>NC_057864.1:79735881-80096714 GCF_019393635.1 Dromiciops gliroides
TGATCCCAGAACTGTCACACTAGGTAAGAATATCTTGTTAGCCAAATCTGTCTGCCCATTGAAGAGCTTTCTTTGACCTGCTGTTTCTGCAAAGTACAGCTTAGTGCCTGATATGTTGCCAATGATTTTGAAACTCTGCCCATAGTTTCCAAGAGCTGATTATGATTTAATGTGACTTCAAAATTTCATTCTCCGTATTCTTCTCTCCTATGGCAACTATCATGTTCCTTTGTGTACTAGTAAAGAACAGAACTAGTCTATTACTTTGAGGGAAAAAAAAAAGTTCTGTTCATTTATAATAAAAAAAAATGTCATGTGACCTCTCTAATCCCTGAAACCAAATAGTGTTGTGGTATTTTGTTGATATAGTTAAAAATCGTTAATAAATGTATTAGGATAATAGCCTAATTTATACATATCAAGCCTTACCCTCTTTCATTAAACTTATATGCAAGTTTTGTTCATTCTCTAATAATCAGTTGCAGTGAGATTCATCATAATCTGATGGAACTATGTCTTATGTCTTCATAACAAAAAATAATAGAAAGTATTATATGTATGTAATTGCCTACTACTCAGCCCACAGTTGCTATTGAAACTCCAGAAGTCTTTGAACACCATCTCCATGTCTTTCTCAAAACCCCCTTTCACAGTTATTCTCAATTCCTAAAAGGACACTCATTCTCTAGGCTTAATCAGAATTCTTAGTTCCATGAAAATGAGGCTTGACTGAGTTCAGCCTTCCACACCTAGTCCCCAGACCCAGAATGCACTACAAGACTTCTTCAGGAACTCTCCTTTCACCAAAATTCCACCTTGAAGTAGTTTACATGTAATAATCTTCCTCCCTCCATCTCTTTCTCTATGTCTTCCAATCTCCCTGCCTTTCTCTCTCCCTACTTCCATGTCTCTGTCTCTCTATCCTCATACCAGGATTTATAGTCAATTAATGTTACAACTTTTAATCCATCCGTAGGGCAGTTTGAGACTTAATTGAATAGACTGTTCCATATTGATATAGTGATCATATAAGAATATCAACTTGGCAGTTGTGTCTAGAGAGGCTTCAGGAAGAGTAGTTGAGGGGCTATTAAATAGAAAAAGCCAAAAGTAGTGAGGGTTTGGATTGAAGTGGTTGTGCTGTTATTAGAAAGAATAGGATGATTGCTTCTTGTTTTGTTTTCTTTGCTTAGTGCCTCCTAGCATTGTTGGTGAGAACACACTGGAAGATGTGAAGGTAAAAGAAAAGCTTAGTGTTATGCTGACATGTGAAGCAGTAGGTAAGATACACAGTTTGTTTCTATCCAGCTCATACATAGGCTCTCTTAATTCATGTAATATTGTATCTATACGATAATAATGTGTGAGGAAAATTGAAACCTAGGAAGCACATTAAGGCCAAAATTCAGTTTAACTAATGGCTTGGAAAGTTATAGTCATGTAATTCAATGGCTAACACTCAGAAATTGTTTCCCAAAGGGAATCCAGTTCCACAGATAACCTGGCTAAAAGATGGACAGCTTCTCATTGAAGACGGTGATCACCAAATTATGTCTAGTGGCCGTTTTCTTCAAATCGCCAATGCCCAAGTGTCAGATACTGGGAGATTTACATGTGTGGCTTCAAATACTGCTGGTGATAAGAGCAAAAGTTTCAGTCTTAATGTGTTTGGTATGTCTACAATTTGGTCTCATCTGTGTGTATTACATATATGTTTTATATATTATATTAATGACATCATATTTTCAAAGGCTAAGTTCGGCTGACTGTGCAGAATTGTTTCTAGAATGGAGGAAGAAGGAAACAAGCATTTGTTAAGTGCTTCTTATGTCCTAGGCACCATGCTAAGAAGCTAACAAATATTTTCTTATTTAATCCATAGAAATCTATTATATAAAGAGCAGTAGGGCAATAACAAAAGGATATGGTAGCACTTGCTACATAGAATATCAGAAAACAATGTGAATTGGACTTACTATAAGTTTTAAGATATTCCATGTGTTTTTCTATAATGCATGATAATATTTATGTTCTGTGTCTTTGTGAAATAAAACTTATGTAATACCTAAGAATTACAAACATTATGGAGATGACTTGTGAGTATAGGAGTGAATCTAGATTCTTAATTACTGTTTATAATTGTATAATTTTATACGTACCTCTTAACTGGCTGAAACCTTTTGTTTCACTAAAATTAATTAATCACATGATCGGAAAATATTTGAGTGTAATTACATTATTACATTATACATATAATATGATAATATTTACAACATTTTTATGAGACATGTATGATACACACTCCCTGCTCAGAGAACTTATAGTCTAACTGGAAAAAGAAGACATGAAAACACATGAAAAGTTAAATGGTAGAAGGTATATGATCAAATTCCAGATAAATATTAAGATAATAAGTAAATAAAATAATTCAGAGAAAGGAACAAAGCCTTGTGGCTAAGATAGGAAAAGTATGTGTGTAAGAGATGGAACTTGGCTTGATCTTTAAAGGATGCTTAGGATGGGGAGAGTTGGGGGAGGATATTGAGATGGAGAAACAATGAAAAACATGGAGGTGAGAAGTGACATGTTGATAAATAGACCATATTGGACAGAAGGTTGGAGAGGAAATAAGGAGTTAAGTTGGACAGACTTATTAGGACCAGCCTTTGCCTTAAGGTATTCAAAAGTCATTTCATTGGGAATAGAGAGACATTAAAGTCTGCTTTTTTTTTTCTAGGCAATGGGGGTTAAGTGACTTGCCCAGGGTCACACAGCTGGTAAGTGTCAAGTGTCTGAGGCCGGATTTGAACTCAGGTACTCCTGAATCCAGAGCTGGTACTCTATCCACTGCACCACCTAGCCGCCCCAAAGTCTACTTTTTAAAAAAAAGATGGAGTTACATGATTAAAACTGCTATAGAGTCAACTAATACCATTTAAAATGGATAGGAAGGGAAGGAGAATACAGGAAAGAAGATTTAAAAAAACCCACTATAGCCATCAGGTGTGAAATAATTATGGTCTTAGCAAAACATGCTGAACTAGGGGGCAGGTAGGTGGTGCAGTGGATAGAGTACCAGCCCTGGAGTCAGGAGGACCTGAGTTCAAATCTTGCCTCAGAAACTTGACACTTACTAGCTGTGTGACCCTGGGCAAGTCACTTAACCCTTATTGCCCTGCAAAAAATTAAGTAATTAATTTAAAAAAAACATGCTGAACAAGAAACATGACTTTTAACTCGTGCCAAACATATAAATAACTATATGAACATATCAATTCACATGTATACAAGTAGCATATCATTTGGTATCTGAAGTAACAATTACCAAGGTAATAAAAGGATAAAGCTTCTTCAATTTGCATTTTCTTGCAAATTGTTTGGTTGCATTAAAGTGCAGTTCTGTGTTTTAACCCTTAAATATCATTTTTTCCAAAAGATTAATACCTATGGTATTAACAAAAGATGAGGATCTATTCTGATGTACAATAATGAAACCCTTTAATGAAAAATTACTTGTGCAAATAATCATGGTTGGTTTTTTACTTCTTTTAATAGGTTCAGTGAACATATGAAGGTGCACGGTAGACATATAAACATGGAAATATACATGTGTATGTATGTGTGTGTATATATTATATGTAGATATTTCCTTGATCAAGTTCTTGTCCTTTTTCAGTATCTCCTACTATTGCTGGTGTTGATAACGATGGTAGTCCTGAAGATGTAACTGTTATTCTTAACAGTCCTACTTCACTGGTCTGTGAAGCATATTCATATCCTCCAGCTACCATCACCTGGTTTAAAAATGGAGCTCCTATAGAGTCAAATCAAAATATCAGGATTCTGCCAGGTAATTATTTTTCTTCTAATTATCAATGAATATTTTAGCTCTCTAGTTATTATTATAATAAAAGTAGCTTTTGGGAATTGTTAACAGAAATAACTAAATTTATGTATGTTATCTTAAATTCTTTTCTCGGTTCTTTGGGAAAAGTCAGTTCTTCATCAATTACATAACAGGTAGTACCTGTTAAAGGAGAAGCTGGCTAGTGGCATGAATTTAAAAGTAGCTATGGGAAGTGGACAGATAATACCTATGAGAAGAATCTGATAAAATTCTGATAACAATACATAATCAATAAATTAAGATGATATTTTCCTTTGATCATTGCTTAATTTGTGAAAACTCACAACTAAGCAGTTCAATTCAGTTTAATAAACTGTCCACTAGGTGCAGAGGACAATGTGGCATACAAGAAAAACCACATAAATTTACACACCCTACTCATACACTAATTCCTACTTGATAGTTGGCACAAAGTAGGGATTTAGTCTCTGCTTACATGCAAAAGCTTCTTGTCTGGGATGCCACAATATAAAATTAAATACCCCTTACCCTGAATCTAAACCAAGGTAGATCTTAATTTGTCTTACTAATTGTCTTTCATTGTACTATTCCTTTAAAGAAAAATGGTCAGAGTGTGAACAAAGAATATTCCAATAACACAATCTTACTAGTGTTTTGGAGAGTAATAGGAAATAAGTTTGGAAAAGTAGGATGGGTCCCAATTATTGATTAAAATATGAGATCCTTGAGGAAAGGTACTGTCTTTTGCCTCTTTTAGTATTCCTGCTGTTTACCATAGTGCATGGCACATAGAAAGTACTTAATAAATGTTTATTGACTGACTGGATGGATGGCCTTGAAAGTCAGGCCAAAGAGCTTCAACTTTATCATGCAAGATCAGTGAGTGTAACCCAAATGCCAGATGCAAAGCAAAATTTTACTGGTCTGCAAAACTTTTACTACCAAAAGGCTCTCTACATTGTGAAAACTTAAGAAACTTTTTTCCTCCTTTTCTTCTTTTTCCCTCTGTCTTGATCTTCTCATTTTAGCTCCTTCCTTCTCTCCAGTTCTGAGTCACTAACCTCTGAACCACAAAGAGCCAGACATGGAGACTACAAAGGACAGGGTGGTTTATGATATACAATTCAATAGCTATTTTATTGGTCTGTGATGTAGTTAGGGTGGCAAAACACTGTTAATGACAGTGGAATTTCACTGAAGACTTTTGAACAGGTAAGTGATATGAAAATAGTTTGCTAAATAAGATTAAACTGGCAATGGTGTGCAGGGTATGTTTGATAACAATAAGGTGGAGGGTAGGGCAACAAGATAGAGTTCTATTATAGTAATCAAGGCACAAGTAATATACACCTGGATTAAGTTGTGGTCACTGAAAATGAGAGGGGATGAGGGGATAGATGTGAGAGATATTTACAAAGGAAGAATCAACTGGACTTAGTGACTGCCATCAGTTTCCTGTAATCATTAAAAATAAATGATGATGATAAGAAGTATTTTATAGTGCTTTAAAATTTGCAAAATACTTTGCATGTGTGATCTAATTTGACCCTTGCAACAACTGTAAACTGTAACACCATAAGCATGACTCTCCTGTTTTATAGAATTAGAAATTCAACTTCAGAGAAAGTTAAGTAATTTGGCCAAAAGTAACACAACTAGTTAAGTTTCCATGGCATGATTTTAATTCAGATCTTCCTGGTCACAAGTCTGGTTTTTCTGTTGACTGTATCTGCTGCCTTTGAAGGATCATCTTTTGAGAGCTCCACAGTTGGGGCCAAGATGGTAGAGTAGAGAAAGCACTACAGCCAAGTTCTCTCAACATTCCCCTTTAAACAACTTTAAAATAATGTCTCCAGTTGAATTCTGGGGCAAAGCCAACAAAAGTCTGGTATGAGACATTTTTCCAGCCCAAGTCAACTTAAGAGGTCAGAAGGAGAGGTCTGTAACACTCGGTAGGGGCTGGCCTGGGGCCCATGTGGCAACAACATCTGTGGGCCTTGGAAGTGGCAACAGCAGCAGCAGCAGCATCTTTGGGAACTCTCAACCCAGAGATGGTAAGGGAATATAGGAACTGGGTAAGAAAAAGGGATTATAGCACCGCCCCTTGTGCTAGCACTGGGTGAAAGGCAGGGTGCTATTTGGCAACACCATTGCCTCTGTCTACTTTTGGGTTATAGTTCCAAGGTGAAGAAAAGTGCTAGCAGTTATGAAGGAGCAGAGGCTATAGGAAGAAGTATTGCTTTAGCTCACAGGGGGTCAGGAGCCCTAAGGAGCAATATCCTTTGTTATCACAAGGCATCAGAGGCTCTTCCTATGTAAAAACCAGAGAGAAGACTGGGAGAGAAATGATTATACTTCTTCAATGATCATACTACCTTGAAAGCACTGAAAAGTTCCAAACCCCCAGAACTGGCTCTGAAAATAACAACGTGGAAAAAGCCTGATGCTTGGGATGGTTCCCTCCACCCCAACCCTGGGAACAGAGCTCAACTTTAACAAGAAGTTCAAAGTCAAGAAATAGGTTAGAAAAATAAGCAAACCATAACCAAAAAGAATCTGATCATAAAAAGCTACAGTGGTGGCATAGAAGATCAAGACACAATCTCAGAACAAAATGATGTCAAAACAATTACAAGCAGAGAATCAAAGAAAAGAAGAATGTGACTTGGACACAAATCCAATAAAAATTTCTAGAACTAAAAAAATGTTTTCAAAATCAAAGTGCTAGAGAAAAATGGGAAAAGAAATTATAGTGATACAAGAAACTCATGAAAAGACAAATAATAGATATACAAAAGAGGCACCAAAAACACTGAGAAAAATAACACCTTATAAAACAGAATTGGCCAGATGGAAAGAGCTACAAAACATTATTAATGAAAACAATTACATAAAAAGCAGAATTGGCCAAAAGGAAAAAGAGGTACAAAAGCTAAATGAAAAAAATGAATCCTTAAAAATTAGATTTGGGCAAGTGGAAGCCAATGATTACACGAGACATCAAGAAACAATAAGACAAAAGAAGAAAGAAAAGAAGAAAATGTGAAAAGTCTCATTGGTAAAACAGACCTGAAAAACAGATTGAAAAGAGATAATTTTAAAATTATTGAACTGCCTGAAAGCCATGATCAAAGAAAGAGCCTGGACATCATATTTCAAGAAATTTTCAAGCAAAACTGCCCCAATATCTCAGATCCAGAAGGTAAAATGGAACTCGAAACAATCTAAAAATCACCTCCTGAAAGAGATCTCAAAATGAAAACTCCTAGGAATATTATACCCCAATTCCAGAGCTCCTAGGTTGAAAATACTTAAAGCAATCAGAAAGATATCAAATATGGAGTCACAGTCAGACACACAAGATTTTGCAACTTCCATATTAAAGGAGTAGAGGACTTGGAATATGATATTCCAGAAGGCAAAAGAGCTAGGACAACCAAAAATAACCTACCCAGCAAAACTGAGTATAATTCTTTAGCAAAAAAAAAAAAAAGTATATTTAATGAAATAGAGGACTTTCATGCATTCCTGATGAACAGACCAGAACTTATTAGGAAATTTGACTTTCAAATATAATACTCAAGAGGAGCATAGAAAGGTAAACATGAAAGAGAAATCAAAAGGGACTCAGTAAAGTTAACTATTTACATTTCTACATGGGAAGATAGTTCTTGTAGCACATAAGAACTTTCTCATCAGGACAATTAGGACTCTATGTAAACAGATGGTTTGGAAAGGATTTGATTATGTTGGGATGGATGCTTTTTAAAAAGGATGGGTGAAAAAGAGGGATGCTCTAGGAGAACAGGAAAGGGACAGAAAGAATGAGCAAAATTATCTCACATAAAAGATGTGCACAAAGAAGAACTTTTATAGGGGAGGGGGAAATGATGGGTGGGAGGGTGGGCAATGCTGGAATCTCACTCTCATCTAAATTGGTTCAAAGAAGGAAGAGTATTTATACATTTGTATACACACAGAATTGAGGGTAGAAATCTATCAAAAAGGAAGAAGAGAAGGGAAAAAGAGAAAGGGCAGGACTGTGATAAAAGGGAGGGCAGATTAAGGGAAGCAGTAGATAGAAGCAAAACAGACTTTTGAGGAGGGACAAGATAAAAACAGAGAGAGGATTAACAGAAGAAAATAGGATAGAGAGAAATGCACAGTCATCATAACTGTGAATGTGAATGGGATGAATCCGCCCATAAAATGGAAACAGAATGGAATAGAAATCAGTCTAATAATATATTGTTTACAATAAATACATTTGAAACCGAGAGAGACAAAGTTAAAAAGCTGGAGCAGAATCTATTATACTTTAGCTGAAGTAAAGACCTTTTGTTAATTTACATTAGACTTTGTTCTAAGTCAGTTTCCCATTTCAAAATTTGCTTTCTAAGAATAATCTGGAAAAAGAGTAAGGCAGTGCTACTGTTCAGATTTCAGGTTTTAAAATTCTTGACTTTTCCAGGAGGGAGGACTCTGCAGATCCTAAATGCTCAGGAGGATCATGCTGGCAGATACTCTTGTGTAGCTACTAATGAAGCTGGGGAAATGGTAAAACACTATGAAGTGAAGGTTTACAGTAAGTATTTTTGGATAACAAAAGAAATATTTTCTTGCCCCATTTTGGGGATTATTTTCACAAGTCTGTTTCTCTTCTGGATTATTTTTACTACTAATTATAAGGATTACTGTTTTATATAATTTACTTTATTAAGCACATCAGTAAATTTCCTTTTCCCTATGACCTCAGTGGTTTAAATAAGGAGAAAGACCATTTCTTTTGGTGTTTACCATCCAGTTCTGGACTTCTAATTTTTTAAGATTCTCATTTTTGCCTTCTATATCATCTATTGTCCTGAATCATTGTCCCTTAACATCGCAAAGCATTGCTTGGATGCATGTGATTTTATCTGCAGTCAGAAATTTAAGGTCATTAATGATCTTTGATTCCATGGGAGAACAGTAGATAAATAAAATGTGTAATTTCTAACATAAAAATATGACACAACTAACCACTATGAAAGTAATGATTGCAGTATGAGTTTTTTCTGGTATTGTTTATGATTTATATGAATTGGCTCATATTCTTTGATGGAGTCCCTTTTGTGACTATCAAATATGCATTTATTGCCTGGGTTTATGGATGTGGCTGTGAAGCTAAATGACCCATAAAGAAACTGCCCTTTTGGCTTTGGCATTGTTCTAATAAAGAAAATAGAAATCTATCATGATAGATAGCCATAAAATACTGTTTTATAAAGTGTTGATATAGGCACATGAAGAGTACATGATGATAATAACTAATATTTATATAACATTTAAAGTTTACAAAGTTCTTTATGTTACCTCATTTGAATCTCATAGCAACCTTAAGATTATAGAGATTATCTTTCTTATAGTTAAAGAAAGTAAAAATCAGGGAGACTGAGGGATTTGTCCACAGTCACACAGCTAAGTAAATGTTAAAAATCAAGATCTGCACCTATTTTTCTTGACTCTAATCCACCCTTCTCTCCATGGTGCCTCATTAGCATTTACTATAAAATATGTAAAGCAGTAACTTCCTTCTCTTGTCAATTTTTTGCCACAGAATTCTAAGTGTTCTGCAAGGGTATTATTCAAATATGGAAGTGCCTGAATTTTTCACCTTCCAAAATGTATTTTTGTACAGTTCCACCTATAATTAACAGAGGAGACCTTTTGGGGCCAGGACTTTCTCCCAAAGAAGTGAAGATCAAAGTCAATAACAGCCTAACCCTGGAATGTGAAGCTTACGCAATTCCTGCTCCTGCCCTCAGCTGGTACAAGGATGGACAGGCCAGTCACCAATTTTTTCATTTAATTTTTTAGTTAAAACTGTGGACTAACTTTTAAAAGCATACTTAAATATATGCCATGTTCACATAGTTATTCTGTTTCTAAAGAAGAAAATTCAAGGCAGATTGTGAAACAAAAATTGGCATGCTATGAACAAATATAAAATATTTTCTATAGAATTACATATAATTTTAGGTATATATTTGAGGTGTTTGTGGTTCTTTTTTAAAAAAAAATTACTGTCTTCAGTTTACATATTACCTTTATCTCCTAATCTATAATTCCTCCCTTCCTCTCTCCCGATGAGCCAACCCTTATTACAAATGATAAAAAAAAGAGAGAGAAAAAAATATTTCAGCAAAACTAACCAGTACATCAGCCAAGTCCAACATGATATTCAGGATTCCAAATCTTTAGTCTCCTACCTCTCCAAAGAAGGGAAGGCAGTACATTCTATAAGTCTTGTTTAGAAACAAGCTTGGCCGTTGTAATTTCTTAGAATACAGTTTTTATTATTCTATTATTTATGAAAATTTGCCCATGCAAAGAGGATTTTCTTTCCTCAATGGCCTTACAGAGTTAGTGATTAGACCCTGTCTAGGCCCAATCAAAAGAAATGTCATCATGGGGCAGCTAGATGGCGCAGTGGATAGAGTACCGGCCCTGGATTCAGGAGTACCTGAGTTCAAATCCGGCCTCAGACACTTAACACTTATTAGCTGTGTGACCCTGGGCAAGTCACTTGACCCCAATTGCCTCACTAAAAAAAAAAAAAAATGTCATCAAAATTACAGTAATACACTTATAGAAGATCTTAGATTTGTACATAATTTCCTCTATGACGACCTTACACTCCTCAACAAATCAGTTCATGAAGAAAAAGTGATGATTAAGCACTTATAATACTCTGGGGCAAGGAAAACTTTTTAAATAAAGCACAGATCATTTAGTCTTGCGATAAGGCCATATGTTATTTCTCATCCACTAGGTTGTTTTTCCATGAATGTCCCTAAGGTTTGGGTGTTGATGTGGCTAGACCAAAATAGGATTATATTACTGTTAACACTACCCAATACAGATACGAAATAACTAAGCTAGTGATGTTTGTGCTGTTTTGAATATACTTAAGCAAATGATCAGCAAAATTTGATTTGGAGAATTTGAATTCTTGGTCATGTTTTGAAATATCTATAGAACAGAGACTGATTTTTCAGATGAATTTTTACAACTCTGGCCTCCAGAGAAACTATCTTAGCTCATATAAGAAGCAAATTTCATCTGGAAGGCATTGAAGGAGGAAAATAATGGAACTCCCACCATGCTGTGTTTATAGTTTCTTCTCCAGTTGTGACTATGCTTCATAATTGATTATCAAGTTTATATATAAGTTCCTTTGAAATGGAGAGAGCACATTTTTATTTTAAAGTCATCTTTTCTTCTCCTTCATTTGATAATTCAACAATTATGATCTTTTTCTTACTCTTGGGGATGAAAGGAGAGATCTCTTACAGGGAAAATCAGTCATTTTATTTGGTAGCTTTATCTTTAAGTCTAAGCTCTACATTTGACTCAGATATAAGACTTTTATTAAGTACCTCAATTTCTGGTTCTCCCCCCCCCTTTAAGTAGACACAATAATATAATTTAAAACCTGAATTGCCAAGTTACTCATCTTTTTTTTCTTCTTCTTCTTTCTGCTACTAAGCAAAAGAGTGAAACAGGGGAAGCAAGAGACTGTTAAATGTGATTGTTTGTTAACAATTCCTACAAAAATTTCAGTGGTGCTGACTAAAATGAGTTTGGAGATTATTTGGTAGTTTCATTCATTGAGGGTCTCACTTTTCCCTGTTGGCACAAATAAGTGAAATTTAACTTGAACTTGTCAATTTCCAGAAGGATGTTAAAAAGGATTGACAATTTAAAGACATAAGATGAGAAGTGATGTAGCAAAACACCTTAAAGGCAAGAATACATTTGTTCTAACTAGTGTTATTAATAAGACACAAAGTCACAAGTGTACTCATGGAAACATACTAAAGCTGGAAATTTTCAGTCACCAATAAAGAACCCTGGGATACTCAGTAGAGAAGAAACATTGAATTTGGTGTCAATCCAAATGTAACAATTCTTTCAAGATCTTTTTTCTTCAAAATTTCAGTTTGTCCAATGAATTTTACTGAGAAGTGCAATTAATTGGCAATTCCATTCACAACAATTCTAATGTTTCTTTCCTAACAGGGTGACAATTCCTAAGAATTAAATTTGATCACAAAGAAATGCAATATTTATCTATTTATTTCAAGTACATTTCAAAATTATTTCCATTGCCATAGCATTTCTGAAAAAAAATTCAACAAAACTACAGCAACTAGAATTCACTTTAAAGAAAAACACAATCAATTAGGGAGATCTTCATTAGAACAGGCTAGAGTTTTTTTCTTATCATGAGAAGGAAAATGGTTGATATACTTTTCAGAGGATACTGTCAACATCTATTTTGCTTAAAATACTAAATCAAGCATAATAAAAGGGAAAAGGTATTGAATTTAAAGCAAAAATAATAACCTAAAATAAAACAAAAAAAAATAACCCATCTGAATTCCAGTTCTAACCCTACCAGTAACAACACTCTGACCTTGGACTTAATTTCTCTAAGCTTCACTTTCCTTGTCTGTAAAATGGGAATAGTAATACTTGCACTACCTACCTCAAAAGATTGTAATAAGGATTAAATGAGACAATTGATTTGAAAGCATAAAAACTCAAACTATTATTTCCATATTTTCTTCAAAGCCTGTTAAGTGATCTATGAGGGAAATGGAGAAAACAATATAGTATCTTTAAAATAATATGATCAAACAAATATCAAACAAAACAAAACAAAAATAATATGATCATGCGGTGCCTCATACTAATATTGTTTGAATTACATCACAGCCCCTTAAATCAGATGATCATGTCAGCATTGCTGTCAATGGACGCACACTACAAATAAAGGAGGCTCAAGTATCGGACACTGGTCGATATACATGTGTAGCATCTAACATCGCTGGAGAAGATGAATTAGAATTTGATGTGAATATACAAGGTAACAAGAAAATAAGTGAATGTCCCAGCCTTGTTAATAAAACTTTCACATGGTTTCAAATATCATCTCAATGGAACTGACTCTCAGATCTAATTATCAAACCTCAGTCTCTCTCCTAAGCACCAGACCCACATGAATTCCATACTACTAATTGGATGTTTCCTATAGCATCTTGAGCTTGACATGCCTTAAACAGAATTAAGGATCTTTCCCCACAAACCCACTCTTTTTTCCTGACTTTCTTATTTCCATTGAGGGAAGTGTCATCCTACCAGTCACTCAGGGTCACAACTTCAGAGTCATCTTCAATTCAGTCACCAAGTCATTTTGAGTTCACTATAAACATTTCTTCCCTTTACAATTTAGCCACAGCATTTCTTACCCAACTGATTTTCACATTATTCCCAGTCATGCATTGCAAATACCAACCAATTGTCCTCGTTGTCATCCCATCTCCTGTTTCTAATTGCTATACATAGGTATGCCCCTTGTGCATGGAATGTACACCCTTCTCATTTCTACCTTAGACGTCCTAGATTCCTTCAAAGCTTAGCTCAAGTACCACATCCCACATAAGGCTTTTCTTGATGCTCCTAATTGTTAGTGTCCCTTCAATTACCTTGTATTTATTTTGCTGTTGTACCTGACAGAATGTAAGCTTTTTTAAGGTTGTAGGCTGTTTTTTTTTTTTTGTCTTCGTATCAACAGAGACTAGCACAGTGCCTGACCCATGCTAAGTGCATCAGAAACATTTTCTTATTGGCTGACTGATTAATTGACTTCCTATATTACTGGCATATTTTTGTCGATAATTAAATTGTAAGACCTTAAGGTCAAGGACTTTATCTGTGTTTATCCCTAGCAAGCAGTCAAAAAATGTGTTAAATCCAATTTTAGAAAACTCATTTTTTTCTTTCTTTTTTTTGAAGGCAATTAGGGTTAAGCAACTTGCCTAGGGTCACTCAGCTATAAGTGTCTAAGGCTAGATTTGAACTCAGGTTGAAGTCAGGTCCTCTTGAGCCCAGAGCCCAGTGTTCTATCCACTGAGTCACCTAGCTGCCCCTTACTCAGTTTACTCATTTATTTTTTATTAAGAAATGTATTATTTATATTTATATTATATAATATTTATACTAATTATCATTATTATTATTATATTAAGAAATGAGTCAACTCATTTCTTACAAATATCTCTCATCCCAGTCACTAGTGTTTCAGTAGTACATATCATGGAATCCGAGAATTTCAGAGTAAGAAGGGAATTTGGTGGTCCATCTAGGTTATCCTTAGCCAAAAAAAAATTCCCAGTACAATATACCCAACAAGTATTCATCCAGACTCTGCTGAAGACCTCCAGTGAAGAATGATGTACCACTTCCTGCATTAGCACAGTCTCCTTTTGGACGTCTAATTATTAGGATGCTTTTTTCCTAAGAATCAAGCCCTAAATCTGCCTCTTTGAAACTCCTATCCATTCTTCTTCATCTGGGGCAGAACAAATCTAAGTCTTTTCTGCACAATCAGTCTTCAGATACTTGAAGAAAGCAATCAGGTTCTTCCCTGAGTCTTTATCAAAGCTAACCAGTTCTAGTTTCTTCAACCAGTCCTCATACAGCATGGATTTAAGGCCTCTGCCATTTTGGTAGCTCTATTTCCAGACTTCTGCAACTTATTAATGTTCTTTCAAAATTTATCAGAAATTAACATAATATTCTGTAAGTTGTCTTACCAAGGAAGGGACTATCATTTCTTTAGTTCTGGAAGCTAGACCTCTCAATGTAGCCATGATCACGTTTGCTTTTTTGGTTAATGTATCACACTACTGATTCATATTGAGTTTATTCGAACTAAATCTTCAGTTTGTTTTTGTGTAACCTCCTGACATATTGTTTAATTCCTATTCTATTCTTGTGACATTGATTTCTTGAACACATGTTGGACTTTACCTTTATTCCTATAAAGTGTGATCTTATTACTTTCAGGCTATCATTTCATCCTATTGCAGTCTTCTTGTTTACTAACTCTGTCATACAGGGTTATATAATCCACAGAACTCATATAATATAATTCATATAATAATATTATAATTATAACATAATGTTATTGACACATAGATTGATCAGCACAGGACAACTGACAGATCTCATGGGCAATCTATTAAAACTCTCCCTTCTAGCAATGATCCAATATAACCCTGAAGGACTTATGAAAATTGCAATCCATCTACAGAGAAAGAACTGATGGTATCTGAAAACAGATGGAAACACATTTTTAAAAAAAATTTTTGGATAATTCCTTAATCTGGAGTTTTGGGTTTTTTAACTGTTTTCTCTCACAACCTAGCTAATGTGGAGGAATGTTTCCATGACTACTCATGTATAACTTATTTTGAATTCCTTGAGTTCTTGCGGGTGGGGGGTCGGGAAGGGAAGGAGGAAGAGAAGTTGGAACACAAAGTTTTTAAAAATTGATGTCAAAATTTGTTTTTCGTTTTTTTACATATATTTTGGAAAATAAAATTCTATTAAAAAAAATTCTCCCTTCTAGTCGATAGTGGTCTATTAATGACTTTTCTTAGGACACAATCACTTAATCATTTGCTAAGCCCAGCCTAAATGAATTGTCATCTAACTCCTAGCTTCCTATTATGTCCAAAAGAGTATTATCAGAAACTCTGTCAAATGTTTTACTCAAAGTATCTTAATATACTGTGACTGTCCTGAAAGCATCTGACTAACTCCCACTTTAGAATAACTAGTTTTCTTTATGACTCTGTTCCTGTACCCCCTTCTATATGTAGCCTTTCCTGATCTTTCCCTCTCTCTCCCACCCAGCCACAAGTCTCCCTCACTAACAAAAATTAATCTTGTATTTATTTTTGTATATACTCATTTGCATATACATTTGCTTTCCTGATAGACTATAAGCTCCCTGAAGTCAGACACTATTTAATTTTGTCTGTATCTCTAGCACATAGCAGGAGGCAGCTAGATGGCACAGTGGATAAAGCACCGGCCCTGGATTCAGTAGTACCCGAGTTCAAATCCCGCCTCAGACACTTGACACTTACTAGCTGTGTGACCCTGGGCAAGTCACTTAACCCCCATTCCCCCGCAAAAAACTAAAACCAAAACAAAACAATTCAAGCACATAGCATATCACTGCACAATAGTAGACTGTTAATAAATGCTTGTTGATTGTTCGGTGTATGGAGAATTCTCCTGATCTACTAGTCTAGTAAAAGCCATAGTTGCTGGTTTTAGTGATCCTTACTGGCTTTTAGTAACCATTACTTTACTATCTAAATACTTTTGAACCATCCATTTAATAAATGTTTTCCACAATTTTACCAGAAGTAGAAATTAAGCTCCCCAGCCTATATTTTTTCATACTCTTGCTTCTTCCCTTTTTTTTGAGAATTGAGGACATTTTTTCCTTCTCCAGCCACCTTGTAACACATTCCCCCACTGTCCAAAATGTTTAAAATCACAGACAGAGAGTAACAATCACATCTGCCAATTTTCTCAGGCCCTTTGGATGTAGTTCATCTAGGCTTTGTGATCTGATCTGAGATCATTGAAGGCAGCTAGCTACTCTTTTCTAACACCTCATTTATCTTCAGTTTCAAGTCCCTGTTGACTCTTTTTGTTCTAACCTTTCCAGTGCAAAACAAAACAAAATAACAGCAAAGTAAGCATTTAGGTATTCAACCTTTCACCATTATCCATTACCTTTATCCCAATATATTGTAAGACATGAGTCATCTTTTCTTTGATCCTTCTCCCTTTCCCCAACATAGCTTTAAAAAACCCTACAAAACACCTTTTTGTATCCTTTATTATCAGATTTAATAGCCTCATAAAGTTTAGTGTGATTTAAATATGTGTCTAAAATGTTCCTTTCTCTTCCTTCATAGTACCACCCAGTTTTCAGAAACTCTGGGAAATTGGAAACATGCTGGATACAGGCCGAAGTGGTGAAGCCAAAGATGTGATAATCAACAATCCCATTTCTCTGTACTGTGAAACAAATGCTGTTCCTCCTCCCACGCTTACATGGTTTAAAGATGGTTATCCTTTGACTTCTAGTGATAAAGTCTTAATATTGCCAGGTAACAGTTGTTAGAAATCATGGAAGAATCCAAATGTCTGCCATACTGGTTCACATTTATTTATTAGATGTGCTGGATTGATAAGCTTCCTATTGAGGTTATTAGGTGCTATGTAAACCCATGTAGAATCTGGGCGTGTAGAACTAAGATCAAGAATTAAACTAGTTGTTGAGAGATGTTTGGCTAAATTTCCTTCCAACTCTACTTTCAGACCAACTCTATTCATTTAGCTTATTTGTGGCTTTGTTATTTTTATAAATATAATGGGACAATACCAGACTTACTTCACATTATTAATTACAAATTTTTAAAGGAATTTGGAAATTAATACTTAATTCAAAAACAGCAAGCATAAATCCTAGGTAATATAGAATATCCTTTCCAATAGTTCATTTCTTGCATGTTTCTTTGGTTTAAAGTCAAATTGCAAGTTTTCACAAATTGGCCAGGGTACATCATTTACGTTATGCCAGTTGTCACTGGCAATTTTGTCACCCAAGGTAGGTAAACTTCACAAAATGTGGCAAATAGCAGAAAAGGCACTCTCAAATCAATTTTTTTAAAAAAAAATCACTTGAGGAAAACATGGAACACAAAGCACTATTGGGGAATGAGAGAATGTTTTATATCACTCTTTTCATTTACTTGGTGATGTCTCTTTTTCTGGCTTTCACTATCTCCACATTTCTTAAAAGTAGAAAAGCAAAAATCAGCCCCTTTAACAGGGAATGATAGAGATCCTGGTGTCCTGTCAATAAGAACCACACTATCTCTTAGCTTCCTATTTTTAATTAATTGTGCTTACTAATCATGTGCCACAATCTGTTGTTGCTATGCTGCTGAAAAGGTGTAAATGCTGTCAAAACCCTTTAAAATTTTGTGCCTTTGAAGAAAGCCCACATCACCCATCATAGATAAGCTCTATGTGTGTATTGGCTATTTAAAAGGTGAATATATTTTTACTTTTAAAAATTTTACCATCTTAAAGGGGGGTTCTTTTATATCACCAATTAGTGGTTGCATTCTTAGTTGCTCTGTTGGCAGTGAATATGGAAGCTTTCCAGTGCATACTGGTTGTTTGGCAAGACATGTACTGTCATTGTCATCCATTATGTTTACAATTAAATAAAATATTGGTTGAAATTATTGTTGACAGAGATCTTTAGGTTAACTGGGCATTAAACTCAACCTCTAGTTGATGAAAGAGCACTGAAAAAATATTTACTGCAAGTAAGTACCTGATGTAAAAACTTAACCAAACACCCACTTAGATTTAGGAGAGTAAGACATATTATGAAATACAATTTCTAACTTGAAAACATGTTTTTGTTGTAATTTTGTTTGTTTTTTTTCCTCAGGAGGACGAGTGTTACAGATTCCCCGAGCCCAAGTAGAAGATGCTGGCAGATATACCTGTGTTGCTGTGAATGAGGCTGGAGAAGATTCCCTTCAGTATGATATCCGCGTGCTCTGTGAGTTTGTCTTACCCTTTCCTTTTTCTGGCATAGCGGAAAGAATACTACATCTAGGATCAGAGGACCTGAATTCAAATTCTGCCCTTTCCATTTACTGCCTTGTGACCTTGGGTAAGTCACTTAATCTTTCTAGGCCTCAGTTTCCTCATCTATTAAAGGAGGACTTTAATCTAGATAGTCCTCTGAGGTCTCTGCCAGCTCTAAATCTTATGGTGTTTTGAACCTATGATCCTGTCTTTGAGAGTACTTGTGTCAGCCAAGAAATAACTTAATTAACTTTCCTACTTGTGTGCCAAGCACTGTGCTAAGTGCTGGGAATAAAAAGAAAGAGAAAAGGCAGCCCTTGTTTTCAAGGGCTCAGTATAACAGGAAAGAGAGAAGGTACCCAGCTGGATAAAATCCTGCAGCCTAATGGGGAATGATGAAGTTACTGCCCCGAGTTCCTTCTTTACATAGATAATCTGGAAGGAGCTTTCTGCTATCCAAACACTATGTTTTCCAGTCAGAGGGATGGAAGGGGCCCCGGGGTAGTGGGTACGAGAAGTGTGAGTTTCTGAGTTGATGTGATCTCACAGGAAGAATGTTATTAACTCAGGTCCTTTGGGTGTGGCTGTATAAAACTAAACCAATGGTTTGAGTGTATTTCACTTTGGGATTTGTATGGAAACAAACTCTTTTGACTTTGATATATCAGTATATTATGTATACAAAAATAAATTATCCATTTCATATACATAAGGGCCCAAGGGCCAAATCTAGCCCACCATGTACAGTTCTTGAGCTAAGAATGGGTTGGTGTTTTTTACATTTTTTAAGTACAATAAAATTTTATTTTAAAATGTAATACATCATTCTTAGCTCATTGGCTGGATTTGGTCAATGGCTCATAGTTTGGAACCGTGATCTAAAGAATATTATAAGCAATATAAAATTTAATATTGTATATTTTTAGCCCAACAGAGTATGTTGATATTCGATTTATTTTTGTTCTACATCATTCATTGACAGTCTTACAAGATTTTGCCATATCACATGTCTATTGCAAAGGCAGTCTATACTGTTTGCCAAGTATAAATATCCTTCATTTTAATAGAGATTTATAAACATTATAAGCAATGAAAGCTTGCAAACAAATTAAATAATTATAGTTTGATTTTTTTAAGTATTTTCACTCTACAAAAAGAATTCAACATGCCTTTTTCTTTTAATAACTAGCTTCCCTAGTATATTTACCATATAGTCCACTTTGCCAAAATATCTGAATATATACAGACTCTTCAAGAATGTCTGTTTAAAGTAAGGGTAATAATTTACAACTCAATTTTATACTACCATTTTAACTGAGTATTATATTTCAATAACACTTAGAAATTAGTTTGGAAATAGCACTAAAAAGATTTGGATTTCTGGAAGTTTAAAAAAAAATTAGACTCAGGTAGTTATCCAAAGAGATTTATAAACTGGTTCACTGACATATGATTGTAAGTGCTTTGGGGATATGGAGAAAATCCCTACCCAGCAGTTAAGTCTCAATAAAAATCTAGGCACCTTTGGATTTAAAGTCTGACTGGTAGTCTTTATGTTCTAGCCTGAGAGTCTGTGTATACCTATATAATGGGTTTTTTCTCAAAAAATCATTAAAAAATCCTCTAAACACACCTAAAAACTAGAATAACTTGAAAAAGACTTGCCTTCCCCTTTGTTAAATTCTTCATTGTACTCTCCCATTAGTACCACCATCCATTAAGGGAGCTGACATTGATTTACCTGAAGAGGTCACTGTGTTGGTCAACAAGACTGCGCTGATGGAATGTATGTCAAGTGGTAGTCCAGTACCAAGCAATTTCTGGCAAAAGGATGGGCAGCCCTTGGTAGAAGATGACCGACATATATTTCTATCCAATGGGAGAACTTTACAGGTAAAAGACAATTGCTACCCGGTGGAAGAACTATATAGGTAAGAGGGAGCTCCCTCACTAGGAAATTGCTGTCTTTTGTTTATATTTACACTATTGGGAATCATAAAGGAATGTGACACACATGAGCCTTGCTAGAATGCTACATTTAGGTTCTATACCATATGAGAGGAAATATCATATCACCACAATATTTTAGTAATAAAAACCTTTGCAGCCTAAGGCAGATGTACTAGATTAAAGAGAATATATAATATAAACCCTTTGGAAACAAATATATTCTCTTTGAAAACAAAAGTATCAATATGGACCGACTGGAGACAAATATATGTTCTCTTTAAAAACAACAATACCTTGAACACAGGGCTGGTTAATAAAAGTCTAAAGAATTAGCCCAATTTTGCTTTTGGAAAATTGGAAATGTCATATCATGGCTCCAGTGAACTCTGAGGAACATTGCTATGTTCCTCATTTGTCTTTGTCCACATCATTGTTTTCAGAAATATGACGTGCCCATTCACTAAAGATAAGAACTATATTGTCCTGGGGAGGAGGGAGGGAAGGGAGAGCAGGAGAAAAATTTGGAACTAAAAATCCTATGAAAACAAATGTTGAAAACTATCCTTATATGTAACTGGACAATAATAAAGTACTTTTAAAAAAGAACTATATTGTGAGATTTTTGACACCTAGAGAAATTTAATTAACTTGGCCCCACTGAATATGTTACTTAGTAATTCAGCATACTAACATGGCCAGAAACAATTAATGTATCATTAAAAATGCCTAACGTATACATTGGGAGTTGTTTTTATACTAGGGATATCAAGTTTAGTGCCTAAAATTTGCTTCGAATTCTTCAACCATTCTCTAAAATCCCAAATGTAACCTTTGATGATCACTTACCTACTATAGAGAATAGGGTCCAAGAAATATATGTATATAGAAGTTTCTTCTACATTTAAAGATACCTCAGGATAGAACTAGTCATGGGATATCCTTTTCTATAATTTAAAAAAAATAATGATAAATGCCTAACTTTTCACATAATTAAGATGATCAAGAAAGTAACATGCTCTAGATAACCTGCAGAAGCCTTTTTCTCCTCCTTTACAGAGGAAACTAGTGGTACACTGATTACTGGGCCTGAAGTCAGGAAGGCCTGAGTTCAAATTCAGTCTCAGATACTCCCTAGCTAACCCTGAGCCAAGTGGGTTCTCCTCTGCCTCAATTTCCTCAACTATAAAATGAAGATAATAATAACACCTACCTCACAGGGTTGTTGTGAGGATCCAATGAAGTAATACTTGTTTTAAAAAAGTGGGGGGCAGCTAGGTGGCACAGTGGGTAAAACACTGACCCTGGATTCAGGAGGACCTGAGTTCAAATCCGGCCTCAGACACTTGACACTTACTAGCTGTGTGACCCTGGGCAAGTCACTTAACCTTCATTGCCCTGCAAAAAGAAAAAAAAAGGAAACTTAAAAAAAAAAAAAAAGCTTTGGGGCAGCTAGATGGTGCAGTGGTTAAAGCACCGGCCCTGGATTCAGGAGTACCTGAGTTCAAATCTGGCCTCAGACACTTGACACTTACTAGCTGTGTGACCCTGGGCAAGTCACTTAACCCCCATTGCCTGCAAAAAAAAAAAAAAAAAAAAAGCTTAGCACAGTGCCTGGAACGTAGCAGGTGCTATATAAATGTTTATTACCCTCTTATGTTAAGATAGTAACTGAAAAGGAAAGGTACATTCAGTCTTGAAAACATTACGCTGAAGGTAAACATTGAATATGTGCTCATGTAAATGTCCTCCTAAATGATTACATTTGAAGTATTTTCTTTTTCCTTAGATACTAAATTCCCAAATAGCCGATATTGGAAGGTATGTGTGTGTTGCAGAGAACATCGCTGGAAGTACCAAAAAATATTTTAACCTAAATGTACATGGTAAGAATTGCCTTCCAAAATATCTACTCTTTTATGTTTGGCAAATGAGGAAAATCATGTTTCTGAATTCTTGGACCCGTTTGTGTTTTTATCCCATGATCTTTGTGTTAGCTTCTCTCCCTGTTCCTTTATCCCTTTCCGATACAATGCCCTCAGTAATGCTGCTTTCCACCCAACTAGTAGGCAATATAGATTTGAGATCTCACAGGCAGGGCAGGGACGAGACTGTTGCATCTGTGACTCAAGACAAAGTGGTTATTCCTTTGCAAATGTACCCATAACCAGGATTGAAAATCCTAAGGCTACAAAATAAGTTTGATATTAGTATGTGGATTATAAAGGGGTTCCAAAATCATAAAAATGCATCTGTTAACCTCTGCTTATAATAGTTTTCTCTCTCATATTGCAACATGGCAGAAGCAGTAAATTCCCTGTAAATGTGGTAGAAATAGTGATGAAACTGGAGGAATACAGTCCCAAATCCTTATTATTGGGATAGTGTAATCCTTACCCAAGTGAAATAGTATGAGAGTGGAATAGCACTGCAAACAGGTTATCAAATTGGCTGAACTTACAATGAAGTATGTAGGATAACATGGAGACGGATAACTGAAAAGTCTCTGAGTAGAATGTAATGGCTCCGTAGTCATGATCTCTCTATGTTTCTTCTGTGTAGTCCTGGGTTGCCAATGCTTTCCTTGTGGTGGGTCTGTCATTATATTTATCCTATGCCAAGGCCTAGATACAGACTGAAGCAAGACTGAAACAAAGAAAGAGAATATGGGTTGATATGACATGTCACAGATTGAACATAGGGTTGCAGATCTAATCCTCAATGAATGTATTCCCTGTGACCTAGAGAGAGAATATGTGGTAGCAAATTATATGCTTTGAGAGTTGTTATATTCTTTGAGCATTTAGTTGCTAATTAGCATTCTGTCTGGTAATAAAAAGATGGATAGGAATGTATAACAAAAAACTCATTTCCATATAGCAATTTCTTTTGGATTTTAAAATTATGGACCTAGACTATTGCTTATAAAAGTTTTTTTAATAACCCCCCACCCAAATATAAGTTGGCTAAAATACAAACTAGCTCATAATTCTAGTGAGCAGTAGTTTTTGCAATATTTTATCTGGTAAAGGATTTCTATTAAGCATCATAGAAATTTATTTTGGATAAGCATTCAGAATGGGGCAGCTAAGTGGCATGGTGGATAGATTAAGGGCTTAAAATCAGGAAAGACTAATCTTCATGAGTTCAAATCCAGCCTCACACACTGTGTGACCCTGGGCAAGTCACTTAACTCTGTTTGCCTCAGTTCTTCATCTGTAAAATGAGCTGCAGAAAGAAATGGAAAACCACTCCAATATCTTAGCCAAGAAAACCTCAAATGAGGTTCAGAGAGTTGGACACAACTAAAAACAACTGAACAACAACCACAAAAGCATACTTGCGAAAATTTTGTACCTGTGAATTTATAATTTTATTGTTAAAATATTTGAGACCCTTCGATTAAGACTTGGCATTTAATTTGGTAGGCAAAATTAATTTCTTCCTAGCATTTTAGATACTTTTCCCCCATAGATCTAGTTGCCTAGCCAGTTGGCTCAGGGAGAACAATCGCAAACAATAGGTGGCTTTGAATGATGGGTAATGAAGGGAGCCTAACAGCTGACTTTTTAACTTTTAAGGTTGGAATTTCAAGAGTGTGACTTTTTTTTTCTTTAACCACCCAGTGGAACCTCTAATCCACTAACACCAATCAAAGAGAACTTAATTATCTGCTTATCCATTATGAAATTCTTATTTAAATGGGAAATAAATAATCCCCCTTATACTATACCTTCTCTTAGTTACTGAAGAATAATGAATCTTCTTGTTGGTTTGAGGACTTTTACTTTAATTTTACCTTTGAGGTCCATTTTATTATTGATAAACTTATTGTGTTAAAAAAAAAACTGGCGACTGGAGGCAGCTAGGTGGTGCAGTGGATGAAGCACTGGTCTTGGATTCAGGAAGACTTGAGTTCAAATCCAGCCTCAGACACTTGACACTTACTAGCTGTGTGACCCTGGGCAAGTCATTTAACCCTCACTGCCCCGCCAAAAATAAAAACATTTTTAAAAATGGCGACTAATCTTGAAACCAATTTTATAATTATAGATTAGTGTCATCTAGACTTTATATCATATTCAGTACACACAGACAGCTAATAAATGTTTGCTGAATGAATGAATAAGTGGCTTATACCATGGAATCATAAAGTTATGTTGTTCTTTCACCCCAGGAATGTGGGGAAAAAGGAATTTTGAATGAAAATACGAAGGAAGAATGAACATCTGCAGGAAAGAAACAGAAAGATTGTATAACTCTGTACCTTGACAACAGCCTTAAACAAAGCCAGTTTTTTGATATAAATACACTGTAGCATAGTTCTGTTTAGCTTTAGAAATTCTTGTCCTCCTTTGCTATTGGGGAAGGATTATTCCTGCCAAACCCCCTTGTAGGAAAGACGCTGCAGACAAAATTGGTGGAGGCGCATTAGGGGATTCTAAATAGGAAGGATGACAGCTGGATTGGTTTTCATCACACAGTTTTTAGATCCCTGCAGAAACCAGTGGACCAGTTCCTAAGTACAAACAATGTCTTTTCCT
Organism: Dromiciops gliroides; assembly: GCF_019393635.1. Lineage (NCBI taxonomy): Eukaryota > Metazoa > Chordata > Mammalia > Microbiotheria > Microbiotheriidae > Dromiciops > Dromiciops gliroides. Next base: position 79,760,764 of record NC_057864.1, read on the forward strand.
CATTGCTTTGGCAGCATACAGTGGCTGGACTTGTGTGGAGGAAATCGGGGAGTACTTATTGCTGACAATTTTGGATGAAATTTTTAATGTATTTTCTGTTGTAGTCCCTCCAAGTATCATTGGTACTAATCCTGAAAATCTGACTGTGGTGGTGAATAATTTCATCTCTTTGACCTGTGAGGCCACTGGTTTTCCACCTCCTGATCTCAGCTGGCTCAAGAATGGAAAATCCATCAGCTTGAGCAATAATGCTCTCATTGTGCCTGGTAAGGAAGCTATTTTTCTGATAACTTGGGAAGAACTTTCTCCCCTTTCATTCATCTTAGCAAGAATGAAATTTTAGCACACTGCTTTTTAAATTCTTAAAAATCTCCACTTGAGGGGACAGCTAGGTGGTGCAACAGATAAAGTGCTGGCCCTGGATTTAGGAGGACCTAAGTTCAAATCCAGCCTCAGACACTTGACACTAGCTGTTGACCCCAGGCAAGTCATTTCATCTAAATGTTTCTTCATCTGTAAAATGGGGATAGTAACAGCACTTTCCAGAGTTGTGGAAGGGATAAAATTATATATTTGTAAAGCACTTTGAAAACCTTAAAGCATTATATAAATGCTAGCTAGCTAGTAGCAATAACAATAATTTTCTTTCATATAGCAAATTTTACTTTGGTAAGAAAGGCAGCATACTACAGTGGATAGAGTGGATAGAATTGGCTTTGCAACCAGGACAACCTGGGTAAAGGCAACAAATATAACGTACTAGGTGTGTGTGATCCTAAGCAACTTAACTTCACATAACTTTTCAACTCTAAACAACCCTAAAAGTATAAGTTGCTGAGAAGGTGCCAGTAAGCATTGGTGGAGGGAATTTTCTTTCTTGGGAGTTCCATATACAAAAGAAATCACAAATTCAGTCCTTGTCCCTTCTTAGGATTGTGACTTTCAAATCTGAGAACTTATTCTTATGAGTATGATTTTAAAAAGGCAGTGATTTTATTGAATGAGATCTCTAATCACCACATATTTATAAGATTACAATATTACATTATTGAACAGGAAAGGGTGGAGTGGAAGTGGAATCAGCAATTTTGAAAATTTTCAAAGAATTTGACAACCAACCTGGGAGCCAAGAAAAATAATTTTTAAAAGGCATTATTCTTTGGTTCATAAGCCATATTGGATAAAATGTTTTAAAAGTTGCACCAAGGGGGGCAGCTAGGTGGCACAGTGGTTAAAGCACCGGCCCTGGATTCAGGAGTACCTGAGTTCAAATCCGGCCTCAGACACTTGACACTTACTAGCTGTGTGACCCTGGGCAAGTCACTTAGCCCCCATTGCCTGCAAAAAAAAAAAAACCCAAAACCAACCAAACAAAAAAAGTTGCACCAAATTTCAAAACCATGCAATGCAATACAAAGCATTGTCACATCACCAAACTCTTAGTGGGGAAGAAGATAGGGAACAGGGAATGAATGGCATGAGATAAAATTGTTAGAACCAGGTCACTTGATGCCTTCCTCTTCACTTCCTATTAAGTTTTAGCTGCAAGGTCCAAGTGTGATTTTTTTTGAAAGGTTTGCTCAATTACTGGCCAGTGCAGGTAGACTAGATTTAAAAAAGAAAAAAAATTACAATGTATTTGATCAACACTAATAATCATAAAAGTTGGGAAATTCTAACAAGATTATAAACCTTAATGTTGCGGATCTCCTTATACTGAATTTGCTGTCTGCACTGCCTCTTTCTCTGAGTAGAAGTAGAGGTGAAGAATTAATTTATTAACAACTTTAGAAAATTATAATTACTGCTTACTCAGCAGTACTTAAATTATGCAGTTCTAATTTCTCTCTATTATATAAGAAAATCCTTTTAATTATGTCATTTACAGGTAAAGTGATATAAGGAGAAAATAGAGAGTGAATTCCTTTTTAATCATTAAAACCTTCCTTTGTCCATTATAACTTAAAGATGGGTCATTTTAAAATGACTACCAGATTAATGTATTAACTAGATTGATCCTTGTACTATCTTTGATTTTTTTTTCCCCTCTGATATAATTTAGGTGGCAGAAGTCTTCAAATTATACGGGCCAAAATATCTGATGGTGGAGAATACACATGTATCGCAATGAACCAAGCTGGTGAAACCAAGAAAAAGATTTCCCTGACTATTTATGGTTTGTTTTCACTGTACTCCAAAAATGTATTTATTATTAAATCCATAAGGAAGTTTTTAATCCAAATTAATTTTAAAGCCTTATTTGTTTTCTTCCTTCAGTTCCCCCAAGCATTAAGGACCATGGCAGTGAATCTCTCTCTGTAATTAACATACGAGAAGGATCTCCAGTGTCACTGGAGTGTGAGTCGAATGCTGTTCCACCTCCAGTCATAACCTGGTATAAGAATGGGAGAATGATAATGGAATCTGCTAACTCGGAGATTTTAGGTGATGGACAAATGCTACACATCAAGGGAGCTGAGGTACATAATTTGTTTACTTCATGGCATTTCTTGTTGGAATTACAAGGGGGGAAATTGTAGCAACTTGATTTTTTTTCTATAATGAATATAATTTTCATAAATGCAAAGTAGTGTTGTTAGATAACCTGGGTTATGGTTCCAGCTCTCTCACTGACTTGAGCACTTTGGACCCCAGCTTCCTTATGTATAAAGTTAGGGGACTAGACAGGGAGCTCTCTAAAGGAATTATCCTCATCTATGAGATCACAGATTTATCCAAGTATGATTCTATTCTTCTGTTGCTTTGGTGTTGTGCCTTTGAAGCTCTTTAACTTGAATATATTTGCTTTCTCATAGAAAATGCATTTTGCCAATGAAACAGAATAAAGACTGGATCTCTTAAAGCATAAAATATCTAGAAATTTCAGTCCTATCTTATACCATACACAATGTGATCATGCATGACTAAATGGAAATCATTAAATAATGAGGTTCTTTTGTTATTTTTCAGGTGTCTGACACAGGTCAATATGTATGTAGAGCTATAAATGTAGCAGGGCAAGATGATAAAAATTTCCACCTTAATGTTTATGGTAAGTATCTGTATTGAATTACTCTTTGTTCTAAGATATGAATGAAAAGACAGTTTTGCTGGAGTTAATGCAATTAGCACATACATTATATGATACTTATGTGTTATAGTACCACCTAGGATAGAAGGGCCCCAAGAAGAGGAGGTTGTTGAGACTATCAGTAACCCTGTGACTCTTGCCTGTGATGCCACTGGAATCCCTCCACCTACACTGGTATGGTTGAAGAACAGAAAGCCAATAGGTAATGTAACTATGCACACTTAACTTTGTTTGCTTTTACTTATTCTGGTAGACAAAATTGTGAATTTTTAGTGTTAACACATAAAATTTATTCCCATTGAATTTCACAATATTAGATTTGGCCCACTACTATATAGCCTTTCAAGATCTCTCTTCCAACTTTTGTCATCTGCAAATTTGATTACCATACCTTTATTCAAGGTTATGCCTTCCTCTCACAGTAATCTCACCTCAGACACTTACTAGCTGTGTGACCCTAGGCAAGTCACTTAACTCCAATTTCCTTAAACATCTGGGACCATCTCCAGATAGATATAGATATAGATAGATAGATATAGATAGATGTATATATGTGTGTGTATATATATGTATATGTATGTGTATATATATACACATAGATATATGTATATATATAAAATCTTGCCACTGGACCCAGATGTCTCTGAAAGAGCATGAGGTTGGTGACCTTGCACAGCCCTCCCTCACTTAAATCCAATTCAGTGAAAGTCATGACATCACCCTGATCCTCTTTGAAAGTGAAGGATAAACAACAACAATTAATTAACTTTAACAGTTGCCCACCCTCCATGTGTATAGAGTTAACAAATGGTAATCTTAGTGTAATTACTCCTAATACCAGCACAAAATGAAGATTGCACTGTCAACATTCTGTCATCTGATCCATATTAACTCCATTTGTGTGAAATTTTCCCAACTTCTTAGAATCTGCCAGAGGTTAAGTTCCCTTTCATTGCCTTCAAAAACCCAGGTGTTAGTGTATGTGCAAGTACACATATGTGTTGCAGTTATTAGTAACCAATCAATCAACTTATATATTTACCAGTTAACCAACCAACTAACTAATATTTCTTAAATATACTACAGGAAAAAAAGTATAACATAATACCTCAAGGAATTGTAGAATTTTAGTCTTAGAAGGAACTTAGTAGGAGGGGCAGCTAGGTGGCCCTGGAGTCAGGAGGACACGAGTTCAAATCCGGCATCCGACACTTGACACTTACTAGCTGTGTGACCCTGGGCAAGTCACTTAATCCCAATTGCCCCACCAAAAAAAAAAGAAAAAGAAAACAACAAACAAACAGAAGGAACTTAGCATACACTTAGGACAAACAAACCTGAAAGGAATCCCTAGTATAATATATATATATATATATATATATATATATATATATATATATATATATATATTTTTAGTGAGGCAATTGGGGTTAAGTGACTTGCCCAGGGTCACCTAGTATAATATATCAAACATTGGTCATGCAGTTTCTATTTGAAAACTTACATTGAGGGTGAACTTTTCACTTCCCATGTTATCCCGTTCCACTAGAAAAAAAATTCTTAACATCAGGCCTGAATTGGATTTTTGGGAATTTCCTGCTCCTGGTTCCCTCTTCTAGCACCAATCAGAACAGGTCTAATCCCTCTTCTATACAACAGTCTGTCACATATTTAAACATGGCTATCTTTTCCACACTGCATCTTCTCCCCTCTGGGCAATAAACTTCTCCATTTCCATCTATTGATCTTCATATGGAATGGACTCAAAGCTCTTCATAATCCAGACTGACCTTTTCTGAACATTCTTGCTTATCAATATCCTTTTGTAAACTGGGAAGCAGAACTGAACACAATATTCCAAATGAGATCTTACCAGAATAGAGTACAGATCTGTTATCTTCCTATTCCCCTAAGTTATGTACTCTTAATTCAGACCAACTTTGTATTCACTTTTTTGGATGCCACACCACACTGCTGCCTCATGTTTACAGTGCTTTGAATTCACTAAAAACTGTAGACCTTTAGATAAACTGCTGTTAAGCCATCCATCTCCCATCTGGTATTGAAAAGATGATTTTAAAACAATTTTATCATATTAGATTTAGCCCAGTGATCCAGCCTATCAGGATCCTTTTTTGGATCCAAACACTGTCATCCATGTATTAAACCTCCCTCTCAACTTTGTGTCATCTGCAAATTTGATGTCCACAGGTCCCTGGAAAACTTCTCCAGAGATGATTCATCAAGTTGGCATTGAACTAATAATGGCAATTCTTTGAGTCTGACCATTCAACTAGTTCTGAATTCATCTAAGTGTATTATCACTTAGTCCCTATCCCTTCATATTTTCCACGAGAATAGTATTAGATGCTTTACTAAGTGTATTCTTTTTAAAAAGGTCAATTTCTTCATAAATGGTTCTTCATAATCCTATTTCTTTTTCTTGGTTTTTAATAACCATTTCTTTAACAATTCATTTTAGAATTTTCTCCAGGAATTCAAGTTGAGCTAGACTGTAAGCTCTTTTCTCTTCTTTTAGGAAAATTGGGATATTTGCCAGCCCAGCAGTGTGTCTTCCATTTTCCACACTCCTTTAAGTATCCCTAATACTGACTTATAAATCAACATCTCCCATTTCCTTCAGTACACAAGGATGTAGTTCATCTGGTCCAGGTGACTTGAATTCATCAAAGGCAAATAGAGCTTTTCTTGAAATATCCTTTCTTATCTTGAATATCACATCTCTATTAGCCATTTTTGTTCTGTCAGTGCAATGCTCATTCTCTTTGACAGAAACAAAAGTAAACTAACAGCTCTGGCTTCACTTCGAGTGAAATAATTATAACTGAAAACAAATAGTGGTTTTATCCTTCTTTGATTATCCTTTCTCTTAACTTGGCTTAAAAAAAAAAAACCCTAACCTTCGTTATTGTAGCCGTCAGCTTCTTTCACTAGTCTCAATTCATTCTGAGCCTTAGTAGTTTAAACATTATTTTAATACGACAATGCCAAACTATGACGTTTATTGCCTGACCTTGCTTTCATCTTGTTTATGTATATTTTAAAAGTTTAAGTTGGGGGCAGCTAGATGGCGCAGTGGATAGAGCACCGGCCCTGGAATCAGGAGTACCTGGGTTCAAATCCGGCCTCAGACATTTAACAATTAACTGGCTGTGTGACCCTGGGCAGGTCACTTGGCCCCAATTGCCTCACTAAAAAAAAAAAAGGAAAAAAAAGTTTAAGCTGGATAGTGAGCTCTAAATTGGTTGGTAATTAATCTACATCAGTCTCTTCAGACGACTCCTGTTTTCCTCACTGGGATTGCCTCCCTTTGTTTCCATAGAATCTTTCTTCATGGTTTGCCATCCCTTATAGACTAACTCCCCCTGTCAAATTTTAGTCCATAGTATTTTACATACCTTTCTTCTCAACCCTCTTTGCTTTCCCAAAATTTGGGGTGCATGTCAGACGACCCAGTTTCCCTCTCTATCACAAATTCTAGGTGGACGTAGTCATTCCCCATTTCAGGATTCCCATCGTTTCACCCTAGAAACATAGTATTGAAAAGTAGAAGCAGGATAAGATTTTCCCTTGTTGGCTCTTCCACCTTTTGAAGGGGAGACGGGAAGAAATAAGCATTTATTAAGTCCCCACTGTGTGCCAGCCACTGTTCTAAGAGCTTTACAAAATTTCATTTGATCCTCACAACAACCCTGTGAGCTGGATGCTTTTGTTATCTCTATTTTAGAACTGAAGAAACTAAGGCCAACAAAGATGAAGTGACTTGTCCAGGGTTATACAGCTAATAAGCATCTGTGACCTGATTTAAACTCAGGTCTTCCTGACTGTAGGAACGATGAAATGCGCATTAAGTCCTCACAGAATTTTTACAGCTATTCTCATTTGGACAGAGAGAGCTCTCCAGCAGAAATCTGGATAAATTAAAGTCTTCCTCATTACTATGTAATGCATCTGTGCTACCAGGTTTCTCTAAATCCTCATCTACTCCCTCTTTATGTTCCAGTGGTCCCTAATGACAAAATCACTTCCATTTCCTCCTCCTTATACCATCTGCTACATGCTTTTTGCTATGCTTCATACTCCTGATTGCTTGAGTTCCTCACAAAATATACCACCTTAATATGTGATTTTTATACCACCACCCCCCTTTTATCCAGTCTATTTATTTATTTGTTTGTTTGTTTTTTGGTGAGGCAATTGGAGTTAAGTGACTTGCCCAGGGTCACACAGCTAGTACATGTTAAGTGTCTGAGGCCGGATTTGAACTCAGGTTCTCCTGAATCCAGGGTTGGTCCGATATCCACTGCGCCACCTAGCTGCCCCTCAGTCTATTTATTTTTGAGAAAATTTGCCCCCACCACAGAAATATTCAAGTCATATGCTTAATCCCAGCAAATCTCAGTGATAACAGAGGGTCAAATTTGCTTCTAAATTAAGATGTCTAGTTTATCTTGCATATAGCCTAAACTACAGACATTTCTGAATCTCTATTTAAGGCCACTGATCTTGTTACTGATTTTTTAAATTGGATATTTGTCTCCTGGGAACTTACAGCATCTTAAGTTTCATTCTTCTTTCTTCACTGTAGTACTTCTCTGTGGTGGCTAGTTTGATAACAGAGAAAACATATGCATTTTCTTCCTTCTCCATTCTTTTCAATTAATACCCTCTTAATTTGACTTGCAAGACCACAGGCAAATACATTCTTACCAGTTATATTCCATAGATAGATAGATAGATATAGATAGATAGATAGATAGGCATATTCCATCCCTGACTAAGAGTGTGCAACCTTTGTAATTTAAGCCATTAGGCATATTCCATCCCTGACTAAGAGTGTGCAACCTTTGTAATTTAAGCCATTATCTCGAAGTCCAGAAATCACACTGATGCAGCATATATTTATATATTTCCATATACATGCACAAAGATTCATTCACATAGAAAGTTGTGATATACAATATACCCTTAGCTATTGGTAAGAGATAATTATCATGCTCAATCAATTTTAAAATTAAATATTGGCAGATGCTGATACTATAGATATAATATTTGCTAAATTTCAAAAACTGTAGATCAGATATCCATACCATATATGCAAGCTTCTCATGGGCAGGAAACATACCTTATTTAAATCTCTGTCTTCCCTTATGCCTATAATATCATATTCCACATAGCTACTTAATGAATGTTGAATGATAAAGGAAAAACACGATATTAAGTTTATTTTTATAAGTCTAAATTATTATTTAAGATGAGCAGAAAAACATTTTATCTAATTTAAGAGAAGAAATTCTTAAGAATAGAAAATAATTTTAAACTAATAAACATTTTGTAATTTACAAAGGGATCTATGATACTTTAGTCTATTCCACTGATTTTTTTTTTTTAATAGATTAGGTCTCCCTATCTTGCTTAGACTGGAAGTTCAGGGTCTGCTCACAGGATGGTTCCTACTTTGACCATCATGGGAACTTTGACCTACTTTGTTTTCTGCTCAGGTCAGTTTGCCCCTTCTTATGCAACCCAATTACCCCCTGTTCCTTGGAACTGACCATATTGATGCTAAACTTAGTACAAACACTCATTTGGTTTAACCGACTGCTCCGAACTCTTGAGCTCAAGTCACCAGCCTCACCCTCTCTAGTAGTAGGGAATACAGGAATATATCACCATGTCTGACTATTGATTATTTTTTTAAATGTTTTTGGCCTCTAATAAATAATTTTGGCAATTACTGCTTTACAATGTAATTTGAGATCTGGTTTAAAAAAAAAAAACAGAAGGGGGCAGCTAGGTGGTGCAGTGGATAGAGCACCAGCCCTGGATTCAGGAGGACCTGAGTTCAAATCTGGCCTCAGACACTTGACACTTACTAGCTGTGTGACCTTGGGCAAGTCACTTAACCCTCATTGCCCAGCAAAAATAAAAATAAAAATAAAAAAATAAAAAAACAGAAGCCATTTCATTCCTTTTAAAAATTATTTCCCTTGAAGTTCTTGAACTTTTGTTTCTCCAAATGAATTTATTAGTATTTTGTCTAGTTTTATGACATTTCAATAAGTATTGGTTTAGTATTTCTCTTATAATATAAATATCTTCTTTTTTGTAGACATTCCTCTATTTCCTTTAAATTCTCAATGTTTCTAGCACATAATTGTAGTTACAGTAGTTACTAATGATTCTCTCTTCATCTTTTTATTTTGGAAGTTTTGTTTAAAATGTTTAAAAGTTAAAATAGCTAATATTGTTGTTTTTAAACTAGCCTTCTGTTTTCTTAAACATTTACTTTTCAATAAGGTGGCATTTTGTAGGAGAGCACTGCACTTGGATGCTCAAGAGCTGGATTAGGTCTTTACTGTATATCCTGTCATAGCAGTTGTCAATTACTTTTGAAAGTTATTTAATCTTTTTCAGCATTACTTTTCTACAATATGAAGTCATTAATATACTATCAATCTCACCAGGTTATTATGCAGATAAATTGAGAAGATGTATCTGAAATTACTTTCTAACTATAAAATGCTATATATAAGAGAAAGCTATAATTTTATATATTTTATTTTACTGGTCTAGTTACCTTAGAATAAAATTTATATATTATGGCAGGTAGATGATACACATATACTGTAAATCACATTTTAAATCACTTCTTTGAAATGTTTTCATGTTTTCATGTTTGTATAAGTCCTTTTTTCAAGAAAACCCAATGGCAGGGGGGAGGGGGCAGCTAGGTGGCACAGTGGATAAAGTAACAGCCCTAGATTCAGGAGGACCTGAGTTCAAATCCAGCCTCAGACACTTGACACTAGCTGTGTGACCCTGGGGAAGTCACTTAACCCTCATTGCCCTGACCAAAAAAAAAAAAAAGAAAAGAAAAGAAAACCCAATGGCATGAAATTCAGACTTATAAAGCAGATTAAAAGATAACTATTTGCTTTATAACAATTCACTACTAGGTTCTTTTAAAATGAATTTCTACATTTTAAATACAATTCCTCTTTTAAAGGTAAAGAATACTTTTCAAGGAAGCTCCTACTATATGAAGCAAAATGACCTGTTCTATATTTTAAGTGTTACAATATTATGGGAAATTATAGTGATTTCTCATTAGAAAAAGAACAGATTATCAGGTTTTTTGGTTGTTGGTTGTTTTTTTTTTTTAATTTATGTATCCATAGAAAATTCCAATTCACTTGAGATCCATGTTTTGTCTGGTGGAAGCAAGCTACAGATTGCCCGGTCTCAACATTCAGACAGTGGAACATATACTTGTATTGCATCAAATATAGAAGGAAAAGCTCAGAAAAATTACCTTCTTTCCATTCAAGGTAAATGTTGGTATAATTTTTTTGATCCTGAATATAATTAGCCCTGGTTCTGTTACAACTTGCAGTTTCTATAGCATATTCTTTCCTAATTTGGACTTGTATTAGATAAAAAAATGATTTAAAGCACTTAGCACAGATGAAATGGTAGAGGACCCTTTTACAGGCACTCCATCCCAAACCCTAACTCAACGTTGTGCTAGACTCATATCCTCTTCCCCCAGTTCTGAGCCATGGACTGTCACAGCTTCTATTGAAGGACTTGTACAATGCTCTGTTGCCCTCATTCCAATACATCCAAGTGCCCTAGTGGGTATCTGAGTCCCAAAGAGGAGGTAAAAAAAGACATGGCAGACGTAACAGCCCTTTTCCTCCTGAAATCCCACTCCTCTGATAGAAAGGGACATGAGACAGAATGAAAGCAGAGCTACAGACTCTGCAGAGAGAAAAGAGAAGCCAGTAGAAGTTCACTTCTCTTTTTTTATTCCCTGGCATTTTGGGGGCATGTAGGTAAAAACACCTGGGGAGGGTTCCCAAGAACACTTGCCTGGCTTAGGATCAAGGAGGTAGCGTGTGAACAGGCTGTCCATATGGCATCCTGGAAGTAACTGATAGACCCCAACACCCTTGAATTCCCGGGATCCAGGGTCTGGTGGACAAGCATTAGAACTTCAGGATGGAGGGGAGGGTTCCTGTTTGTATATGTACACTTATATGCTCATATGTACACTGACAGCCTCCCAGAAGTGTATCTTATAAATTTGTATCATATTTCTTAAATGACAGTTTAAGTAGACGATTTCTAGGGTCTCTTCCCGGTCTAAAGTTCGAGTTATTTAATACTCTGGAGGTAGTCATTCTCATTGATGAAAGTTATGATTATTTCTCCAAAGTTCCTCCGAATATTGTTGGTTCTGAAATGCCAAGTGAAGTCAGTGTCCTTCTGGGAGAAGACATTCATCTGGTATGCAATGCCAATGGGATTCCAAGACCTGTTATTCAGTGGCTGAAAGATGGAAAACCTATAACCAGTGCTGAAACAGAAAGAATACGGTATGTTTAAATGTGAACTTTGGCATTAACCTTGGTATGCCAATGAGGTTCTTTGAAACTAATTCTCTCAAATCTTTAAAATGAAGATTTTATTATTTCCACAAGATGGACATTGCAGGTTAAACTATAGAATACTATAAATATATGTTAACAACTATTATTATAATTGCACATTGTAATTTCTATGAATATATCATATGTATTAACTGCTTACGATTATTACATAATAGTAACCTTATTCAGTATATGCTTGCTTCAAGATTTGTTTATACACGGGGGAAGCTAGGTGGCGTAGTGGATAAAGCACTGGCACAGGATTCAGGAGGACCTGACTTCAAGTCTGGCCTCAGACACTTGACACTTACTAGCTGTGTGACCCTGGGCAAGTCATTTAACTCTCATTGCCCTGCAAAACAAAAACAAACAAACAAAAAAGAATACTAGAAAGGTAAGAAGGGACCAGGTTGTGAAGAAGTTTTAATACCAAAGTAATTTATATTTGATGTTGAAGGTAATAAGCAGCCACTGCATTTACTGTGGGGAGGAGAGCATTAGAATCAGATATCTGTTCTGGAACAAACGTTTTGGCAGCTGAGTAGAGGATGCATTAGAGTGGGGAGAGACTTAGGGCAGTGAGATCACTGAAAGAGTAGAGGTGAAACGTGATAAAGGCTTGTACCAGTGAGGAGAGAAAGGGGCATATGTAAAATGCGGCAAGAGATTGTATGTGAGATGAGTACAAGTGAGGAGTTAAAGATGAGGATATTGCAAATCTGGCTGACCAGGAGAATGGTGGTGCTCTGGACAGTAACAGGAAATTTGGGAAGAGGATAGTGTTTGAGTGAAATGATAAGGCGTCCATTCTCTTTGAGTTTATTAAATGTTTGCTCTGTGCCAAACACTGCTAAATGCTCATAATACAAGTACATAAGCAAAGACAGTATACTATTTCAAGGAATTTACATTCTAATGAGGCAAACAAAACACCTTGCTGGCCAGGGAAAGTTACTGGGATGGTGAATGGGGTCATCAGGGAGGAGATTGATACATTCTATCCAGAAACATTGGCAGGATTGATTTGCTCATGGCTCAAGAATTAGCGATAGGCCAAGGGCCTATGGAGGAAAAAGTGAAAAAATACAGGTCTGAGACTTTTCTGAAATAGAGGTTCCAGAGAAGAGTAGAAATATTGCTACCAACCCAATAATCAGCAACTATTTCTTGAGAAAATGCAAAATAGTCTGACAGATATGATCCGTACTCAAATGAAGTTTGTTGTCTATTGCTTTCTTTGTTATCTTCCTTTGATTTTTTTATCATTCTATATGCAACATTATTTAAAATATTTATTTAGTGTTCTAACCTATATACCAGTTTGTAGAGTAAAGTGAAATGGTGCTCTGAGTCAGTTATTTAAATCAATCATTCAATTAAAGGTAACAGGCACTTTGTTTCATTTCACCTCACTTTGGTTATTAATAGTCAAGCTTTCCGTCAAATATTAAAACATTTATTTTGATAACATATCAAATTAGAAAATCTATATTAAAGTGATTTGTGAATCTTATTTCACTATTGTTATGATAGTAATGTCAAAAATAATGAAAACATTGGCATAAATATAGCCCCTAGACTTGTAATGGGGCAATAATAATCAAATTCCAACTAATCTTCACTTTTATTGAAAGAATAGACTATAGTAACAACTAAAAGTTAACTTTAAACTAGGAATAGCAATTGATCCTTTTACATTTGAAAGAAGCAATCTGAAGTCACTACAATCAAAATTATTTTTATTTTAAAACTTTGCTAAATAAAATGTAGGTAATTTTACTTGGTGAAATTCATTTAACATGGATAATTAAGATTGTTTCAGAGTATATGTATTACTAAATTATAAAATATACCTCACTAAAATGCTTTAGGAATTTATTGCTTTTGTCTATAAATGTCATTTACCTACCCAGTGAAAAAACAGCCACATGTACTACAGAATTTTTTTTTTTATCACATGGATGAACTGTGTGAATTATATGGTGTTAGGTTTATCTTCCAAGTCTAAATTTAATATTCAATTGACTGGATGTTTCATTGTTGAAATATTTCCATAAATTTTCATTACAGAGCTTTTACACACTTTTCATTTAGTTTAAAGATTACATTAAGATCTGCAACCATAACATTCTGACTATAGAAGAAAAATTAACTTTGATTCTGAGTTAGCTATCAATCAAATGTGGTTTACTTACTTTTCCTTAAAAGTTAACATTTGAGATACTGAAGCCCAAGACTCAGTTTTTAGTTGCTGTGTAGAATTCACATCAATTTTAAGACATATGACTCTAGTGGGATCATAAATTTAGAACTAGTAACAAGTTAGAAGTCATCTAGTATAACCCCTTAATTTTACAGTCCAGGAAACTGGTTCTATAACTTGTCTAAGGTCATTCAGATACTAACAGATCTGGGTTTCTAACCCAATTCCTCTTCAAATACCACATTTTCTACCACTGCACCACACTTCCTTCTAGGACTTCCAGAAGAAGAGACATAAGCAACAACTTGGAGTATAATATCAGAAAAGAAATGATCAATCTATGATGGGAAGGGATGTTTAAGAACACAATAATTACGTTTTAAAGCTACAAGAAGAGTTAGTTTTCCAGATCATAGGACCACATAAATCAGCTCAGTACATTCTACCTATGACCTTTTCCATAGAGTGACTCCAGATGGCAGCACGCTAAACATTTTCGGAGCTCTCACATCTGACATGGGGAAATACACTTGTGTAGCTACTAATCCTGCAGGAGAAGAAGACCGAATTTTTAACTTGAATGTCTATGGTGAGTTTTAAATTGTGACACATTCAGTTCCAACATGTTATATAGTTTTATTACCTTAGGAATACATCAAGAGAAATGAATATTCAATAGCAGGTTTTCTTGGGCAAATTCTCTCTGGTCAAAATGTCAGAACTGCTACCATTTGGGATGCATAACATTGAAGGGTAAATCACTATAATTAGGATAGATTTGAACTCGTCATTTTCCTGCTTTTCTTCTTCTGTTGCTGTAAAATGTAGTTTCACCTGCAATTGTGGGTAATAAGGAGGAAGCAGAGAAGTTAATGGCCTTATTGGATACTTCAATAAACATTGAATGTACAGCCACTGGAATTCCACCACCACAGATAAATTGGCTAAAGAATGGACTCCCTCTGCCTATCTCATCCCAAATCCGATTGCTGGCTGCAGGGCAGGTGATCAGGTCAGTTTAAAAAATATTACATTTTTAAACGAATGACTGTGTTTTACTTTCCTTCATCTAACCAAGTTTATTATTTTTATTGATTTTTTTGTTTTTAACCTTACTTTTACTTTCAAATCTATCCCTTTCCCATTTCACTGACAAACAACATCCCTGTAGCTTAAATTAAAATAGAATAAGGAATATGTTTGTTAAAATTAAGCATCAGCCAAGTTTTAAAATATGTGCCATATCCCACACCCATAACCCTCCACTCCTGCAATGAAGGTACGGAGATATATTTTTTCAACTCTTCTTTGGGTCCAAGTTTGCTCATTATAATTACACAGCATCTTGTTTCATTTTATTGTTATTGGAGTTTACATTGGTGTAGTTGTATATATTATTTTCCTGGTTCTGTTTAACTTTGTATCAGTTCATATAAGTCATCACATGCTTATCTGAATTCTTTGTATTCACTTTTTCTGTATATGGGATATTTCTTCCTAAGGGATCTCAAGTTCAAAAGATACAGACATTCTAGTAACTTTTTAAAAATGTAGTTCCAAGTTGTTTAATAAAATGGTTGGACCAATTCATAGCTATATATGCAATGATATTAGTGGCCTTGCTTCCTGAAGTCCCTCTAATGGCGACTTTAGTCATGTTTGTCCATTTGCTTGAGATGCATCTGATTAATTTTTTAATCATGTTATGATCCAAACACTGAACATTGTTTTCCTATCTTAAAATCATTTTTGTTAAAAAAATAATTACAGAAATGGATTTCAGTTCCATTTTAATATTATATTATTAATACAGGTGTATTAGTACAAATATTCTACATATAATTTAATAACACATTTACAAAATGAAAAATGTGTTCAATGACCATACTAATGGAACCAATTCATAGCTCCAAAAATTGTACAATAATGTGCCTAGCTCCTTATAATCCCTCCAACTTTGACCATTCCAACTTTTGTTTGTCATCTTTTCCAATCTACAGCATATGAAATAAAATTGGAGTCGTTTTAACTTATATTTTTCTTACTATTAGTGATTTGAAACATATTTTCATGTGGTCATTTATAGTTCACAACTCTTCTTTTGAAAGCTTTCTGTTTATGTCATTTGACCAATTATCTATTTAGGGAATGGTACTTGATGTCATTATGTCATTTTGCTATATGTTGTGTATATCTGACTTCTATTCATATTTGGAGCAAATACTTTTTCCTACTTTAATATCGTTTCTTCATGCTTGTGCCCGCTATTATTAATTTTATATATACAAAATTATGTATTTTATCTTTTATGATCCTTCATATGATCTGCTTAGTTAAGAATTCTCTCTTTAACCACAGTTATAAAAAGTGCTTCCTCTCTGTTCTCTTCTAATTTTTGCAAGGTATGACATTTTATATTCAGGTCATATATAACTCTTTTGAGTTTATTATGAAATGTGGTTTAAGATATTGTTGTAAACCTTTTTTTCTGTCAAACTTTCTAATTTTTCTGAGAAATTTCTGTCCAAATGATGGGTTTCTTCCCCTTTATGATTTACACTCATTTTTGCCAAATGCTGGTCTACCATTTTTTATTGTTTCCATTTCCTTCTTATCTGGTCTGTTCCACTGATATATTCGTCTGTTTTTAACCAATACTAAAGGCATTCAAAAGCTACAACATTATAATATACAATTTGAGGTCTGATAACTGAATAACCTCATTCCTTCAAACTTTTTTCTCATTTTCTGTGAAATCCTCAACCTTATTTCTTAAAAAATGTTGGTATTATTTTCACTGGTTAAACTAAATGTATAAATTAAGTTAGTAGTTTTGCCATTTTTATTATTTTGGCACAAACCAGTCACAAGCAGTGAATATCTTTCCAATTATTTGTCTTAATTTCTGTAAAGAATGTTTCATAGTTGTAGTTGTATTAGTCTTGCACGTCTTAGATTACCTATGATATTTTATGCACTGTATAATAATTTGGAATAGAAAGTCTACTTTTACCATATCTTCCTGATTCTTGTTAGTACTGCGTAGAAATAATGATGATTTGTGGATTTGTTAGGAATTTAATATCTGTTTTTGTACCTTTTCTCCCCCAGAATTGTGAGAGCTCAGGTGTCTGATGTTGGAATATACACTTGTGTGGCCTCTAACAGAGCTGGGGTAGATAATAAACGTTATAGTCTGCAAGTTTTTGGTAAGTCATCTTGTGTAATATGAAACCTTGTACTTATTTGACAAGTTTTGCTATGTAAGAGAAATATTTCTATTTTTATTATTATTTCAGTTTCATAGTGAAATACTATGGACATAGTCTATCTTTAATTTCCCCATTGTTTCTCCCCACTGATTGATACATTTAATTTGTAAAGTATCATATTTTGTAGTCAGGAATGAACTAACTCACAGGTCAAGACGGGATTAACACAATGAGTCCCTTAAGTATAGGGAACAGAAATGTTCCTACAGTCTGGGACCCTGTCAGTGGGGCCCCTTTGTCTATGTTTCTGCCAAGGATTTTTTTTACCCTAGTTTGACCTTGATTTTCATATTGTTCCAAGTATAAAGTTCAAATAATAATATTTCTCTCCAGGCATGAGGTCATTCTTTCTCATCCCAAAAGAAAGTTAAGACTTTTTTCTCATAATGTCAGGTTGTAATTATAATTTTTGAATATATGTGTCTTTATATATACACACATATATATTTATACAAGCACTTATAGTATTAAATTCACAATTCTCAGAAATATTGAGAATTTATAAATAGAAGAAATGTGTTGGCTTGTATTTTGTCCTTAGCTCTCTTCTCCATTACATTGTTATTGTCATCATCATCATAGCTCCTGAACTCAGGTTCTCCTCCAGTACCTGATTACAGCTGAGTTCTTAGAGCTATGCCAGGATCCTGAGCACAAGTTCTGGCAAATTGGAAAAGGGGCCACTTCACAAATACAGGCAGCCTTCTTTACCTCTGTATTTAACTGCCACCTCCCCAAAGTCCATCAGTGAAAAATTAACATGTGTGGTCTGATTTTCTCTCCTACATAGTACCACCAAGCATGGACAATGCAGCTGGAACTGAAGAAATAACAGTTGTAAAAGGCAGTTCTACCTCACTGACATGCTTTACTGATGGAATCCCAATCCCCACTATGTCATGGCTTAAAGAGAGTCAACCTCTGGAGCTGGACACCCATCTGCAAATGAGTAATCAAGGAATGGTCCTTCAGGTTTTTGAAGCAGAGATCAAAGATTCTGGAAGATACACTTGTATTGCCTCCAATGAAGTTGGGGAAGTCAAGAAGCACTTTGTCCTAAAAGTTCTGGGTATGTTGATTGTTTAACACATTAAAAATTATTAGGAAGTCATCATACTTTAAAAAAAAGAATAATAACAAAGACCCAATGAAAAATTATATATAAGAAACAGTTATTATTCCATTTTGTGTTTATTCTCTATCTTTGATAGCCAAACTCCAGGAAGTCATCTGCAATTGTTTCCATTCTCCATCTCTTCAGTCCCTAAAATTCTGGCTTCTTACCCCACTACCTATTTGAAAATACTCTCTCCATGGTTACCAATGATTTCTTTAATGCAGTAATAATCTAATTAACTTCCTCTGAAACATTTGAAACTTTTTACCATCCCCTCTTCCAGCATACTCTGGCCTTCCTTGGTTTCTATTATACTGTTCTCTTCTGTATCTCTACTTATCTAGCCATCAGAGACAATTAGGTGGTAAAATGGATAGAGTGCTGCAGCTGGAGTCAGAAAGACCTGAATTCAAATCCCTCCTTGACCACTAACTGAACCTGTGTTAAGCATATAGTTCAACCTGCCTATCTTAGTTACCATATTGGTAAAACAGGAATAACAATTGGTATCTAACTCCCAGGATGGTTACAAAGCTAACATGAGATATTTGGAAAATGCTTTACAAATGATAAAGCACTATACAACATAAATGCAAGTTATTATTATCCTTTTTCGATTTCCTTTGCTGGATCATTACCCTGCATCTACCTCCTAATTATGGGTATGCTCAGGGCTCTTTCTTGAGCTTTCTTCTCTTTTAAAACATAATCTCCTTTGGTAGCTAGTTAGTTCCTATGTGTTCAATTTTCATCTATATACAGATGACTGCCAAAGCTATTAATGGATGAAATAGTATTTATTAAGTGCTTAATTTGCTAAGGTCTAATCTCTGTCTTGACTTCCATTACCAAATGCATGCTGATCAACTATTAGAAGGTCTTCAAATTCAACATGTCAAAAAAAAAAAATCATTGTCTTTCCTAAAAACCCGTCATCCAAATTTCCTTATTTCTCTTGAGGATATCTCCATCCTTTGAATCTCCTAGATTCGCCATCTTGATGTCATCCTTGAGCCTTCCTTCACCTTCACCTCCAACATCCTATCAGTTACTTAGTCTTATTGATTCTACTTCCATAGCATTTCTCCTATACTCCACTTCAGATTTCCATAACCTCTCCCCTGGAGTACTATAATAGCTTGCTACTTGATCCCCTTGCCTCTAGTCTTTCCCTTGTCCAGTCTACCCTCCATGTTGCCAGATCAGTAGTCCTAAAACATGCATTTGACTGTATCACTCCCCAGCTCAGATACCTTCAATAGTTATCTATTTATTTATATTACTTCCATTGACACAGAATCTACTCAGTTCAAGCTGTCCTGTGAGCACTCGCCTGAGCATGAAGTTCCATTTCTTTCATGCCTTTATATGTAGATGGTTCCCTCATGTTTAGAATGTCCATCCTCATCAACTGTACCTCAAAGAAATCTCTAATTGTTCTTCAAAGGACAATTAAGTTGCTTTTTCCTATGAGAGGGTTTTTCTGATTCCCTCAATTGTTAGTGCTTGCTCTCTCCTGAAATGGATATAACTTTGTATCTATTCTGTGAGCACTTACCTGTGTACATGTCATATCCTCACAGCAGACTAGAGGTTTTTTTGAGGGAAGGGACTATTCCCTTTATCATTTTTGCATCCTTGCCAGTGCAGCATTATTCGTGTGTAAGTTGTGTACTTAATTATTAGGCAGTTTCTGAACTTCTCCCAAGGACTAAGGATAAATACATTTAATATGTCTGTTCCAATACAATAACATAATACCATATAATAATGTATACATCAGTTCTAATGAGAGGGGGAAGAGTTAGATAAAAGGATAAGGCTATAGAGGAGTTACCATCAATCTGAAATTTTTTTAAAGTAATGTACAGAATATCTAGTCAAGGATAAGTAAATGAGTACAGAAATGTAGCACAGTCCTGTTAAAATTGAGAATGAGTTGAGGCTGGTGAGAAAAACTAAGAACAGCAAAAATTAATTCTTTCTTTTAGTTGTGCTGAAGAAAATAGGATGTTTGCTGGTATTTTTAAGAGACACATGAACATGGATCAGAATGAATGTGACAAAAATAAGTGATGAAAGAGAAAAGCTAAAGCTGTTCAAATATTATTTTAGGACTATTTTCTTGCTAAGGAGAATGATCTTTGGAGTGGAAAGAGCAGAGCTAAAATAGCTAAAAGGAAATTGATACTCATTGTTAGTAAGAGAAAAAAGCACCTGACTGCCCTTGAGTTCATCGCTGACAGAGGAATGAAATCCTCTGACATTAAAGAAATTGTGTGTGATATCTAAGCCACTGTGAGAGATCTCTGAAAGATTTTAGGAAAGGAGAAGGTACCATACAACTGGAAAAGAGAAAATGTTGTCTAGATTTCCAAAAAAAGAGAAAAGAATGAAGTCTACAAAATTTAGGCTGGTGCGCTTTACAATTTTTATTCCTAGCAAAAATCTAGAATTATTAAATAAATATTTACATGAGGTATTAGTGCCCCCTAAAATGGAAAATTGATAAAGGAATAGAAATCAACACCAATTAAGACCAAAGGACCCCATAAAATCCTCAGCCAGCTAATATTTTACCTTTTTGTAAAGAGAAGAAATATTGCAGGTTAGGACAATATCAGTTAAAAATAAAAATTCATTTGTAAAGTCTCTTGGAGGAGAAGGATAATGCAGACATGAGGAACGACCTGTGAAGAGACACAAGGAAGAACAAATAGAACAAATAGAACAGTTCTACTCATATGGAGGATGTTAAAGAGGAATAATGTGTGAAGGAGGATGATAGGAGATTATGACTGGTATGGCCTCATAAAACAGTAAGAAGCAGTACAGGAGGGTAAAAGTGTAAAAGAATCTTAACAGGAGATTGAACTAAGTATACTCAGGATGGGCCTATTTAAAGATGACTCTGGAAGAAGGACAATAAACAGATGAAAAATGGAAAAGATTACTAAAATTTTTTAAACAATCTTTCCATGCATCAAGAACAGGGAATGACCCACCATATTTGGACTTGAAAATCACAGTCCCATGTACACTATATGAGGATGTAACAATTGCACTGAAGTAAACAAAGATGGAGAAAGTGGCCAGCACTGACCAGGTATATATAAAACCACAATTCTGAAGGTTCCAAGAGATGGATTATCTTAAAAAGAGGCAAAGACACAAAATAGAAAAAATACAGAATAGAAAAAAATCTTGGTCATTTTTTAATGAAGAACAAGGCAACTGAGAGATTATCAATAACTACTGAACCACATACCTCTGTTTCCAGGTATACAACAATTTTATGAAAACAATTTTCAGTTTCATAAGTCATTCATGATTAAAATATGTTAGGCAGATTTTTGAAAATTATATCTAAAACAAACCATTCTTTCACAGATAAACTGGTGATTTACAGAAGTAAAAAAAAAATATAAAGTCCTACTATTTGTTGAGTATGAAAAAAACATATAATTTGGTAGAACAAAATCCTACCTTAAAGGCTCTCTTTCAACATGTATATATATGTTCATAATCACACAGCGTCGTTTGTAAGATATAGCAACAGATATATTTGTTTGACAGTCTTTTACTTAGTAACATCAAGTGAGGTATAAAATAAGAAATTGTATACTCACCAAGGGTTTTTGTCACTTTCATGGAGAATGCCTAATATAGATTCCAAATTTAAGAGGGATATTCTTACACTGAGGTCCTCCAGATGTCTGTGGGTGATCTTGTGCCAAAGATACCAAGTCCTAGAACATTGTAGACCTTTCTAAATAAGATCTATAATCATACAAAAGAGTTTGGATTACCTAACCTTATAGGAAAACCAAATGGGAAAAAATGGCTACTTTACAGTCCAAAGTAGGTATTTGAATGGATAATTGAATGAATGGAAAAAAGTATATAATCAACATTTATAAAGTTGCTGCTATATTCCAAGAATTGTGCTAGGCACTGGGGATAGAAATATAAGGGTATAAATAACAGTCCCTAGTCAGAGGAGTTTACATTCAGATAGAATCAGACATTTAAAGGAATGGTAAGGCAAAGAAAGGAGTTTCTTTCTGGAGAGCCACACAAATTATGAATGGAGCCACTGCTGTCACCTCCCTTTCCATTATTGATAGTTGTATTGTCTTGATTACTATTCACAGAGCAAGAAGACGAAGGCATATGTTACAGTAAGGGGAATTACTGGAGGGGAAACGGAGAAGAGGGAGTAAGGAGTTGTATTTAAGCATATTGTGGCAGGGATGATGGCAAGATGCTTCTGTAGGCCTGGCTTCCTAATGAATAGCTGGATGGGTTATAAAGCATATTTCAAAAGCAGCTAAATATAGTGAGTAAAGGGATATATGTTTCATTCAGTCATCAATCAAGAAAACCTATAGAGGTCACTCATCTTTACATCTTTCACATACACTGTAACTAAACAGCTCTCTGGTTCCATAATCAGAAAGGAATAGAAAAATGTTCTGAATTGGTTTGCAGGGGAGAAGGAGATGAAATTTCAGAAGATTATTTTGACTTTTTTTTTCAAAGATGCCCAAATTTGTCCCTGAAGCAAAGTCCTATATCTTTAATATGGCAACATATAGCTATGAATAATGAAATAATATCATTTCTAAAGAACTGAAATTGAAGATCATCCAAAGGCAAAGTTAGAGTAGATCACAGTGGGAATGAGCAGGCTGAAATACCTTACAATAAGAAATTATATGAAAGCAGTGATATGTCATTGGAGAAACAAATAACTGGGGGGAAAGAGTTGGACTGATCAAACTAAAATGTAGTGCTCATTTTCTATTGGTATCTGAAAAATGTTGAGAGTACCCTCAGGATGCTGGGCACATTCCTCTAATGCATTTATTAGAGAACACGGCCAAAAGCTACAAAGAACAAGCCAGGAAGGATTGAATATGGTCTTCATTGTTAGAAGGTGTGCCCACAATGACGAAATAGATCACATCTCCAGTAGAATATTGGAGTATTATTAGAGGGATAGCTAATGAGCATGAAGATAAGTAAGCTATAATAAAGGCAGCATGGTTTGGTCAAGGTAATCTCATTTGACCCTCATAAAAATCCTGGGAGGTAGGTGCTATTATTATTGCCATTTTCAGTTGAGAAAACTGAGTTAAGTGGCTCCATCCAAATAGTAGTTGACCAGTTAGATAATAAAGATGATGCTTCTTTTAAATTTAAAAAGAGATTTTTGTTATTCTGAATTTTATAAAAAATCAACAAAAATATACATTTCAATATACAAAAACAGAAAAAGATTGGGAAATATGAAAGAATGAATCTCTATTATGTGTAGCTTCTTTTTCTTAGTATACAATAAAATTTTATTAGTTTCAAAGCTGTCTTGCTTGTCTGGGTCTCAATTAATGTCTTTCTGTCTTCCATGCATTAAAAATTATATGATGATCCTCTTTTCCTTCTTTTCTTATTTTTAAAGTCATTAACATTAATCCACTTCCCCCTAAATTTAATTAAAAGGAAAAAAGCTCCTTTGTAAGAAATAAGCAAAGTCAAGCAAAACAATTCCACATATTGTCTATGTATGTATTATATCCCATTAGGCCTTGAGTCTACCACCTCAGTATCGGGAGATAGGTAGTATACTTCATCAATATCCTCTGTAGTCACATTTGGTCATTTGATTGATTCTAAAGTCTTCCAAAGTGTTTGTTTACAATGTTGTAGTCAATGTATAAATTGTGCTCTTTTGTTATGCTCACTTTACTCTCCACCAGTTCATACATCTTCCCAGGTTTCTCTGAATCCATCCTTTTTACCATTTTCATCATAAACAACTAGGTGGAAAATGGATAAAGGACTGAATATGGAGTCAAGAAGACCAGTCTCTGACAATTACTATCTCTGTTATTCTGTACAAGTCACTTAACATCTCTGTGCCTCAGTTTCCTTTTATGTAAAGTGAAAATAATAATGGTACCTACCTTCCAGGATTTTTGTGAGGCTAAAATGAGATAACATGTATAAAATACTTTACAAAACAATGGTTTATGTGCTATTTTTGATGGCACAATAATATCGCATTACATTTACACAATCCTTCAACTTTCTTTCCAGTTTAAACACTTTTCCCTCCCTTCTGTTCCTCTCTTAAGACTATTAAAATAGAACAAGACCACCTCTCCAGTACTGGTTGTCTTATTTCAATTTCTATGTGACTAGTGAAGACATTGAGTCCTAAAGGGACAGTTGCTTCTCTACTATCAGAATGAAAGCAGCTTTTGTATAGACCTTCCTGATTGCTCAACTTAACTTTCTAGTTTCTCTTGACCCTTGTGTTTGCACTGCAGTTTCTGCTCATCATCTGTTCATCAAGAGTGCTTGAAAGTCTTCTATTCCGTTAAAGATATATTTTCCCACTGCATATGAGAATGTAATACTCAGTGTTAATAGGATAAATTATGTAATACCTAATGTAGCAGGGAAAGTTATTTTTGTTTGGAAGCAATTATCTTTTTTGTTTGGTAATGTTATATTCCAAAATTTCCTCTCCTTTTAAGTATTACCTTGCAAGTCTTGTGTGATCCTAACTTTTGTTCTTTGATACTTTTAACTCCTTCTGGACAGTATTCATTCTTGGACGTGGAAGTTCTGGATTTTGGCTATGACATCCCTGGAAGTTTTCACTTTCAGGGTTCTTTCAGGAGCTTACCAGTGGATTTATTCTGTTTTCACTTTATACTTTCTTTCTCTTTTTTTGTGGGGCAATAAGGGTTAAGTGACTTGCCCAGGATCACACAGCTAGTAAGTGTCAAGTGTCTGAGGCCAGATTTGAACTCAGGTACTCCTGAATCCAGGGCCGGTGCTCTATCCACTGTGCCACCTAGCTGCCCCTACTCTATACTTTCTAATAAACTGGGACAGTTTTCATTCATGAATTCTCAAAACAGTATATATTCTCTCTTTTCTGTTTTTTCATGAATCTGATGGTTTTTAAATGATCACTCCTTGACTTTTTTCCAGGTTAGTTGTTTTTATAGTAGATAAATTATATACTCTTCCATTTTTAATTTTTAATTTTATTTTTTTTGCGGGGCAATGAGGGTTAAGTGACTTGAACAGGGTCACACAGCTAGTACGTGTCAAGTGTCTGAGGAAGGATTTGAACTCAGGTCCTCCTGAATCCAGGGCTGGTGCTTTATCCACTGCACCACCTAACTGCCCCCATTTTAAATTTTTTTTTAATTTATTCAAATATTTCTTCTAGTTTTATGAAGTAATTGATTTCTGGTTTTCTAATCCTAATTTTCAATGATTCGCATACTTAAAAATAGTTGACATGGGGGCAGCTAGATGGCATAGTGGATAGAGCACTGGCCCTGGAGTCAGGAATACCTGAGTTCAAATCCAGCCTCAGACACTTAACACTTACTAGCTGTGTGACCCTGGGCAAGTCACTTAACCCCAGTTACCTCACTAAATATATATATATATAGTTGACATTTGTATAATACTTTAAAGTTTGCAAAATACTTTCCAAATATTATCTCATTCCCCCAACAATCTTGAAAGGCCAGTGCTGTTATTATTCTCACTTTACAGATGAAGAAATTGAGGAAAAGTTTAAATGACTAAAACTGGGCTTAAGTGACTCTCCATAATTAGTAAGTATTTAATGCCCAAGTTAAACTCAGGTCTTCCTGACTATAGGCTCAGTACTTTACATATTATACTACTTAGCTGTCCCTACTGGAGTAATGTTTTCTCCCTTCAATTCTAAGCTATTTATCCCTCTTCCATTTTTCCTCTAAAGGCCTTATTTTATTTATAATTTCATTTTTAAAAGTATTGAGCTTTATTGCTTCCAGGTACTTTGATCCTTTTGGCCAAGCCATTTTTTTAAACCTCTGGGACTCTGCTTGTATTTGTTACACGTCTTCTGCATTTGCTTCTTGGGCATCTCTACATCTATATTTGTTCATAGTCTTCAGTGTCTTCTTCTCAGATCTCTAGTCTCAGTACCTGATTGGGGATTTTACATGACTATTTAGCTTTGCCACTTCCTGTATTCTTAGACATCGTGGTCTTTGGGTTTGGTCCTGCCCATCATTTCCTGATTTCTTACTGCTGGCTTCCACTTCCCCTGGTGTATCACCACTCAGAGGAAGGTATTCCTCTTCAGGACCTTGTAGAGGATCTCAGGTCATTGTGCTATGAACTTCCAACACCCTTGAGTTATCCTAGTCTGAGCACCAACATATCCCTGGTGAGAATGCTATAGCTTTCTGACTACCGTTAAGCTTTCTTGCCCCATAACTTTAGTATTTTCTCCCTGGATACAGAATATTGTAGGTTTCAGGTGGCCTCTGGTCTATGATGACAAGCTTCTGGCTTGTTGTACTTACGCTGGCTTCTCTGTCATTTTGTGAAATTGTGAGCTGGACGAGGGTGTTTACTATAA
The DNA here is from genome assembly GCF_019393635.1 of Dromiciops gliroides. Lineage (NCBI taxonomy): Eukaryota > Metazoa > Chordata > Mammalia > Microbiotheria > Microbiotheriidae > Dromiciops > Dromiciops gliroides. Next base: position 79,787,346 of record NC_057864.1, read on the forward strand.
TTTCTCTTGGATTTTTTGATCATTGTTCAATCACATGTTTTTTTATATCATTGTTACAGCACATGTATAAAAGCTATGCCCTCTTGCAGATATTTTAATTGGAAATCTTATAAAAGATGCTTCTAAAAATTCAATTTAACAAACTTTTAAGCAGTCAGTATGCATTTATGAAGAGCTTACAATGTGCCAGTCACTGTGATGAGTACTAGCGATAAAAGGAAAAGAAAAAGACAATCCTTCTCCTCAGTAAGTTCATAATCTAACGGAGAAGACAATAAACAAACAAATATATGCAAACAAGCTACATACTGGATAAATAGGAAAGAATTAATGGAGGGAAAACACTAGAATTAAGAGGGATTGGGAAAGGCTTCCTATAGAAGGTGAGATTTTAGTTGGAACTTGAACAAAGCCAGGGAGAGCATTCCAGGCATGGAGGGCACATAGAGAAAATGCCCAGTGCCAAAAAAAGAGGAATGTTTTATTCAAGGAACAGCAAGGAAACTAATATCACTGAATCAAAGAGTATGAAGAGGGGTGGAGAAAGGAGTCCCAGGTTATGAAGGACTTTAAATGTTAAACAAAGGACTTTTTATTTGATCCCCGAGGTGATAGGGAACCACTGGAGTTTACTCAGTATGGAGGGGGGTTGTGACATGGCCAGACCTACACTTTAAGAAAAGCACCTTGGCTGAATGGAGAATATTCTGGAGTGAGGAGAAACTTATGGCAGGCAAACCAACAACAGGCTATTGCAAAAGTCTAGGCATGAGGAAATGAAGGCCTGCGCTAGGCTGATAACAATATCAGGATAAAAAGAAGCATGTTCAAGAGATGGTGCAAGATAGGAAGTGAGAGTAGAGTCAAGACATCTAGGTTGTAAGCCTGGTGTTTAGGGGGATAGTGGTGGCCTTGATAGTAATGAGGAAATTTGGAAAGGGGGTAAATATGAGTTCAGTTTAGGACATGTTCAGTTTAAAATGATTACTGGGGGGGGGCAGCTAGGTGGTGCAGTGGATAGAGCACAGGCCCTGGAGTCAGGAGGTCCTGAGTTCAAATCTGCCCTCAGACACTTGACACTTACTAGCTGTGTGACCTTGGGTAAGTCACTTAACCCTCATAGCCCAGTCTCCTTAGTCTCCCAGTCTCATAGCCCAACCAAAAAAAAAATGGGAAAAAAAAATAAAATGATTACTGGACATCTGGTCTGAGATGTTTTTAAGGCATGGGTCAGCTAGGTGGTGCAGTAGATAAAGCACAAGCCCTGGATTCAGGAAGACCTGAGTTCAAATCCAGCCCCAGATACTTAACACTTACTAGCTGTGTGACCCTGGGCAAGTCACTTAACCCTCATAGCCCAGCAAAAACAAAACAACAAAAAAAGAGAGATATCTTTAAGACAGTTAAAGATGCAAGGCTGGGGGTAAGCAGAGAGTTTAGAGATAGATAGATAGATAGATAGATAGATAGATAGATAGATAGATAGATAGATAGATAGATAGATAGATAGATATGAGAGTCATCAGCACAGAGATGATAATTAAATCTTTGTGAGCTAATGAGATCAGCAAGTGAAATAATATAGAAGGAGAAAAGGGCCTAGGAGAGGGCCCTGTGGAACACCCATGATTAAAGGGGGTGATCTGGATGAGGATCTAGCAAAGGAGACTGGGAAGTTATCAGACAGGTAGGAGGGGAACCAGGAAAGAGTGATGTTTCCAAAACCTAGAGAGAAGAGTATATCAAGGAGAAGAAGGTGATGAATAGTGTCAAAGGCTGCAAAGAAGTCGAGAAAAATGGGGGCAGAGAAAAGGCCGTTGGATTTGGCAGATCACTGATATCTTTGGAGAAAGGAGCTTCCATAGAATGGTGAGGTTGGACTCCAGCTAGTAGGGCCAGTGAGAGGAAAGAAGGTGGATGCACCCATTGTGGACAGCCTTTTCAAGGAGTTTAGCCATAAAGGACAGACAAAATACAGAATGATAGTTGGGTGGATCAAGTGAGGGGTTTTTGAGGATGACGGAAACATAGGCATGTTTGAAGGCATTAGATAATTAACCAATCGACATGGAGGGACTGAAGATAAGAGACTGGGGATGACAGATGAGGCAGTCTGTTGGAGGAGATGAGATGGAAGAGGATTGTTTGTACAAATAGAGGCGTTTGCCATGCCAAGGAGTAATTCCACCTCTTGATGTCAAAAAGGGACAAAGTATAGTGGCAGAACGCATCTGAGTGATATAAGATGAGAAAAACATGAAAATAGGAGGATTTTTTTTTCAGTAAAATATGAGGGATGGTTCTCAGCTGAGAGAATGGCAAAAGGAAAAACCATGGAAGAATTGAGGAGGGGGCAGCTAGGTGGTACAGTGGATAAAGCACCAGCCCTGGAGGACTTGAGTTCAAATCCAGCCTCATATACTTGACACTTACTAGCTGTGTGACCCTGTGAAAGTTACTTAACCCTCATTGTTCCACAAAAAAAATGAGGGAGGAATGTGGTGAATATGACAATAAATTGATAAGGAAGGTGTGAGAGGATTACCTAGCAGCATTGATGACTCAGTTGAAGTTGTGTAGTAGATTCAGTCAGAATGGTTGTATGATTTTGTCCACCTTTATTAAACCATACATGAGTAGGAAGTAAATCTAGTGGGAGTGATTCAAGTTCGAGGCTTGACAAGGTACAATCAGCAATATGACAAGGGGGCCAGGTACCCAAAAGAAGAGAACAGGGCAAAGTTAAACTGTTTCACCAAAGAAAGGGTCAATATGGGGAAAGGGAGAAGTGTGAGTACTCTAAGGATGATCACCTGAAAGAGAACCTTGAGATCCAGGAATTGAAGGTCACAGTGTATACAGAGAGTATGAGAAGGCAGAGGGAGGAGTGGAAAGCAATGGATCGTGGTTAGCTAAGGGAACTTCAGAATTTTTTAATATAGAGATGATACAATTCTGGGTATTGGCAAGATCAAGGGTATGACCATCTTTTTGTGTTTGAGCACCTAGTTAGTTCAAGACACTGCTAGGCCATAAAGATACAAATTTTAAACAAAGCCTCTTCTTTTAAGTAGCTCATAATGGAACTGAAGTGACCGATTTTGAAACTACTGTTGTTTTAAGTAAAATTTAGAAATTATGGGGTCAGTTCTCTTCATGTCAAGCATATACCAGCTTTTTAAAAATAACATAAAACCAAGTCTTCATAACCACAACTATCTCAGTTATCCAATTACCATTCCCACTGTTCATCACATAATAGCCCTCCATTTCAATGTGGGCTTTAGAGGCTTGACATACTGATTTATCCTTTGTAAATTAATGTCAGTGTCAATAAAGAATAATGTAAAGGAACTGTATTTCCAACTACCTTATCCTAACCAACTGAATAATTACTTTTTCTTTTAAGTATGAATTTGAGGGGGTTTTATTTGGGTTTTTTACTCATTAATGTTGTTTAAAACTTAGATTTTTTTCTCTTCCTTAAATAGAGCCACCTCATATCAATGGATCAGATCATCCAGAAGAGATATCTGTAGTTGTTAATAATCTTCTTGAACTTTTCTGCATGGCTTCTGGTATTCCCACTCCCAAAATTACATGGTTGAAAGATGGACGGCCCTTACCACAGATTGATGATGTTCAGATTCTTGGAGGAGGAGAGGTCCTTCGACTACCTAGTGCTCAGGTATTGTGTTAAAATGTTGCAACCCTGTTTTCTGCTTACTTTGGATATCTCGTCTGCAAAAAAAAAAATGTGGAAAGGTTAGGAATGAATAGTTTGAGGATAACATTCAAAGAGAAGCTTTGGGTTTTGTTTTTATAGCAAATCTAAATCATTTTCAGCATCTCTTTATATGAAGGATTTTTGCCCTCAAACAAAAACAATTTGCGTCCTAGAGGGACAGTGTTTTGTTGGTGATCTCTCAGGGTTATGGCCTCAAGTATCTGCTTGGGGTTCCCTTTCTGCAGAGCTACCAGGTAGTACTGGACACTTGCTATGTAACTTTACTTCCACTAGGCATGAATCTTCCAGCATTTTCCAGCCTCTGTGTACTCCTTTTCCAGGTTGCAAGTTCCTATCTATGGGTATGGACAGTCTAGTAACAATTCATAATTTTCTTTTATGCTACTCCTCATTTGGATCCTACTCTTTTGTTTCCTTAGCATATAACCCAAAGGAATCACTCAATCATCATATAAGTATTAATATCTGAGCAATATGAGTAACCCTATATATTTCTGTGAGAGCCTGAATTTTCAACTCCCCACCCCCATCCTCTTCTGTGTTATATTTTTTTGTTCTGGAAGAGAAGGGGTATACACACACGCACGCACGCACACACATACAAGTACACATGCATGCACTCAAGGGCTTTTGTAGGAAAATGCTAGCTAGCTTTCTTAATTTAATGGTCAGATTTGAAAGGGCAGGTTGTCTCAGAATTCTCTAGTTTACCTTGTCTAACTTCTCTTACTCAACTCTTAACTAGTCACCATGTGCATCTGCTGCTAAGCTTGGTACTCCAGCTGAGGCAAAGTTGAAGTGAATTGCCTAAGGTTACATAGGTGAGTTTAAGTGGCACAATGGATAAGAGGACAGAACTTGGAGTCAGGAAGACAAGAGTTCAAATCCTGCCTCAGGTACTCACTAAGTGTATGACCTTGAGTAAGTTACTTAACCTATCTGTTTCAGTTTCCCCATGTGTAAAATTGGGATAAAATAGCATATAGGATTAAGTGAGATAACATATGTAAAGTGCTTTGCAAACCTTAAAACACTATGTAAATCTAATTACTACTAGTACTAATATTAAGAAGCAGGGCTGAAGTTCAAACCTAAATCCTTTGACACCAAATACATTTACAAGTATTTTTTCATTAGACCATTGTATACTGCCTCTCATTATGCTGAATAAGTTAATTCCTAAACTATTCCATTTGTTCCAGTGAAGTAGATTAATAACTTAATGAGATTTTAATAAATGTTTCGCATACGACAACTGCTTCAAATTGTTTAGATAAAGACATACACCATTTCCAACTGAGATGGTTCAGTTTTATGACAACATTCAATTCAAAAAATTCCAATGTGAGAAATAAAGTTGAATGCTCCCTCAAAATTAATTGTTATAGAATTGTCATTTGTAAGCAAAATATTTAGGCCTCTTCATATATTGGCAGATGGAACATTATGGCAATGACTTTTAGCTCTTTAAGCAATGAATAATCCCACATAATTTCTCTCTCTTGTCCTTGCTCAGTTAACAGACATTTCCTAATGAAATTACATGTTCATATGCTCTTTTCAATGTAGTTGGAAAAGGGGGAAAGAAAACTTAGTTGAACTCTTTAAACTTTTGTTTTGTTTTCTTCTGTCATTATATAGCAAATACTCTTCAAATTCTCCTCAGGCTTTCCCCCTTTTCTAACATCCTGTTTACTCTGGACAAAAAAAAATCTGCTTAAACTATTATGTTACCAGCTTAATCAAAACAACACTATACTACAATCAGTTAATCAGCAAATATTTATTGAAGCACTGCTAATGGAAGGCATTAATACTAGGTACTATTGGGATAGAAATGTCTGGTATGACTGCCCTCAAGGATTTTTTCTTTGGGGGGGGGCAAGGTATATCCCGGGTTTGCTTTATATTCCACCATCTTTGAATGAGATGGGGATGGATACAAAGCATGAGATCAGATCAGCCCCCACGGATCTAATAACTGACCCCCCCTTATTCTTGCTCAGCCTCTGGGATCTCAAAACAATAAGAGATTTTAACCCCTTGAGAGCCAGAGGCAGCAAGGGTCCACATCAATTCCTTGTTCAGTCATGACAGAATCCTAAAATGTGGCTACTCAAATCACCTGTTCATTTCCTATCCTGGCTAAGTTCCCAGAACTGTGGAGTCAGTGTTTGCTGGGGGGGGGGGGCGGGGAATGGGATAATTAATTAATGCACACATATGTGTGTATATAAACATATATATATATGTATGTATATTTGGGGGCGGGGCAATGAGGGTTAAGTGACTTGCCCAGGGTCACACAGCTACTGTCAAGTGCCCAGGGCTGGATTTGAACTCAGGTCCTCCTGAATCCAGGGCCAGTGCTCTATCCACTGTGCCACCTAGCTGCTCCTGTATGTGTGTGTGTGTTTATGTATAGATACATATATATACATATATATGTATCTATACATAAACACACACACACACACATATATATATATATATCCCCATCTTTCCTCTCCTTGTACTCATCCCCATCCTCCTCAGTCTTGCCCCTTCACAGCCTACATTCTCTTCCCTCCCATTCCACTGCATCATACTCTACATTTTATCAGGCTATATCAGAAACCTGGTTCTCTTCAGAAGATACTCTATCTCTATGTTTCCTCATTTTCTCATGCCTTCCGAAGAATTGGGCCAGAAGGAAGAATAAACGTATTCTTTGCTTCTCATTTCCAGTTCCAGACTATCCCTTTGCCAATCATCACTCAGTAACCCCTCTTCCTTGGAGGTTCCCGTCATCTACCTTTATTGTATAGTCCAGCTCCTTTTCACATGCATATACTGACCTGCAGGTCCTACTCCCTGCTTCCTCCAGTTCAACACCTAGCTCATAGAATTCCTCCACACACACCTACTGGCTTCATATTTGGGGATCCTAACATTCTTGTCAATATCTCCTCAAATGCTCTGGCCTCCAGTTCACTGATCTCCTAAACTGCAATGATCTCCATCTATATGCTGCCTTAGCCACACAGGGATAATGAAGCTGATCTGACCATCATCTAGCAGCATTATCTGGAAGTCTGAAATTTTTCTTTTTGATCATAGCCTCCTATTCTTCTGTTTCCCCCTGTGACTTCACCCTCTTAAATATAGTCTTCAACCTCATGAAGGGTCTCTCTACCCTAATCTGGGCTCTCTTTCTTCCTATCATAGTCTTAATCCTATGGTTGAACAGTTCAACCATTTACTATCAATTGCCACCTAATATTTTGCTTTGTTGTCCTATTAACCATATTACAAATTTGCTATACCTAGGTTTTATCCACCATATAAGTAAGCCCTCTTGTCAAGGCTAACCTTTCTACTCATTCTCTTGAGCCCATCAGCTTTTACCTCACAGTTTTCACCTTCAATAATGTGTTAATGAACACTATGAGCACTGGATTTTCTGTCAAAAGATCATGAGTTCACATCCCTGCTCTATTACTTACCTACGTGTCTTTGAGCACCTAATTTCAGTTTCCTTATCTGCAAAATGAAGGGATGGGACTAAATGATTCACAAGGTGTGTCCTAGCTCCACATTTATGATCCTGTTTTCTTTATCGCCTCTCAGACAACAAGATAACACCAACTCACTTTCCTCTTCAAAGAAAGCATGTGAGTTGTCCTTCTGTTTAGCTATAAGTTCATTTTTGTCTTTTAGCTTGATTTACAATGAGAATGTCAGAATTCGTTTATTCAATTCCTCCAGTTATGAGTCAGCTCAGTAGACACTACCTCTTACTTTTAGTGTACCAACAACTAAGTTAGTCATTATATGTGGTTTGCTTATTCATTCATTTATCCTGTTCACTTTTGTTCCACTCTGCCACTATTATGGTAGAAGTGGTAGGGTGCTCCACAGGATTAGGGGGCATTTTGACATTTTCTTTTTTCTTATTGATTGCCATGGTAAAGGAATCAATCATCAAGTGGTCTGTCTAGTAGTGATGATTCTCTGGATCAGCTAAACTGGTTCTCAGAAAGCTAATAAATTCTGCATCTAGGACCTAATTGGTAGAATTCTCCAGTTGGTGTTTTATTAGCATAACTTACAAGAACCCAGGGTTAGGGGCAGCTAGGTAGTGCAGTGGATAGAGTACTGGCCCTGGATTCAGGAAGACCTGAGTCCAAATCCGGCCTCAGATACTTGACACTTACTAGCTGTGTGACCCTGGGCAAGTCACTTAACCCCAACTGCCTCACCAAAAAAAAAAAAAAAGAACAAGAACAAGAACCACCCAAAGTCATCTCCATATCATTCTACTTTTATTTGTAGGGGCAATTTTGGCAATATATCTGTTATAACAACATTTGATTTTGTTAAAACAAAACAACTTTGAACTTTCATAATATCTGATACTGTGGGATTTTGCCAACATTCTGCAAAATTATAAAACTTGAAGCTTCTGCATTTCAATTCTGCAAGTATTTACTAAGCATGTATTATGTGCACATCACAGTGTAAAAGTGATCTACTCAAGGAGCGTGGATTCTTTTAGTGGAAGTAAGACTTCTCCAAGGAAAAATTCATATGTCAAACAATTATGGAATAATACAAAGTTGTACAGTTGGGTGCCAAAGTGTCATATAGGGTAGTGGGAAATAACAGGAGGTCAGGAAAGAAATAATGTTTACTGGAACTATGAGGCACAGTTTTCATGTAGGACATAAGACTTAAAAGGGTAGAATTTGGAAAAGTAGAAGAAAGCCCATTATAGGCAGAGGAAGTATCAAAGCAAAGGCAGAAAGATGAGAACAAACAGTGTGCATTGACTTGACCTGTTCATACAGTAGTACAAACAAAGTAGGTGGATGGGGCCCATTTATGGAGTACCCTGAAAGCTAAGATGGAGTTTCTGGTTTACTCCATGGATACAAGAGAACCAATGTATGCAAGTGACTTGGTAATAGGTAACCTATTCTAAAACTCCATCTTAGCAATTCCAAAAATCCCAGTCTTACAGCTCTCAAGCTCTCTGAAGACACAAGCTTACCCAAGTACTTCTTTGTAGATACATGAACTTTGAATATAAGGACAAAAAAAACCCACTATCCCAAAGGGGTACTCACTCAGGTCGTAAATGAAAGCAGTATTCTCTACTTATCCAATATAAATTACTCATTGAGAAGGGAATGTCTCTTTGGAGGCATTTATACATATATGCAAACACCATATGAATTAGAACTGGAAAACAATGAAAAATCTGGATGTTTAACTTAGCATCAAACTTACTTTTAATGGAAGTTTTCAGGTTTTGTTTAAATGTCTGGCATTGTGTCATATAGTTTTTATTGAACTAAAATCCTGTCAAAGACATTAAGTTAAAACAGACCTCTTTGTTCTAATATGTATGTACATGTATTATGAATGCTATGTATATATGCATTTTTTTATTGTGCTTCATTTTTATGACCTGTACTGCTACTCTCCAAATTTATTTATTTTTATTCAGGAATTCTCCTATCAGATGCATATAAATTGCAAACATCTCTGAGATGAAATGTTGAAATTGTATTGTAATATAATAGAACCAAGTGTCTCATGAGAGGTTTAAAGGGATTTTCATATGTGGAACAGAAACCCAAAAAGCTAATGAACCCCTTAATCTTTTGAGAATCATGCTTTTTTTCAGCAGGTGTTTGGGGATTTTGTTATTCTCTTCCTGTTTTATACTCATTATAAAATTAATATGTTGTAGACATATTTTGTGTACATGATGAAATTATTTTTTTTCCTTTAGGTGGAAGACACAGGAAGATATACATGTTTGGCATCTAGTCCTGCAGGAGATGATGACAGAGAATATCTGGTGAGAGTGCATGGTAAGTCTGGCCAGAAGTTCTGCAATCACTGCATGTCCTCATTAGGCTCCATAGTTGAATATAACTTACTACATGTCACATTGTTAACATTCAGGTATATTCATATTTTAAAAATCATCTTTTCTCTTTATTTATTTGGTTCTGAGATCCTTCCACCTCACACTTTTCTACATGACAAACCTGGGAAGGGGATTTGAATAATCACAGTGGAGCCAAGCTGTTTAGCAAAACAGCTTCAGTGCATGACCTTTGGGCCTAATGACTAACTTGGAAGATGGATGCAGGTTATGGTACTGTCTTTGCACAATGAAGATCTTCCCTTAATAGACAATGATTTCCACCCTTAAATTTTGAGGATTGGTTGAGCTGTTTAGAAAAAATTAAGTATGATTAGACATGTAATATTAGTAGAGGTGAATACTTTCCAGCCTATGTTTTTAGGAGTAGATATGAACTACATTAAAAAACACCATATGATACCTAGAGAAAACTAGTAACAAGAGTTTATATTTAATTAACAGGTCCTTTCAATAATTTAAGATGTTCTAAGATGCCCTCTGGTTAGTATTTTGTGTTTTTCCATTGACTGGATGGTAGAATATCCAATATAGTAGTATTTTTTTAATCAAACAAGAAGTAATATAATGATTTCTGACAGTAATGTGGAAACCTTTTAGTGTAAAAGTTCTAATTCTTTTCTTGTCATGGACCCTAATCTCACAATAATGGTTTTAATACTTAAATTATATAGGATTACAGAAGAAAACAATTATATTGAAATGCAGTTATCAAAATATTTTAAAGAAACAAATTTACAGAGTCTAAGTTAAAAAAAACAAACCTTAGTCTAATGGAAAAAAAAGAAGGAAGTAGGAATTAGGAACCTTGGGCCTTGTCCTGGTTCTGTCATGAATGGTGGAATCCTGGACACATTGCCCCTTCTTTGTGCTTTAGGGATCTTATCTGGAAAATTGGGATAATACCCATTCTGTCTCACAAGGTGACTGAAGACTCACATGAGTTAATATGTATGGAAAGGCCCTGAAATTTGAAAAGCGTTCTCCAAGCATATAAGGCATTACAAGTGAGAATAAATTGATTGTTAAGGTGCTTTACATGCTTTATTTAATACGAGGTTTTTAATGGATTTGTTGTCACATACAGTACCGCCTAATATTGCTGGGACCAGCGAGCTTCAGGACATCGTTGTGTTACAAAACAGACAGGTTACACTGGAATGCAAATCGGATGCAGTGCCCCCACCCATAATTACTTGGCTTAAAAATGGAGAGCGATTACAGGTAAATTTCATATAATTTAGCTTCATCGGTATTTTGTTAAGGAAAAGAAAAATCAGGCTACACATTGTACTAGTCTTACCTTTCCTCTATTGAATGACTCTTATTGGAATGGCTTGTACAGGACCCAATGAGGCTGGCTTATTATTAGCCCCATGCCACACATCAGCATTGTAAAGATCAGAATGCTTTGTGATACAAGCCTGAATTTGGTTATTCTACTACATCCTTCTTTGAGGTGACGAAAGCCCTCAGGGACCCCACAATGAACATGACATCTGGTGGGCCCTCCAGATCCCTGGGACTAACCTAACACTGGACTTTTCAAGTTGGCTGCATGCTTTCCTTGACCTAGACCTGGGTCTGGATCACTCAATAGAACATTCCAAAAGTCCTTAAAAACAATTTGGGCTCAGTGGAACAGGGGTGTACTGGTCCCTGAAGGAAAAGACATATACTGAATTCTCTAGCATCTCCATAACCCAGTAGTTGATTGACATTAAAATTATCCATGTGATTTTTCAGGGTCTGCTTGATTCAACAGAATACGATGCTATGATCTAGAATTTTTTGCCTTTGTCTTAAGTGTTGAATTTCTTGATTCTTCTTTTTTTTCTTTTTATTTTTCCTCAGTCCAATAAACAAATATCAAAATCCTATTGGTGCTATGCTGGAAGGACTACTAGACAGAAACAGAGGCAGTTTCATCTGATGAAAAGAATCATAGACAGGGGTTCAGGAGGTCTGAGTTCTAATTCCCATTTAGACAATGATGGTTAAGTCACCATAAATAAATCACAAACTTCTAATGACTATGTGTGGAATACATAATGTCTGCCCCTCTCTTTAGAGTGATTTAGTAAAACAACATCTAGGAGATGGTATGTTGTTATTCAGTCATTTTTCAGTCATGTGATTCTGTGACACCATTTAAGGTTTTCTTGGCAAAGATACTGGAGTGGTTTTTCATTTCCTTCTCCAGCTCATTTTACATATGAGGAAACTGAGGCAAACAGTATTAAATGACTTGTCCCTGGTCACATAGCTAGTGTCTGAGGCCAGATTTGAATTCAGTTCCTCCTAAGTCCAGATCCAGCACTCTAGCCACTGTAGCATCTAATTGCCCCATAGTCACTGGAGTGGTAGAGTGCTAATCTCCAAGTCAAGAAGACCTGGGTTCATCTCCAATCTCTGACACATACTAGCTTTGTAATTCAGTTACGCTCTCCATGCCCCTGAGTAACTCATTTGTTTCAGGGGAGGCAGCTTTCGGTGGCCTGAAATGACAGGTCAAAATCACAAGTTTTTCATGTTTCTTTTGAGAAAAAGCATTTATGGTAAAAACAACCTTATCTGAACAAACCTTGGGCTTTTTTGATGTGTTAAAAATGATCATATCTGCATGTTGCATAAATTATTGTAACTATATGTTTCATTTATTTAATTTAGGCAACTCCACGAATCCGTATCCTATCTGGTGGGAGATACTTACAGATCAACAATGCAGACCTAGGGGATACAGCCAGCTACACCTGTGTTGCAAGTAATATTGCAGGAAAGACTACTAGGGAATTTTCTCTGACTGTAAATGGTAAGAAAAAAGCATTGACATTGCTCATTTTTAAAATGTAGCCAAATATTTCCATAATAATTAAAAGTAGAGATTTATTTGAGCATTTTATATGCTTAATGCTGAATAACATTTTATAAGCTAAAACACTAAAGTTACTTGCTTTGAAACCAAAGATTATTTCGTTTTTATATAAGTCATATTTTAAGTGAGTGAAATGTAATGAAAATCATAAGTAGGACTGGGTGTTATCTAAGCTGTGACTCAATCCCAGAGGACACTATGTAGAACACTGCTCTTAGGAAAAAGCCTAGAATTCTTGATGTCTGGTGTTATTCAGAAAAAAGGGGTCTGAAGAAGGCATGTACCTCATCCTCCATTCATCAGTTCAACCAATTTTTCATCTCACCTATGTTGATTGTGGCTGGAACTAGATTTTTTTTTTGTTAGAGATAATCATCTCTAGTAGATAAAATCCAAAGACTAAGCTTTACCTACACTCAAGAAGAATATTTCAGATTTCCTACCCAAAATATCACTTAGATGTGTAACCTGTGGATTTATACATATTGGTGACTGACCAACACAGCTTATGTCACTAATGCCAACATTCAAATTCAGGTTTTCTGTTCCCAGATGAACTCAGTGTGTAATAAAGTGAATTGCACTGAGACTAGTAAGATTAATCACAGATGTGTGTTTCTTTAAAAATCCCACTTTCTGTTCTTCATTTAAAGAAAAGTTGTGCCAGTGTCAACATTTTCAAACTATTCTTTTGGCCAAGAAGGAATATGAAATATCATCTTTAATTTGCATCAGACCAGATCTGATTTTTATTGAAACTTCTTGCAAGGAACTAGATTTCTCACATGATATCAGAGTTTTAAAGTTTTTCCTTTGTATTGGAAACAAGGCATCTTGAGTAATGTAATCCTTAACTTTCGGAACTATAAACTGATTCTATTTCTGTTAACACAAATCAGTTGCAGGCAAATGTACGTATTTAATTCAAAGTTGTGTTAACTTGTGTTAAATTTTTCAAGACCTTAAGTGAAGATGTGTTTCCGGTATTAAGTGAATGTTTTATATGCAGTTTCTCCGACCATAAAAGGTGGCCCTCAAAGTCTTGTTGTTCATTTGAATAAATCTGCTATACTGGAATGCATAGTTGAAGGTGTACCAACCCCAAGGATTACCTGGAGAAAAGATGGAGCTATTCTCACTGGGAATAATGCCAGGTAATACTTAGAGAGAGAATTAGTCTTAAATAAGCTAGTCTTCAATGGTATAAACTTGAGGAATGAAATGTGCCGTGAGACTAGAAGTATGCATTATTGCAACATTGTCTGCTGCATTATTTTTAGCCTACTACATATTTGGAACAACCACTGTCTTCCTTACTCTAACATATTAATGATGGAATTATAGTAGAGAACTGTGTGGAGGACTGTGAATATATTTAAGGTAGATGGCCAGAGCTTAACAATGAATCTCATGTTTAAGATCCTCAAATACAAGCCCATTTGCTCTGAGATTTGGTAATCTGATTGCTTGGTTCTATTAAATTATTGTAAATTTACCCAACCTAGAAAAGGGATGAGAACTAGGAGAAATTTAACTAAACAAACTCTTTAAAAATAAGAGAAATTATGTGAGACTAATTGAGATGACTTGATGCTTATTCTCCTCAGCATGTTATGAATGAGACAAGCTTTGTTTATGGCCTTTATTTTAGATATTCTGTCTCAGAGAATGGATTCCTTCATATTCACTCAGCACATGTCAGTGACACTGGGAGGTATTTGTGCATGGCCACCAATGCTGCTGGAACAGAACGCAAGCGAATTGATTTACAAGTCCATGGTAAATATTTATTCATAAACACCCAGGAACTGGGAGTAGAGTTGGAAAACTTCAGGGATTTAAGTTAGTTGTTGATATTTTGTGCTGATAATTTTCATGAAGACCCTGACAGTCTGGGTTATTTAAGTACATCACATTTTATAATAAATAATCAAGGATCTTTGTTTTCCTGCCACAGTGTTTAGTACCATGAGTCAAGTATGTAAATTTAAAGAACCATATTACATGACTAGCTAAAAATATAAGAAAAGCTACAAATGAAGTATCTGAAGAATTGCAGATTTAAAGTAGATTTGAATATAGGGCAGAGTATATTCTGTTGGATTCGTTCCTTATTTGATGACACATTTTTTAGTCCCTCCATCTGTTGCTCCTGGACCTACCAATATTACTGTGACTGTAAATGTTCAAACCACTCTGGTATGTGAAACTACTGGAATCCCAAGACCATCAATAAGTTGGAAGAAGAATGGACAATTTCTTAATGTGGATCAGAATCAAAATTCCTACAGGTAAGGAGTAGTTCATCCTAAAACCTCATTTTCCCACTTGAGAGTAGGGATGGGGAAGATAAAGACAAAGTGAGAGAAAATTTAAATTTTCTTCCATGACAACAGAATAGAAAGTACATGACTTGAAGAGAATCAACTAATAAATGCACCATAAAAATTTGTTTCTTAACATGGAAACTATCACCCCACACACATACATAAAATTTGTTTTTCTGCCAAATTCTCCCCCAAATATCCAGTGATCTCTTATTTGTCAAACCCAATAGCCTTTTCCTTTAATCCTCATCCTTCATGACCTCTGCAATATCTGAAACCTTTCTCCTTCTGCGTACTCTTCTGTACAATGCTTCTGCCTTTTGCTTTTCCTCACTATTTGGCCTTTCATTCTTAGCCTTCTCTACATCCAGGACTTAACCACTGTGTGTGTGTGTGTGCATGTGTGTGTGTGCGCGTGTGCGCATATACACACATATATACATATATACACTTTGTGTGCTCTTCTCTTTTTCCTTTAGTCTTTCTCAAGTATAAAAAGTCTTTATGTAGAACTCCAAACCTATCATTGTATAATGGTATGTAAATTACCTGAGAAAGTAGTAATTTTTATGTGGTTTCATTTTGTGGCTGCAGTGTGCTTCCACTGACACTAAGTTGGCTCTGAATGTTAGACCTGGACCAGATGAAATCTGATCGAGTTGATTTCACCACCTTTAGACAGTTCTCTATCAACTAAAGGCTAGATTTCTTGCCAAACTTATGTATGGCATACTCTCTTTTCATTTCATTGATTGCTTTTAATTCTGTGGTTTTTAAGAAGGGCTATTACTCCAAACAAATATGCAAAAAATTATAGCTCTTGCTATGAGTGCTAAGAGCACACAAGGCCTGAATTTAAATCCAGTCTCAGATGCTTATGATTAATGTGACAGTAGGCAGGTTATCCGGGTTCATACAGCTGACTGAGGAAGGATATGAAGTTGTGTCTTCCTAACTTCAAGTCCAGTGTGCTGTCAGCAACATCATGGTGTTTCTCACGCATTAATACTCCATATCCCATAGCTGTGCCTTTTTTTTATGGTTGTCCTCCATGCCTCGAATGCTTGATCTTCTTCCTCCACTCTGTGGAATGCTTGGTTTCCTTCAAGACTCAGCTCAACTCTCTACTTTGAGAGGTCTTTCCTGAACACCCCATTCTCATCTACTATTTCCTTACCCTTCAAAGTTTATTTTCTATTGGATTTGTTTAGATTTCATACATGTTTTCTCTCCCAAGAGAATGTAATCTCCTTGAGACCAGGAACTGTTTTTCTTTTGCCTTTGCATCCCTCACACCTAGCACTGTGCAAGGAACTTAGCAGGCCCTTAATAAGGGCTTGATGATTGATTGAATCTGTAACTTCATTTGATGTGGGTGTGCCCTCCACCAACACAGATCACAACTCCTCTATGCTTAATGATGTTTACAATTTTTTCTTGTAACATTATCTTTTGTGTCAATGAAAAGATCCATCATTCTGGCCAAAATGGTCATAAGCATCTGAAAATTTAGCTTTTCTGGTTCTTAAATAACAGTGCTTTACAGTCTGTCATTGGGTCCATACTCAAAGCTTTTCATATGTTACAATTTGGTAGTACTTCCACAGAGCTTACAGGACAAGCACGGAATTCAAGAATGCAGGGTTACCTTCATGTTACCATGAGGTATCAATGTAGAATTTAGTGTTTCATAATAAAAAGAATTTTCTGTACAAGTTCCCATCCTCCCTTGTCTTTGGTGCCTTCTCTTATAAAATGAAGGGATGAAAAAGCATTTATGAAGCACTTGATATGTCCAAGGCACTGTGCTAAGTGCTGGGGATATAGTTCTGTGCACACAAATATCATGGGAAGAAAGAAAATTATATCAAAAAGATATTTTTAAAACACAGTATTGTTAAATATTTAAAACCAATTTCCAGACTTGTATTCAAATTAGTCTAAAAGAAAGAAAAAGTTGTTGAATCAACCTCTTTTTGGGGGGTTAAAATAATTAACATTTTTGTAATTGTTTTCTCCTACTTTATATGCCTCAGAGTGTATAAATCTTGAAGAAAATTAAAACTTTGGATTATTATGTCTATTTACTAATATAAATTAAAAATTTATCTTCTCCTAGTATTAGTTTTTAATATACTTAAAACGAATTTCCAGGTTATGGCATTGAATTTAGAGTTAGGTGTTTATATAGTGGCATTAATATTTACAAAGCACTTTGCATGTTTTGTTTTGTTTTTTAATTTAATGTTTGTAATAGCCTGTGAGGAAGGTGCTATTATTATTATTATCTCCCATTTTCTTTTCTTTTCTTTCTTTTTTTTGTGGAGAAGTGAGAGTTAAGTGACTTGCCCAGAGTCACAAAGCTAGTAAGTGTCAGGTGTCTGAGGTCAGATTTGAACTCAGGTCCTCCTGAATCCAGGGCTGGTGCTTTATCCATTATCCACCTAGCTGCCCCCTATCTCTCTTTTTCAAATGAGGAAACTGAGACTGAGAGAAGTTAAATGACTTGCACAAGGTCATATAGCAGTGTCCAAAGCAGGGTTTGAACTCCAGGTATTCTTGACCCCAAATCTACTCTCCTGTGTAACCTAGCTGACCCTGAATATAGTCTGCATTTTCTCTCAGATGTTTTGTTACTATGGTAGAACCTAAAGTCAACATCATATGCCTAACAATGGACCATGAACCTTATAAATTTACAGAGATACCTCAAAGCAAAGTTCAATTGAATCAAAATTTAATCTGAAGGCATCAGCTAATGGGACTAAATATACTCCTATGTTTTGTTAAAGCACCAAATGCAAATTCCTAGGCAAACATTAATAAGGATATCCAATTTCCTTATATACATACACACACACACACACACACACACACATGCACACACATGCACATACTGCTGATGCTTTTTGCCTTTCCACCAATGACTATTAAAATAGTGTTTGGCACATAGGAGGTATTATACAACCATACCTCCTCTCTCATTGAACTTTTCCCTTCAAAAACAAAAACAAAAACCCAACAAAACCCAAGCAAAAAAATATCTGATTCATGGAAAGTATGCATTAATTTCCATTTCTGTGGTAGGTGGGGGAGGAAGTATGTTTCATTACTAAGATCTCATCCATTGGTTTTTTTTTCCTTTGATTACTCAGATTTCAACTTCCTTTGAGTAATTCTTTCCTATATACTATTTTAGCTTTTGTGCATATTGTTCTCTTAATTTTTCTTGAAAGTGAATTTTATTTTAATTATTTTAATATTAATCTATTTTTACAAGCTTCTAATACCATTTATTCCATTGCCCTATGCCGATTGAAAAAGAAAGACTAAGGGGGCAGCTAGATGGTGCAGTGGTTAAGCACCGGCCCTGGATTCAGGAGTACCTGAGTTCAAATCCGGCCTCAGACACTTGACACTTACTAGCTGTGTGACCGTGGGCAAGTCACTTTACCCCCGTTGCCTGCAAAAAAAAAAAAAGAAAAAGAAAAAGAAAGACTAACTTTGCAACAAACATAGTCCAGTAAAACAAATTCTCATATTGGCCATATCCAAAAATGCATGTCTCCTAGATTTTAAATCTGTCACTTCTCTGGCAAGAGGGAGATGGTGTAATTCATTTTTAGTTCCTTGGACTCGTGGTTTATGATTGCAGTAATCAGAGTTCTAAAGTCTTTCAAAGTTGTTGTCATCCTGTAAACTGTTCTCCTAATTCTACTCACTTCACCATGCATTAGATCATAGAGGTCTTTTTCATTCCCTCTCAAACTTTCCATTTTGTCATTCCTAGTAGCACAGTAATATTCAATTACATTCATAAAAAGAAATGTGTTTAGCCATTCCTCAAAAGGTGAGTATTCCATTAGTTTCCAGTTTGGGGTTAATATAGAAAGAACTGTTATAAATATTTTTGTAAGTACCGGGCCTTTTCTTTCAGGAGTCTACTTAAGATCATATACAAATTATCTTTAGGAATTATGAAAATTTCCCCTAAACAAAGTACATTTACATGATATTTTATACGAGTTATTGGTTGCCTACTTCAAGAATTGTGAAATCACAGCATCATTCTTTGCTATCACTATGAACTATCTATACCAAAAAAATAAACAGGATGAAGAGGTGGAAAACAGCTAGACGTCAGGTGCAAAACTCCATTTTTTCATCTATTCTAGGGTAACATTTTGGAGTCTGTATAGGGAATGCTTGGATTAGCTGACTTATTTAATAGCAAAGTTATCCTATAGGAATCTACGTGTTTTAACCAATGCCTTATGAAATAAAAACTAACAATTCATTACATCCTGTGTAACCCAGATCTTTGAAACATTTCTCCTAGGCTGTTGTCTTCAGGATCTCTAGTAATCATTTCACCTACTGTGGATGACACTGCAGTATATGAATGTACTGTGTCAAATGATGCTGGAGAGGATCAGAGAACCATAAGTCTCACTGTACAAGGTATGACTGTCAGCAAACATGTAGATGTGCTTCTATGGCCTTCTCAATTTCACAGTCAAGTAGCATTCACTCAAAGGTAATGTTGGATAAAGTGGAACACACAAGTTCCCTAGGAAAGAACTCCATGTGTGACAGTAACCCCTGGGCAAACTGGGAAGCAGTCTGGCAGAAAGCAGACTTAGACCAACACTTTATCTTATATTCCACAATATGTTCTAAATGGATATGTGGACTTTATATTCAAATCATACCATAAATATATTAGGACAGGAGCTAATCACAGACTTCTCACATCAATAGGTAGGACATGTATTCTTCAGAATTCTTTTTTTTTTCTTTTTGTGGGGCAATGAGGGTTAAGTGACTTGCCCAGGGTCACACAGCTAGTAAGTGTCAAGTGTCTGAGGCCAGATTTGAACTCAGGTCCTCCTAAATCCAGGGCCAGTGTTTTATCCAATGTGCCAACTAGCTGCCCCTACGACATGTATTCTTAACAGAACAAGAACATGAGGAACTTATAAAAGTTAAAATAGATAACTGGCTGCTTCTACAACCAAAAAGTTTCTGCACAGATGACATATGACAGAAATGGAAGCAGTTGAAAGGGGGGAAAATCTTTGTATCAAATCTCTGTGATCAGGGTTTGGCATCCAAGATATATAAGCAATTAATAAACATATTTGAGATGATTAGCCTTTCCCCATTAGATAACTGGTAAAAGGATATGAATAAATATTGCAGTCAAGTAGCATTCACTATAAAGAAGAAAAAGCTGCCTATTAATGTTTTAGAAATTTGCAAATTTGAAAAATGTTTATAGTATCATTTCTTTTTTTTCTTTTTTAGTTCCACCTTCTATAGCAGATGAGACTACTGATCTGTTGGTAACTAGATTGTCTCCTGTCATGATTACTTGCACTGCTTCGGGTGTACCACCGCCCTCAATTCACTGGTCAAAGAATGGAATAAGGCTACTTCCCAGGGGAGATGGTTACAGAATTCTTTCTTCAGGTATTCTATCATGCAATAGAACACATTTTGAAAGCCAACCAAAATCTAGGAAGAAAGATCCTTTACTGATGTACATATTGTTTCCCCTAGTAAATGGTTTCTTATTCCTTACCTCTATTGAAGGCAGTTGTAGTCGTGGTTTGTCCTTCATTCTTGAAGAGGGCTATGACATCAAGGTGATATCATGACTGGCACTAAATTGGATTTAAGTGAGGGAGGGCTGTGCAAGGTCACCAAACTCACTCTCTCCTCCAGAGACATCTGGGTCCACTGGTAAGATGTGCCACCTATAATATATTGTATCATGCATGCATCTAGGTATTAAAGTAGATAAAAGTGTTGGACCAGAAAAACTTATTTTTGAATAATGTTTACCCCAATAGGGGCAGCTAGGTGGCACAGTAGATAAATCACTGGCTCTGGAGTCAGGAGGACCTGAGTTCAAATCTCACCTCAGATACTTACCAGCTGTGTGACCCTGGGCGAGACACTCAACCCCAATTGCCTCAAACATCTGAGGCTACCTCCAGTCATCCAGATGTATATCTTGCCACTAGACCCAGATGGCTTTGGAGGAGAGAGTGAGATTGGTGACCTTGCACAGCCCTCTGTCACTTAAATCCAATTTACTGCAAGTCATGACATCACTTCACTTGCTGATGTCATGGTCTTCTTTGAGAATAAAGTACAGACAACATGTCATAACACATGTCATAACAACTAAGGTATTTGAATGTTGGTCTATAGGGTCTGTGGTGTATTTGAATTGTGATTCCCCCAACCAGAAGTTATCTTTGTCATCGTAATTTTATATTTCATTCTTATGTACTTGTATTTTGTTTTTAAATTATAGTTATTTCTATAATTTTCTTATTTCTAAACATTTCTTATGCAATTAGGCCATAAGCTCATTAACTTTGATGGTTCCCACCAAAGGGCATAGGGTGATACCTTGCATATAATAATAACAAAAATCACAGAATTTTAGAGATTAAAGGGACTTCAGATGCCATCTGGCCTAATGCCTAAAGGAGAATCCATTTTACAATGTAACCAAAAAAGTGGCATGCAACTTTTTTAAAAAACAGGGACAGGGAACCTGCAACCACTTGAAGAAGCCCATTTTACTTTAGGAATGCCTTCTAAGTTTTTTCTTCTCCACATTAAATATCCCAGTTCTTTCAACTTAACATGTTATAAACTTGATGCCCTTCATGATCCCAGTCCTTTCCTCTGGTGTACTCATCAGTGTAACAGTGCCCTTCCTCATATTTGGTATTCGGGGCTGAATACAGTACTCCAGGTGTGTTCTTACCAGGTCCTAACACAACAGAATTATCTTCTCCATCTTCAACACTCAGCAGCATAGTATAGCCCGAGACTGGATTCATGTTCCTGCCTGCCTTGGCCTCAGTCAGCTTAAAATTTTCTAAGGAACGGAGAGAAGTGGGCATTTTGTAGACAGCAAGGAATGAACAAGGAAACAGGAAAGAATAAAAATGAGAGAGAATGATTAATATGGCAAGGGATCTATGGAGTTAGGAGGGGATGGAGTCAGGTGCACAAGTAAACAAGTAGAGGGATTTTGAATTGTGGAGTAGGGGAGATGAGAGAGACCATGCTAGCTAAGTTGTCATCTGTTTGTGAGAGATGGTAGAACTAAGGTGGTGGGGGAGCATCAATCAATCAACAGATAAGCAAAGCACTATGCTAGGTGCTGTGAGTGCAACAACCAAATAATAATCCTGATTTTAAGGAACTGTCATTCTTTTTAGGGATATAGTGTGTATATACACATAAGTGGCAACAGCTGGGTTAGGTAATAGTAGATAGAGCACTGGATGTTAGAGTATTCTGAAAGACTTGCATTTAAATCCTTCTCCAAACATTCTATCTATGTGTTCTGGGCAAGTCACTTAAGCCATGTCACCATTTTATAGATGAGGATGCTAAGTCTTGGTTGTATTACGCATGCATCTAGGTAGCAAAGTGGATAAAAGTGTTGGAGCAGAAAAACCTGAGTTTGAGTAACTACTCATACACTAGGCTAGGTTAGCCTAGTCTATAAAATAGGATAATAGTACCTTCCCTCGTGTGATTATTGAGAGAACCAAATCAGATAACAAAAATAAAAGTGCTTTGCAAACGCCAAAGCACTATATAGATGGGAGCTATCATTTTATGATTGTATTATATACAAAAGAAACACAAGATAGTTGGGGAAGAAACATGCTAGAAATTGCAAGGGATCAGAAAAGGCTTAATGTAGAAGGGATTGCTTGAGTGGCATCTTGAAGGAAGTGAGGGATTCTCTGAAGCAGAAGGAAATAGCGCATTCCAGACAAAGGGGATGGCTATGGAAAGGCAAATGGAGAAGAGTACCATTTGAGGAACTGAGGCCAGTTTAGCTGAACAGTAAAGAAGAGGAGTAATATCTAATAAGGCTGAAAAGATAGGCTGAGATGGAGTAGGAGAGGTCTTTAAAAGCCACTTTTATCAGAGTAATAGGGAATGACTGGAATTTGATTGGGGGGGGCGACATAACTGTGCTTTAGGAAAACCACATTGCCAACTTAAAGGGGAGAATGGATTGGAGTGGGGTAAAGACACGGGGCAGGGAAAGATCATTTAGGATGCCATTGTAAGAGTCCACACAAAAGGTAAATTAAGGTGGTGGGGGAGTACAGTAAAGTGGTTGGATGCAAGAGATGTTGTGATCATAGAAACAGGAAAATTTGGCAATTGATTGGATGTGTGGGGATGAGAGAGGGCTAAATTGAAATTATGCTGAGATTACATAACTGGTAGATTACAGGATGGTAGTAACCCTTACAGAAATAAGGGAGTTTGTATAGAGAGGGGAGTATACTGAAAAGATGGAGGGAGGGGGGGTTCTGTCTTTTACATTTCTGAAATTAAGCACTCTCTGGGGCATCAATAGTAGGGAATCAATCAGGGAAGGATGGTGATAATGCATGTATTATCTCTCTAACAAGAGTTTTGAGGGGAAAAAACTTTATGAACTTTAAGGTTTTCAATAAATGTGAATTATTATAGTCATTTGTATAATAATATTCTTATATGAATGTATTATAGTTGTTTGCATAATAATAAAGTATATGTAATTATCATCATTATTGCATAATAATAAATTATAATAATTATATGTAATTATAACCTATTTGTTAAGTACTTAATAAATGTTCAATGGGATGAATGAAACTTGCATATCCATATTGATCAGGAGCAGATATAATGAGATATATAAAAGTATTTTTCCTCTAAGTGAAGGTTTCCTCTACGTAGAGGAGGTATTGAGATGAGCCATAGCAGAAGCTGACACAGTAGGACCTCTCCAAGATACATTTGTTTCTGAATAAATAAACACTCCTCTAAGTAAAAGGATTGGAAATATTACTAGCTGGATTGCACAGTAAAGTCTTTGGATGTAAATTAGATGAGATCTGGATAGTACTGCTAAACAAAGTTGTTATACTACATCACACATCCCTGTGTCAGTATACATCATGTCACTGTGTCCTTTCTCTCCCCAGGGGCAATTGAAATAACTGCTGCTAAATTAGACCATGCTGGAAGGTATACTTGTGTTGCCAGGAATGCAGCTGGCTCTGCACATCGACATGTAACCCTTCACGTTCAAGGTACGGAGGATTCTAATCATTTTTAAAACAGTACTACTGTCCAATACAATAAAGCTAGATTTATATTTATGCTGGGGAAAATCATGTCAAATATTTTTAAATACACTTAAAAAGGTACAAAATGATAAATTACAGAATAGCCCTGGGGTTTTTTATAGCACTAATGTACCATGGAAAGAATACTAGATTTGGACTCAAAGAACTTGGTGGATTATACAACCTCTCTGGACATTAATTTCTCATCTGTAAAAGAAGAGAGTTAAACTAAATAGTTTCTAAGGCCCCATTAAACTTTAATCTATGGTCCTCTAATCAGCTGAAGGTCCTTTTCTTTTTTTGACTTCGCGAAATCTGGTCCTACTTATCTTCTGTTGCTATTTTTTGAATAGAAACTCACTATACTGGCAGGACACTAAGCATGCAATGTATTCTTTGTCTTCCTCTAGACCCGTTCTCTAATTCTCTAGAATTGTTAAGTAAGGCATGCCTAATTCCATGTTTATAATGGATGTTTATTTCAGACTTGTGTATTCCAAACTGTGCATCCTTTGATTTTCCTTAGAGCCTCCAATCATTCAGTCCCAGCCAAGCAATCTAGATGTCATTCTGAACAACCCAATTTTACTGCCATGTGAAGCAACAGGGACACCCAGTCCTGTCATTACTTGGCAAAAGGAAGGCATTACTATCATCACCTCAGGTATCAGCCACCAGTTGATACATATATAATCTGTCTTTTACAATTAAGTTGTTCTGATTTTTTCTAATTACAAAGGATTCTAAATCTTTGTTTTTCAAAAATTTGATGTAGGAGAAAGTTATACAGTTCTTCCTAATGGTGGTTTACAAATCACCAAGGCTGTCATTGATGATGCTGGTACTTATATGTGTGTGGCTCAGAATCCAGCTGGTACAGCCCTAGGCAAGATCAAGTTAAAAGTCCAAGGTATGTTGTTGAATTATTCTTGTGTTATTCAGATTTAATTTTTTTAATCAAACATAATTAAAATTATGTTACTCTTTCCCCCAAGGAGTTCAAAATACAGCATGAAACATTTCATTTTTTTCTTACATCATTTTATAAAGTAGGGAAGAAGCAGGTGATATCACCATTGTACATGTTAGAAACTGGAAAAATCACATCATCTTTGGAATATATTTGAGCCTCGACAGTTAGTGCAAGGTAATTGTGTCCATCTCCATTATAGTATAGAGTATATACTGAAGGGTTTTTTCAGTTTTAGTATAGAAGACATTTTAAATTATTATTAAAAGAATTTTCATTTCAAATTTTTCTTGGACAGTTCTTGGGCCTGTCATCCTTACTTTTGAATGAAATTGAGCATTTTCAAGTAAGGCCATTTATAAGACACCAGAACATGCAGGCAATTCAGACAATTCAGTGAAATATTTTTTAAAGCCGAACTAATAGTTACATTTCAAACAAAAAAATCATTTGATTAATTACATTTAATTAAGATACTTAAAAATTTTGTAACTTTTTTCCTTCCCTTTGGATTATGGCAATCTAGAAGAAAGCTGAAGTTTTAAATTACTAGAGCCTCTTAGTTTAATGGTTAGCCGACATTAAAATGAAATTATTTTTATATCATATAGGCATTTAGAGAGCCTTTTTAATCAACTTTTTAAAGTACAAAATAAAACTAGAAATGGATCCTGAACTACTTAATTTGTATTTGCTTATTGTAGCCCCAATGTTTAGCACAGTGCTTCACACTTAATACATATATTCTTGCTGACTGACTGATTTTAGTATAATTCTTATGAAAAATTTCTCAAGTATTATAGGTCTCATTTGTCTAGTAATTATAAATCCAATTTTCTTTAGTGGTTCTTTTAGTTTCTTATTACTCTTGAATAATTATTAATGAAGGTAAAATTATTTGACAAAAATAAGAATTCATTAGGTTTTATGGAAAATGAAGTAAAATTTGAGCATTTTTCTCATTTTCATTAACATGTTTAATTTTTAAGTTTTGTATTTAGTTTAGTCAAATTTATCAGTCAATAATGCAAAGATAAGCAGAGCTTGTTTTGCATCTGAGACATATCACGTTCTGTATAGAAATCTTTATAGATATATGTTCAAACATTATGATTATAAAATAAATTACAGTGCATAAATTAAAGTTTCTAACTAGTTAATTCATAGGGAGTTAATTGTGAATATTAAGTTCTCCTACAATAGTATTATAAAGCACTTTAGGGAAAGTCAAAACTTCCATGGGGGTAAAAAACACCATAGGTCATTTCCCTCATGGTCCACTGATTTATAAACCCTCCACAGATATATTTTTTCCATCATTCTCTTGTTAAATATTTAATGTAATATTGTAAAAAGCACTATACTAAGTAGTATGGGTTAAGTATTTTAAAATGCCCCTACCCTTCAGAAGCTTACAGTAAAGTTAGGAAATATGCAAAAGTTAGACATATGCAAAAATAACTGTAATAAAGGGAACCATGTAGTATTTAGGTAGTATGAGTGTTCCCAACAGAAAGTAAGTACTTTGGAAATTCAGATGGAAGGGGAGAGTTATTTCTAAGTGAGGTGAACAGGGAAGTGTTCCACCATGGAGGAGGTGGAATTTGATTTGATTCTTGAAGGATAGGTAGAGGAAGACCACAGGGGAAAGAGAGATGGATAAGACATTATTGTAAGGAAAGGTATTTGGGGAGATGAAAAGTTTTCTTCTATTCAAATCTCCAAGTAGTTGGGTTGGGGTTTTTTGCATCCTATGTAAATGCAAAGGACTTGATACAGATGTTAAAGTTAATATTTTTACCAAGCTGTAGAATAAAATTTGTAAATCATCAGTGGTATATGCACATATGCTATTCTCTGAGTTAATACATTGTAGATTATATATTTATAATATTTTCTTTAAAAAGCTTAGTGGAACTTATTTGCTGATCTAAAGTAAATCAATTTTGATGTTGGAACAAAATAATAATAGCTCACATGTATATGGCACTTTAAAATTTGCAAAAAAAATAAACTTTGTACATTATCTCACTTGATTTGCTCAAATGAAATAAATATGCAAATAAACAAAATACAAAATGTTTATTTATTATTTTGTTCAAAATGAGGCTTAACTGTATCTTTTAGTTCCTCCAGTCATTCGTTCCCATCAAAAGGAATATGTCATTTCTGTGGATAAGCCTGTCACTCTGTTGTGTGAGGCAGAGGGCTACCCTCCTCCTGACATCACCTGGCATAAAGATGGGCATGAAGTGACAGAATCAGTTCGTCAGCGAATCCTCAGCTCTGGGGCCTTACAAATTGCATTTGCTCAGCCTGATGACACAGGGCAGTATACATGCATGGCAGCAAATGTGGCAGGATCACATAGCTCAAGCACCAGCCTCACTGTCCATGGTAAGCTGTATTAAAATGAAATTGCTTTAGGCTGATTCATTTTCATGACACAGAGCAACATAATAATTAATATTTTAAAAACCTGAAGTCAAATTATTGAGTGTGCACAGGGAAGGATGGGTGGAGCATTTGTAGATCAATTTGTTCTTAGTTACCAAGTATTTGTAAGTTTGTGAGAGAAATAATTTAGTTCTTGAGTCCTCAGATTTTTTTTCAGTTTCCCTACCCTACCCCCACTTCAATATGAAAGGAAATAATATTCTGTAGTTTACCATGCATATGCACACAAGAAATAAAGAAATTAATTAACTTCAGTAAAATAATATAGCAGTTTACCAAATATTTCTTGTACATCCTTGGCAGGTTTCTCATACAACCTAGGAGAATTCACACCCCAGGTTGGGAACCCCTGATTTGTTAAAAAATGGATGTTATACTATCAGTCATTTTCCAAATTATGTTTATATAAGATGTCTTTGGGAACAAATAGGTGGTGCAGTGGATAGCGCACCAGAAGTCCAGAAGACCTGAGTTCAAATGTGTCCTTCCTTACTAGATGTGTGACCAAGTACAAGTCACTTAACCCTGTTTGTCTTAGTTCCTCATCTATAAAATGAGCTGGAGAAAGAAAGGGAAAACCATTCTAGTATCTCTGCTAAGAAAACTCCACCGATTCCAAAGTTTTTGAGCAAGTATAAAAGGTTATTCATATTTAATCTAATTCCTTTAGAAATAACATCAGTGCTCAGGTTGCAAGGGTACTACTTTGCTATTGTAAGAATTAAATCTGCCTTCTTCAATACTTTCTAAGATAATTAAATCTAAGTTCAAATAAGATAGTAAATAAGAAACAGTGAGTAAATGACTTAATATTATGATTCACAAACAAATGGAGCCAATGTTAATATTCTTCTAGCTGTGTAAATATAAAAGTTGAACTTCAATGTCTTGATCTGATTGTATTTGCATGTAGTGGAATAACTGAATGGAATACATTTGAAATATGATAACAATATGGTATTTTTTCCTTAGCATTTTTATGAAATGCAATATGTATTCGGTAAATGCTTCATCATAATTTTTATCAGTTATTCCTAGCAGTAATTCTATGACACAGATCCTGCATTAATAATTTACATAGAATTTATTTTTAGTACATTAAGGAGATAGGAATTGAGAAAAATCAAGAAACAATTCAGTTGATGGAATTATTTATTACATTTGAAATTTGTTGAACACAAACTTACGAATTGAAATATGGACAAAGAAAAATTTATGAATGTGTTAGCTGTTCTTCCATGCAATGAACATTAGCATATTTTTAGGTTTTTATATACTCGGCAAAGAAGGAAAGCGCTCAGAGATATAGTGCTGGAGGGACTTTGTTGCTCTTAGTCTAAGTCTCTCATTTTATGATGAGGAAGTTAAGGAACTTGCCCCATACCACCAAGATGGTAAATGGCAAAGCCAGCAGCATTTGAACCCAAGTGCTGTGATCCCACCAACATCCAGTATCCTTTCCAATACAATGCAATTGAGATCACTACCAGTACCAGCTCTACCTATGCCAACTAAATAATAAATCCATCAAAGTATTAAAATACTTCAATACTAAAAGAATCCACGATTTCATCCATAAGGGTACTTCTACCAACATAGACCGCAAACCCCCCCTATGACTTGGCAGGTGATTTTTTAATACTTACTGTTGTTGAAAATTGTATTGCAGCTGATCCGACAATAAGCCTGTCTAGATGCTCATGTAACTGAGGGATAGTCAGCTACCAGTGGAGTGTGACTTGCCAGAGCTTGTGGTCTTCTGGCAAAGCCTTCAGGAACCCAGAGTTAGCAGCACACAACAAAGAGGCATTTAAGGAAGAATTTTGTAGAAGATCTGGTATGCATGCGATAGAAAATGAAAATCAGGACTCTCTTCCAGTGATAGGAATTTGATCCTTTCAAAAGATTACTTTGTAAAGGTGTAATAAAAATTCGACCTATTTTCTACTAAGATGGCACCCACAATGAAATGTAGAGATTTTTTAACCTTGGAACAGAAATAAGTTATTATGAAGCCAAATGTAAGCATATTTTGGTTATTAGTAAAAGTGGCATCATGACCTATTTTTCTTTCCATCTAGAATATCTCCTGTTTCTGTCCTTTGTAAATAGCAAAAAGAGATGCAAGTTAGGTAATGATGTTTCAAGAAGCACAAGCAAAAGTGTCCTATAGTACATTCTTTTTATTGTTAGTTTATGGTGTGAATTCAGAGATCAAACGGAAATTCTCAAATGACCATGTTTCTTTATTTTTTTATAGTACCACCTAGAATCCGCACCACAGAGGTACAGTACACGGTCAATGAGAATTCACAAGCTATTCTACCATGTGTGGCTGATGGAATTCCTACTCCAGCAATAAACTGGAAGAAAGACAACATTCTTTTAACTGACTTATTGGGAAAATACACAGCCGAACCATATGGAGAACTCATTTTAGAAAATGCTGTTGTAAGTTTAAAAAACCTTAACAGACTGTCAAAGTGCCTTCATACTTTTACTCAACCTGGAAGTGTGTTTTGGCCATGAAAATAACTGACCTTTGTGCCCAAGTTTGATTTTCATATAAATCCAGGGTTTTTGTGGGGAATTCTGTCATTCTGTAAGTCAGGGATTGATTACACAAAGAATTAGAAGGCTATAAGAATAGCCTGAGTATGGTAGGTATCATTTTTAGGACTACATATACCTCGAATGCTATAATTTTTTAATGTTATTTGTGATCTTTTCCAAAAGAGCTGATGTAAATCAAACACCCGAGTTTTGTAAGCTAAAATGTTTAATTATGCCGTGGATATTTGTCAAGTTAAACTGAACCAAACAGAATTGAGATTCAAAGCACACAACTGAAACAGCAGAGGAAATAGGCCCTACTTGCCTACAAACACAGCTGTCTTATGGTCTAAAGATTGCAGTTTAATAACTTACTTTCTGCCAAATGTTTGTCATTTCAGTACTATATTTGTCATGATCAGTGATAACAAATATTTATAGAATGCTTAATATTTACTGGGTATAAAAACAGTCTAAGACATAATCTTTGCCATTAGGAAGTTTACAGTTTAATTGAGTAGAGAAGGCATATACATAAAAAGATATACCACTATATTGGTATATCTTATAAATGCCAAATAAAGATACAGACAATAATTCAACTCAACAAATAGCTATATGGTCTATACCAAATATTACCCTCAGAATACAAAGACAAGAATGAAATTGTACCTGTCTTCAGGAAACTTACATTCTACTGAAAGAAAGTAATCTATACATATGGGAAATGGAATATAAAGTGATTTTGGGGGGAGAGGATACTAACAATAGGGGAGTCATTAAACACTAATTTGGGGGGGTAGCACTTGAATAGAGGCTTGAAGGGAGTTAGGAGTTCTAAGAGGGAGAAGTAAGGAGAGAGATCGTTTGAGAACTGGGAGAGAGCCTGTGAAAAGACTTGTGATCTTGGGCAAATAGATCACTTAACATCTGGGTCTCAGTTTCTTCATCTGTAAGATGAGGGGGTTGTATTAGGAGGACTCTAAGGTGTTTTCCAACTCTAAATCCATGTTCCTGTGATACCATGGAAGTGGGAGATGGAAGGGCATTTGTGAACAACAAAGAGGCCAGTTTGGCTGAAACACAGAATGCAAAGGGAGTAGCATGAAGTAAGCCTAGAAAGATAGGTGGGAGTCAGATTATAAAGGGCTTTATATGCCAAGCAAGTGAGTTTGTATTTTGTCCTAGAGGCACCAACAATCCTCTGAAGTTTCTTAAGCAGGGCAGTGAATTGGGCAGCTGTGTGAAGGATAAATTCAAGAGGAGAGAGACTGAACTAAAGGAAAACAAATAGAAGACTATGGCAATAATTCAATATAAAGTTAACAAAGGTCTGAACCAGGGTGATATCCATGTGAGTGAAGAAGAGACAGATCCAAGAGCTATCTTGGAGACAGAAAAAAAAAACCCCACTGATTAAGACGGGGAAAGGTAAAAGAAGAGCCAAGGATCAATTCCAGGTTGTGATGGAAGCATAGAGGTGCCTTCAAAAGAAATAGGAGAATTAGATGGAAGATGGAATTCAGGGGAAAAGATAACGAGTTGTTTTGGTTATGTTGAGTTTGAGATGCCCTTAGGACATTCAGGTAGAGATTTCTAGAAGGCATTTAGGGATATAGTAGTGAAGCTCAGGAGAGAGATGAGCTAACTATATAAATGGGGTTTTCATCTGGCTAAAGATTTTAACTGAACCCAAAGGAGCCAAGATCAACAAAAAAGGTGATAAAACTGTAGGGGACACCCATGCATAAAAGGTGAGGCCTGGATGATCATCCAGAAAATGAAACTGATGGAAATCTGTTGAAGAGAATCCAGGAGGGAGGGATGTTCAAGTTGCAAATTCCTCAGAAAATTTAAAAAGGATGAGGGCTGGTAAAAGTCCTATAAAGGCAGTGGAAGTGGTTGTAGTAAATACATTTTTTTTTTCTTTTAGTGTTTCACATTCAGAAAAATCTGTTTTCTTTAAGGCCTAAGTTTTCACTCAGAGAGCTACTTCACAGAATTATTTAATAAATGTAGCCCATTATAACTATGCATGACCCTTAAAAATATCTATTGTTTGGCAAAGACCCACATTTCAATTTTATTTCTTCTCCACTAGTCAGTGGGATGCATCTGATAAATTTTTCATTCTTTCTCTCAACCACTTTAAAATCTTTTGGCTTGCAGTTCCCACCTTAGAATTCTAACATGAGAAGAAATGGGAGGGCTCTTAGAGAGCTCAGTCTAAAATCCTCCTCTATTTTAGTAACTGCATTTATTCACATTTGCCTTCTTGGAATCATTTCCCACTCCCCTTTTTCTTCTCGCTGTTCCAGAATTCAACCTTCACCTAAAAATCTAATGCACTGACTGCTAGGAGTCTCAGAATATTCAGGTTCCCCAGTTTTTTTGTATAGATACTATAAAGAATCATCCTTAGGTGTTTACTGTATATAGAAGAGTTTTATAAGACAGAATTATTTCTGTAGTTCTATATAAAGTCTTCTGGTCTGTATTTTTCTTAATCATTTTTTCACTAAATAGTAATTTTTAGGGACAAAAACGATGATCATCAATAAACTTGTCAAATAAACTTGTAGGAATTTCAGTTGCTTTATAACTAGGTATACAATGCCACAGAAGAGTCAGGAGTTTGAAATACTGTGCTGCTTTTTTTTTTTCTACAAGCCTGAAGACTCTGGTAGCTATACCTGTATCGCCAACAATGCAGCAGGTGAGGACACGCACACCATCAGCCTGACTGTTTATGTTCTACCCACATTTACGGAACTTCCTGGAGACATATCTTTAAATAAAGGAGATGAGCTCAGGTTGAGCTGCAGAGCCACTGGCCTTCCACTGCCCAAGCTGACGTGGACGTTTAACAACAATATTATCCCAGGTAAATGTCATTATTCTCAAAAAAAAAAGGAAGAGGAAGAAAAGAAACTTTCATCTTATCATCTGACGGTATATTACTCAGACTTCTCTATACCTCTTTCCACCCTAATTTACGAATATAGGAAATGAGAACTGAAAGACATGGTTTCACAAAATTCAGTGCAACGACTTTACTGGGACAGTAAGGTATGGGACTGGTCTCAGAGTTTTAAAATCTACTTCTGACACATTAACTGTATGGCTCCAGACAAGTGAGATCAAGGGCCCCCAGAAAACTCTTTCAGACTTTAGTTTGCAAAAAAGGGACCAATAAGCATTGGGAAATAAATTCCTCCCTGAGATTTTTCCTCTGATGATATAACAGGTTCAGAAAACAAAACAAAAGTGAGCAGTGCTTCAGAATTAACAAAGGGCATGTTTTTGTTAAAGAACTATGTAAATATGTTTCACTCCAGCCTGCTGCTTAATCAACATCTTAGCTTTTGATGACACATGAACAACACTACTTTATATTTAAAACTCTTTAGTTTTTGATGATGTATGAACAACACTTTAATGTTTGGAACTTTTTTTACCTTGTGAAAATTATATTGCATTTCAATGCCATGAAGATAACTCTCCATCTGAAGAAAAAAAAAACAATTGAAACACTGTTTTGTCACTGACCTTTACAAGTTTACCCTTTCTTGATGTCAAAGAGTATGTCTGAAAAAAATAACTCTGGGGAATTAATCCTGTCACTGAGGATGTCATAGATAATATTCATGTTTCAGTTAGGAATAAAGCTGGATGGTTTCTTTATGGCTTTTAAGGCCTTTTACAACTCTATCTTTCGAACCTCATTATACATACCTCCCTCCCTGCATGCTACAGTTCAGCCAAATTGCTTTTCTTTCTGTTCCTTAAACACAGCATTTTGTCTCCCATCTCCATTTTTGCCCTGGCCATCCCGCATGCCTGTTATGCACTCCTTCCTCAGTTCCACCTCATCAAATCCTTCGGTCCCTTCAAGATGAATCTACATGAAGTCTTTCTTTATCCAAATTACTATTGCCTTCCATCCTGGTTGCCTTGCATTTAACTACTTTGCACTTATTTTATATTTTTGTATACATTTTGAAATAACCTATCGCTTTCCCAAAAATATAATTTAAATTCCTTGAAAACAGTGATTGTTTCATTTTTTGTTTTGCATCTCCTATGCCTAGTGTAGTGCTTGGCATAGGATAAGTGCTGATTGATCAAACGAGTCAACAACCATGTGTTAAGCACTGGGGTGTTTACTTCTAGCTCAATCCAAAACACGTAATTACTCCACAAATATCTGTGTCATCATTGAGAATGCAGAGTAAATATAGCCCCAAATATTATACAATAAATGATCGTGTTGTTATAAAACTGGTACTTAATCTTTCTCTTTTCAAATCTGCCAAATTATTTTAATTAAAATGGGAGCTTCTGTCATGTCTCTCATTTAAACGGGGGAAAAGAAGAGTTTTGAGATAAAGATAAAGTTGGAAATTTCACATGTCAGTCAATAAGCATAAAAGTGCCTACTATGTGACAGACACCATACTAAGTGCAGGGGATGCAAAAAGAAGCAAAAAAAAAGATTCCTACCTTCAAGGAGCTCACCATCTAATGAGGAAAGAACAAACACACAAATATGTACAAAGCAGCTATATACAAGATAAATAAATAATTAAAAGAAGGAAGACATTAAAATTAAGAGAGGTCGAGAAATGCTTTTTGCAGAGGATGGGATTTTAGTTGGGACTTGAAGGAAGTCAGAAAGGCCAGGAGGCAGAGATGAGGAGAAAGAACATTCCAGGCATGGGAGACTGCCAGAGGAAGAAAGCCAGTGTCACTGGATCAAAGAGTAAATGGCTGGGAGTAAGGTATAAGTTTGGTTTCTTTTGTTTTGTTTTGTTGGGGTTTTGGGGGGGGGGGCAATGAGGGTTAAGTGACTTGCCCAGGGTCACACATCTAGTAAGTGTCAAGCATCTGAGGTCAGATTTGAACTCAGGTCCTCCTGAATCCAGGGCCAGTGCTTTATGCACTGCTCCACCTAGCTGCCCCCTGGGAGTTAGGTATAAGAATACTGGAAAGTTAGGAGGGGACCCAGGTTATGAAGGGCTTTGAACACTACTGGGAGACACTGGAGTTTGAGTAGTGGAGTAATATGGTTGGACCTGCACTTTAGGAAAATCCCTTGAGTGGCTGGATTGAGGAGAGATTGGTTTGGGGAGAGACTAGAAGTACAGCATTTTAAAGTCCCCAAGTATGAGAGCAGGTGTTGCTCAATCTATTCACTTTGCATGACTTACTCTTCCACTTTACTTCAGCTAAACCTATACATGTGTGGCTAATTAAGTATTCCCTAATTAAGTCACTAGCCCACTCACCACAGTGACTCTTCCAAACCTTTTCTTCCATTCTCAAGCTTCCTACAGTATCCCCTCTCCCCAACCAATCACACTTCATCAAAAAAAAAAAATTAAAGCTCTCTGTCTTCTCTCCTGATCCTCATCCCAAATACCTTCTGCCACTATCTCTTCCTTTATCCATCTTACATAAAGAGATGACCCTTCTTGCCAAAGCAAACCCCTCCACATGCACAAGTGATCCTTTTCCGTCTTTATCTTCAAAATCTCCATCTACTGGTACCTTCCCTGCTACCTACAACCATGCCTCTGTCTACACCATACTAAAAAAAGTCACTCGATCCATTCATCCCCACCAGCTATTGTTCCAGATACTTCTTCCCTTTTATAGCTAAACTTCTTGAGAAGGCTGTTTAGAATGGGTATTTCTGCTTCCTTTCCTCTCACTCTCTTCTTACTCTTTTTTTTTTAATGTTTTTTGGTGAGGCAATTGGGGTTAAGTGACTTGCCCAGGGTCACACAGCTTGTAAGTGTTAAGTGTCTGAGGCCGGATTCGAACTCAGGTACTCCTGAATCCAGGGCCAGTGCTTTCTCCACTGCGCCATCTAGCTGCCCCTCTCTTCTTACTCTTAACTCTACAGTCTGGCTTCCAACCTCATCCTTCAACCCATATTGCTTTCTCCACAGTTACTAATATTCTCTTAATTGTCAAATCTAACGGCTTTTTTTCAATCCTCATCTTTCTCGACCTCCCTGCAGCCTTTGACATTGTTGATTATCATGTTCTTCTTGATACTCTCTGTGTTTTCCTGACACTACTCTCTCTTGAATCTCTTCCTATCTGACCCCTCCTCGGTCTTTTTTGCTATATCCTCATCCAAGTCATGCCCACAAAATATAGGCCACAGGGTTCTGTTCTTGGGCCCTCTTCTCTCTCTATACTATTTTACTTGATGATATCAACAACTGCCATAGGTTCAATTGTCATCTCCATGTTGATCTTACCCTCTCCAGTCTCCCATCTCCAACTACCTCTGACATACATCTTGTATTTAATACCCCGTAGACCTCTTAAACTCAACATGTTCAAAAATTAACTCATTATCTTTTCCCTCAAATCTTCTCCCCTTCCAAACTTTCCTGTTACTGTTTAGGGTACTGTTGTTATTCTCCCAGTCACCCAGGCTTGCAACCTACGTGTCATCCTTGACTCCTTGGTATCTCTCAGCCTCCATATCCAATGCACTGTCATAGCAATGCACCTTCATAACATCTCTGACTTATTCCTCCCTTTTCTCTTCTAGTACTGCCACCACTCTGGTGCAGGTCATTATCACCTCACTCTTGTAGTATTATAATACTTCATGGGGGCAGCTAGGTGGCGCAGTGGATAAAGCACTGGCCCTGGATTCAGGAGGACTTGAGTTCAAATCTGACCTCAGACACTTGACACTTACTAGCTGTGTGACCCTGGGCAAGTCACTTAACCCCCATTCCCCTGCAAAAAACAACAACAACAACAACAACAAAACAATACTTCAGAAGTATTGCTGCAGTTATTTGGTCTCCCTGCCATAAATCTCTCCCCACTCCATCCCATTGTTTAATCAGCTGTGAAAGTGATATTCCTAAAGTGCATGTCTGACCATGTCATCACCATAACCAACACAATAAACTCCAATGGCTCCCTCTTACTTCTAGGACATTAACAATCCTCTGTTGAGCATTCAAAGACCTTTATAACCTAGCCCCCACTTTTCCAGTATTCTAACATTTTATAAATTCATATTCTCCCCTCGCCCTCTGCAATTCAAGAGCGACCTCTTTGCTTTTCCTTGAACAAGGCATTCCATCTCCAGACTCCAGGCACTTCCTTGCCTAACATGCTCTGCCTTCTCCTCTCAGGCATCATGGATTCTTTCAAGTCCCTCCTAAAATCCTACCTTCTCCAGGAAGTTTTTTCCAATCCCCTTTAATGTTCATACCTTCCCTCTTTTGATTATTTCCAATTTATCCTGTATATAGTTTGTACACAATTGTTTGCGTGTTATCTCACCCATTAGATTATGAACTCCCTGTGAGCAAGGACTTTTTTTTAACCTTTCTTTGTATCTGCAACATTTAGCACAGTACCTGGCACATATTAGGTGCTTATCGAATGCTTATTGACTGATTGATATAGAGTGAAGTGAACAGAATCAGGTGAACAATTTATACAATAACTAAAACATTAGAAGGAAAAAACAACTTTGGAATACTTAAAACTCTGATCAAAGCAATGATCCAACCATATGCCTAGAGAATCTGTGATTCAAGTGGGATATCTATCCCCAATGGAGACACTATGGACTCAAGATGAAAAAGAGACAATTGTTTAGGAAAGGGGTTTTGCATGGATTTGTTTTACTTGATTATGCTTATTTGTTAAAAGGGGCAGCCAGGTGGCATAGTAGATAAAGCACCAGCCCAGGATTCAGGAGGACCCGAGTTCAAATATGACCTTACACACTTGACACTTACTAAATGTGTTACCCTGGGCAAATCACTTATCCCTCATTGCCCTGAAAAAATAAAAAATAAATATTTGTTACAAGAGTGTTTTCCCCTGTGTTTTTGAACTGAGGAACAGGATAAGTTTGGAGCCAAAGTAGGATTAGTAAGAGTGATAAAGAAATAAACGAAAATATCTTTAAACTGAACAGGAAAAAGTGGAAGTTCAGAAGGAAACCAAGTTTTGAAAATAACATTTAAAAAAAATAAATGGTATACAATAGAAATTCTTGTTTCCATATACATCCTTTTTGTTATTCTGTGTATATGGAAATTTCCTTTTTTTGGTGTTTAAGTTTATGATAAGAAAATTAAATAATAAAAAAGAAGCAAAGAAAAGGGATAGGAACTTGACCTGAGATGTCATTGATAAAACTCCTGAATAAGGAAACTCCCTCCACCATTGCAGATTGGCACCTTTCTATAACTTAGAGGCTTGGAAAATTGTCTAATGCACTATTTGCCCATAGTCACACAGCCAGTATATGTCAGAGGCAGGATTTGAAGTCTGACCTTCTTGGCTTTCAAGCCAGGTCTCTAAATTCTGATGAAATAATGTACCTTAGTCAGCTTTTAGAGAAATTCCAGGTACAAAAAGTATACTGTGAAGGCATAATTTTTGCCAATGGTGTTACTTTGTATTCTAGAAGCTTCTCTCTTCCTCTTGCTTTTGTTGGGTTTTTGGTTTTGTTTTTGTTTTGTTTTTGTTTTGTTTTGGGGTTTGGGGCTCCATAAATAAGGCAATTAGGTGGCCCAGTGCATAGAGTATTGGAACTGGAAAAAGGCCTACTTTAATTCAGGCCTCAGATACTTACTAGTTGTGTGATCTTGGACAAGTCATTTTGCCTCTTTCTGCCTTGGATTCCTCATCTATAAAATGGGGATAATAATAACACCTACCTCCAAGAGCTGTTTTGAGGACCAAATGAGATAATATTGGTAAAGTGCATTCTAAAGAAGTATATGGGTGGCAGCTAGGTGATGCAGTAGATAAAGCACCAGCCCTAGATTCAGGAAGACTGGAGTTCAAATTTGGCCTCAGACTCTTGACACTTACTAGCTGTGTGACCTTGGGCAAGTCACTTAGCCCTCAAGGCCAACCCCCCCCCCCACAAAAAGTATATGAATGCCAGTTAGAATTATACATCTAACCATAGATCTACAGTACATTTAGCTTTCATAAATACTTGCTCAAGTATTTATTTGTAATTTTTGCAGATACATTTGTTCAATTTCTTAATTTCTCTCCTCAGCACAGTTTGACAGTATAAATGGACACAGCGAACTCGTTATTGAGAGAGTATCGAAAGATGACTCTG
Organism: Dromiciops gliroides; assembly: GCF_019393635.1. Lineage (NCBI taxonomy): Eukaryota > Metazoa > Chordata > Mammalia > Microbiotheria > Microbiotheriidae > Dromiciops > Dromiciops gliroides. The sequence continues at coordinate 79,826,520 of NC_057864.1, forward strand.
GGACTTATGTATGTACAGCAGAAAACAAAGTTGGTTTTGTCAAGGCTATTGGATTTGTTTATGTGAAAGGTAGGTGTAAGTACTATATAGGTACTATGTATTACCTTTCAAATGAGCATTTTATATTTTACTTTCACATTATTTATCAGAGTTCTCCACTTATGAGTCATCATGGTGTTGCCATGATAGTGGTGGGTTCTCAAGGCCTGTGACAGCAGTGCTCAAAGTCTAACAGATACCACAACTGACATGACAATAGGCATTTGGAAGCTATCTGTTGGGTATCTATTAAACAATGGCAGAAGTAATTAGCTTTAAGGACGCAGTGTTTTTATATACACACACACACACACATGTGGATGGGTGGGTGAATAAATCTGAATTTGTCTTATCCCCTTTTGGTTTGCAAATTAAACCTAGTCAGAAGACTGAGTTATTTTCTTCCTTCATATCAATACTATGTTTTCTTTATGTTAAAATGCAAAGGTAGAATCATTTATTATAAATGTTCAAGGGAAAAAGAAAATTAGTGAACGTCATAACATTTATACATTTAAACATTCACTAATTTTCTTTTTCTCTTGAACATTTATAATAAATGATTCTACCTTTGCATTTTAACATAAAGAAAACATTATTATTGATATATATAAAAAAAACTGTGAGGGCCAAAATTTGATATACGGAGTGTTATTAGGGTGATTCGCCTTAGTATTGGGGTCCCGGAAACATGAGGGACTTTTTTAGGTTTAATCTCCCCTTTGAACTTTCCTTTTTATATATTTCTCCCAGGCTAATAAGAAAAGGAGCCTCTGAGCTTTAGTTCATAAAGGATCAGGTTTTATTACTTGGGAATTAATTAAACCACAAAGGTGAAACCAATTAAGGAAATAAGGAAGTAGATATACAGTTGGTCTTAACTCTAAGCTTAGCCCATGCAATCCCAGAGCGTTCCCAATTAAGCTAGTTCAAAGAAATTTAGGGTTTTCCTTCATAAAACTCACCAAACCCCGGTCAGTCTACAGTTACTCAGCAGTCACCTGAAACAGAGCAAAACATGTGCCTCCGCCAGGTCCAGTACACCACCAGACTGCTTGCCAGGCCCAAAGAGCTCAAACTTTTGAACACATCCCTCCTACTGGAAGTTCCCTCCCTTCCAGTCGAGTTCAGTTTTTCCTCCCCCAAAAGGGGAAGTCCTTCAAAAGCTCCTCAGTAGCATGTGCAATCTCAGGGTGGGCCAGGTGTGGCCCCTCCCAAATGATTCAGCTAAAACTTTCAATATTAATCTTTACCACAAATAATTTTTACATATATATATATATATATATATATATATGTGTATATATATATATATATATATATATATATTCCTTTATACTCTACTTGCCATATCATCCAAGTCTGGTTCCCTATCCCTTCTTTATGATAATGGTAAACATTTATATAGCACTTTCATATTTTCAAAAGTCTCTACTTATTTTATTTGATCCTCATAACAACCCTGGGAGATAGGTACTGTTAGTATCTCCATTTACAGATGAGAAAGCTAAGGTAGACAGAAAGATGTTAAGTGATTTACCCAGGGTCACACAGGTAATAAATGTCCTAAGTAGAATTGGAACTCAGATTTCCCTAAATCCTAGTTCGGCATTCTAGCCCCTATGCCACCTAGCTAAATCTGGGTGATTATAATTAGCAAATATATAATATCTTTCACTGTGAAGCTAAAGACTTTTTTCTTCTGCTTGATGGATTTAGATACACAACTTTTGTGAATGGCTCTTAAAGTATTGTGTCCATTCTTGAATCTTCCATGCTCAGAGATGCTAGTTCATTAAAAGATCCCACTAACTAGAGTGGTAACTGCACTGTGTGAAGCCTACAATAATATTGTTAATTTGTTTATCCACCCACTTTTATTTCATAGCTCTATGTGCTTTAGAGACAAAATAAGATTAAGCGTTTGGACCTCAAATAGCAACACAATATGTAAGCAGATTATTTACTACCTATGTTATATAGCCTTTTTTTTTTACAAAGTAGAAAATCAAAATGCATGTTTGTCAATGATATAGTTAATTTTATTTTTAGCTATTCACCATCTGAAAGATCCAGGAGGCTCCTAAAGTTTATTTTTTTTAGCTGGACAGGCTGCTTATATTGAACAAGAAAATTGAACAATGAACAACATAACTGTCAAATCACTGCTTACTTTGTATTGGGTAGACATTGCCTAGAATTCTTTTTCTTTGCATTTAGCTTTCAAATATTTGTCTCACGTTCATGTATCTTCCTCTCAGAACCTCCAGTTTTCAAAGGGGACTATCATTCTAACTGGATTGAGCCCCTTGGAGGTAACGTGATCCTGAACTGTGAAGTTAAAGGTGATCCACCACCAACAATACAGTGGAGTAGAAGTGGCGTTGGAGTGCACATAAGCAACAGGATCCGACAGCTCAGCAATGGTTCTTTGGCCATCTATGGCACTGTAGTAAGTTACACTGATGCTTATTTGTGGGGACTAAAACAGTTATAGGCAGATCTCAGCCAGTTATTAAGTAGGTACTGAATTAGAAACCTTCTCTTAAGTGCTTAAATCATGAAATATGAACCAACGATGTGTTATAGGAAAAAAGAACAACTTGAAGTATTCCAAATGTTATGTTCAACTTCATTAAGCAAATAAAAGATCATGGGATCAGTCTGCAGCTTTGAGACTCATTCACTAAAAGCCCACTCCATGCCAGACACTGTGCTAAGCTCTGGCTATGCAAAGAAAAGTAAAAAACACTCTTTTCCTCAAGGAGCTCACAATCTAATGAGGGAAAGACAACACATAAAAAAGAAGCTTAAGGGAGTCTGGGAGGCTACTGGCACAGGAGCATGATTAAATCCAAATGAGTACAGCTGGGTGGGAAATGAAGAGATGGTTGGCCTGAACACTCTGCTTAAATGGATGCATGATCTGGGTGGAGCTCTTGGCTCTCTTCCCTGGAGTATCAGAGGGAAGGAGGAGTCCCAGGGATAGTGACTAGGTGTGAGTTTCAAGGTTGATGTGACCTTACAGGATGTTGCCCAGTGATACAGGTTTTAATATAGGATAGGGGTTTTTTTAAATTATTTAGGCTATCTAAAGACTTTTAACATAAATTCAGCTATTCAAAAAAGGAAGTTCAAAATGACCACTTTAAATTCTTCCACTCCTAGTACCAGTTCTATGGTCCACTTCTAGCAAATTCTCTGTTTAAATTTGTTGGTTCACGTTTCACAAAGCACGTCAGATATTTTCAAGGACTAATTTTCTTAAATATGTATTTGATTAAAATAAGTGTTGCTGATCACCACATTCAATGATCTTTCCTCAGTCTTTATTATCTAACTTTTCTGGTATTTCTGATCACTCTATTCCTTCTTGAAATTATCCTTTAATTTGTTTTCCTTTAGCATTTCTATGTAAAAAGGAACATTTACCTAAAGGTTTAGCTTTAGTCCTTTGCTGTTATTTTTCTCCATCTTCTCTGTCAAAAGGTTTTATCCATGCCCATTACCTCTCTGCAATTTCTAAAGTTATCTTCAGTCTTAATGTGTCTCCTAAGTACCTACACTGTATTTGCTATAGCTTGTTTGAGCTTTTTAAATAATCATCTCTCCACCAACACCTTCATCATCATGTCCACATTTAATCTTATCTTCCTCCCTCATAAGAACTTCCCTAATTCTCTTAAGGCTTGAAAACTCAGAATTATTTGGGATTCTTTCCTCTTTTGTTGTGCCCACAGAATCCTGTCGATGTTTCTTTCAAATTATCTTTCACACCCATTCCTTCCTTTCTGTTTCCACTGCCACTGTATGCAGGCCCTTATTACCCCGCTCTAAGAAAATTTCAGTAGCCTCCTATTCTCCTGTTTCCCCACCTCTTTTCTCTTTACTTTCCCATTAATCTTGGACCTCACTAGCATATTAATCCTCCCAAACCTTCCCTCTGTTTATGTCACTCATTTTCTCAAAACACTTCTTGTGATTCAATTGACTCTATGATCCAAGTCTTCTTTCTTTAGCCTCTACTCTAGGCTTTCCCAAACTTAACTGAACCTACCTTTCTGGACTTTTTGCCTACCATTTTCTTTAACTATTAATCTTGTACCCATCCTGAGTGCTTAGTAAAATATGTTCTCTTTATTTGATGAAAGTATTTTTAAGGTAGTGTTGAAGTAGCCTCTTTAACTAGTAATATATTCTTCTCTAGCAAGTGAATACCATGTATTTTGCTGGGTTTTCTGTTTAAGAACAACATATTCCATGAGAAAGCTGTTATTTTTTCTCTCTCTCTCTTTTTTTGGGGGTGGGGCAATGAGGGTTAAGTGACTTGCCCAGGGTCACACAGCTAGGAAGTGTCAAGTGTCTGAGGCCAGATTTGAACTCAGGTCCTCCTGAGTCCAGAGCTGGTGTTTTATCCACTGTGCCACCTAGCTGCCCCGAAAGCTGTTGTTTTTTAATGGGTCTGAGAAAGTTTTGTACTTTCCAAAACCAAATTGAAGCCTTTTTGCTTCTCTTAAATGTTCTCATGAATACTAATATGTCATGAAAAAGTGATGACATAGAGCTCATATCTTTGCAAAACCCTTTCTCTCCTTAGAACGAAGATGCAGGTGACTATAAATGCATAGCTACAAATGATGCTGGTGTGGTGGAGCGCAGCATGACTTTAACACTTCAGAGTAAGACACAGAACTAAATATCAGTCATACCAAGAAACGTTATCTAGGATTTTCCTGCTTCTTTAGCCAAACGTTGTCTTTGATGTTGACCACTAGAGTGTGTTTAAATTAGCAAAGTAAAAAAAAAAATCTTGATCATTTCTAAATGATCCTTTTAAAACCTAATATCTGTGTTTAGCCTCATGTGTGCCATAACAGGCAGAGAGCTGGATCTAGAGTTAGAAAACAGGGGTTCAGATGTTGACCCTACCACTTGGTGCCTGTACAGCTTTAGACAAGTCAATGCATCACTCTAGGCCTTACTTTCCTCATAAGATGAGGGGGTTGAACTAGATTATTATTCTAGCTCTAAACCCTATGATACATGAGAAAGTGAGCCATAATTTATTTGTCTTTATCTCCCATAATTATGGGACATTGCTGAGCACATAGTAAGGATTCAATAAATTCTTGTTCAATTTCATTGAATTGCATTTGCTAAACTGAACTGCATTGAGTGACAGAAAATACTTTTCATTTAAAGGTTAATGTTATAGTTTGAGTCAAAGAATGCATTATCATTGTGCTGTATCCATTATAAATTATTAATAAAGGATAATTCTATTTATATTATAGTTATTTAGGTATATTGCCTAAAAATTATCAAAGTGAGAGAAGGTAATATTTACCTAGAAAAGCAAGGGTGTGTAACTTAAGAGTGTATATTCCATTTTTTATATAATTGGCTGAAGTTTTCATTTGTTTAAAGAATACTTAAAGGAGAAAAAAAGATCACGAGTTATTGTCATAAGACAGAAAAGCTACGCTTGCATCAGCGGGCAAGTGGTAGCAAAAGTATTTTTGAGGGTTAGTTAGCATACATATGTGTGTTTTTATAATATCTAAGCTGACAGTCTTCTTTCCAAATGTTGCTATATCATTTTTATTCTATGCCGAGGTGAAATTTTGATTTTCTTGTTAAAATAAGGTGTGCTCAAGCTTAAAATCTCTATGCATTTCTCATCAGGTCCTCCCGTTATCACGGTTGAGCCAATGGAGACTATTAGCAATGCTGGCAGCACAATTGTGCTGAACTGCCAAGCCATTGGAGAGCCTCCACCAACCATTGAATGGTCTCGACAAGGACGTCCCCTCTCCTGGGACGATCGAGTTACCCTACTGTCCAACAACTCCTTGAGGATCGCTGCAGCTCAGAAAGAAGATACCTCTGATTATGAATGTGTAGCTAGAAACCTGATGGGATCCGTTCTTGTCAGAGTACCAGTCACTGTGCAGGGTAAATAACCAAAAAACTGAATATTAGGTTATAAATGCTAAGGAAATTTAAATCCTATAGGAGAGTGAAAATCCTGACTTGTTTTCTTTTTACTTAAAGCACTTTTTAGATTTCAGTAGAATAATAAAACCCTAAAATATTAGAACAGAACAATAATCTTAGATACCATCTGAATCATTTCCCTCCTTTTATAATATGAGGAAAATCTGGCCATAGAGAACAGTACCAGCTGGCATTTACAAAGTGCTTTGTACACAGGACCTCACTTACCATTCACAACCACCCTGCGACGTAGGTACTCCAGGTATTAATATCTCTGTTTTACAGATGCAGAAACTGGGGCTCAAAAACAATTAAATGACTTATCCAAAGTCACACAGCTAGTAAGTATCAGAGGCAAAATTCAAGACCCAGATCTTCCTCTGCCTTTAAGATGATCATGCCATCTACTAGTGACTTACCCAAAGTTAGTGTCATAAGAACTAGTTAGTATTAAGGTCACCTACCTTTCAGTTCTATACCTTTTCTGCCTCTCTATGAGAACATGATAGGTTTAATATTATGGGTATACAGTTTCATAAACTCAGAGTTCAGTATATAATTCATATCTATACAAGGCTAAAGTAACATTTAGAAACTCAAAATAAATTTATTTTTGCCATATAGTATCAATTCAATGAATGTCATCTTCTGAAATCTATCCAATAATTTCACTCTTTAGTACAATGTTTTGTATTCAAATTGGTCTTAACTGATAGGCAGGGAGTCAGATTCACAGACCAACATTTTTTTAAAAATTAACCTTCTCTGGGCAGCTAGGTGGCGCAGTGGATAAAGCACCAGCCCTGGATTCAGGAGTACCTGAGTTCAAATTCAGCCTCAGACACTTGACACTTACTAGCTGTGTGACCCTGGGCAAGTCACTTAACCCCCATTGCCCTGAAAAAAAAAGTTTAACCTTCTCAATAATCCTATCAAAGAAAGACAAAAACAGTTTCTGCCCTCAAGAAGCTCTCATTCTAATGAGGAAGACAGTATGTAAGTAAATAAGTGTGCAGAAGACATATGCAGAGCAGATAGAAGATAACTTCAGAGAATGGCACTAGCAGAGTACTTGGTACATAGTAAGTTTGGAATAGCAATTGACTGACTCTTTTCCCCCTGGCCTTCTCTTAGCTTTGTTGTAATACTTTCAGTATCTACCCTATTACTCAACCACGAGAAAGTTCTGCCCTAAAGAAACCCTTTTATAGCACCAGTACAAAATGGTGTTTCCTACCAAAGCTTGTCAACCACAAAAGCTTGGGCCAATCAAATATTCTCCAGTCTCTGAGACTTAATTCCTCAACCTTACTGAGCTTCTAATGGATCAAAAGTACACAAGAAATGTACTCATCCTCTCTAAAATGGGTCAATGACAAATCTGTATCCTTCAAAGAGAGATGAAATTGTAATCCCAAACATTGGTTCCCCTCCCCATTAACCTCATTAATTCAATGTCTCTACCTTGATCAACTTCCTACACTTAAGTTACATGATAGCTGGCCCAACAAAAATTCCTAAATTTTTATAGTTTTAACTCTATAGCCCTTAAATGTAAAGTGACCACAACTCCTATTTATTAAGAATATCAATGCCATTTGTTTCTCCTTCCTAACTGAAAACTTCTCCATCTTCTCCCATTTTTCTGTCTTTGAAAAATGACCCTACTTTTTTTGCAAGGTAGTGGGAGTTAGGTGACTTGCCCAGAGTCACGCAGCTAGTAAGTGTCAAGTGTCTGATGCCAGATTTGAACTCAGGTCCTCCTGAATCCAGGGCCAGTGCTTTATCCACTGTGCCACCTAACTGCTGCCCCCCCCTCCCCACTTCTTTCTAAGGCTAAGCCCTCTCTATCATTCCGGAAGCTTTTTGTATTCATCATCTAATTAGCCTCTTGGATTTGTATTTTCAGTCTCTCCCTCTCTAACAATTAGTTCCTTCCCCTTAGGCCTGAAAACATATTTAGATATTCCTTATCCTGAAAATAAACAAAAAATTAAGTACTTACTATCAGCCATCTCCATATCTTTCCTCTCTTTAACTGACAGAATTCTAGAAAAATATGCAGTTTCTACTCCCTCATCTCTTTCCATCATGCACAATGGATTCTGTTTAAACTGCTTTCTTGCAGATCATTTCTGACTTACTAATGAAAAATCCAAGTCCCCATTTTCTAAATGAAGAAGCTGAATTTTGGAGAGGTCAAGAGACTTGACCATGTCCATCTAGCCAGCATGTATCAGAGGAAGGATTTGAACTGAAGACCTCAAGTCCCACTGCAGACCTCTTTCCCCTAAATTCCCCTTAAATACACTGACTTTCTACTACTATGCATACTTCTGTTACATAAATATTATGTTCTCTTGTATTATAGTATATGAGTATATGTCTTACTTCTTTTAGCGATGGCCTGGGAGCCAAAACACTCAGTAGTCATTTATTAAGTTCTTACTAGGTCCCAGGCACTATCCTCAGGTGAGGCCTGAGATCAGTGCCTCCTCTGACACTTAACTAGCTGTGTGACCACAGCCATGTCACCACCTCTCTGAGCTTCAACTGAATAATGAGTATAAGAGCACTTACAGGGTTGTTGTGAGGATCATATGATGTAATACATCTTAAGAACTTAAAGTACTCTGTAAATGGCAGTTATTATTATGTTTTTCTTGTTATTAATATCACCTCATTCTCATTTTTTAAAATGGGGTTGAGATAGAAACACTATGATGACAAATTGCTATTCTACTATTCTTGTATATTTCATATTCTGTTGAAAATTGCTCGGGTGGCTAAAATGATTGGGTTATAAATGAAAGATAGACAGATGGACAGATAGAGTGTATATATACCATCCTTTACCCACATGCTTTTCATTTCTTCTGCCGGTTCTCTTTTTCTTATTGTTGCTGTTATCATAGTAGAAAATAATTCTTCTCATCTCTGATGGGATACATATAGAAATGGTCATAGGATGAGTTACTATCCTATTATTATTTTGCATTTAATGTTCTGTGTATCATTGCACAGTTCAAACCAGTCAATGATCATTTCTTAAGAGTTCAGTATATGTCAGGCACAAATGCTAAGCACTGGGTACATAAAGAAAGGCAAAAATAGTCTCTACCTTAAAGTTACTCATAATCCAGAGGGAGACACAATATGAAAACACCTATGTACATATAAGATATATACAGGTTAAACTGGGGATATTAGTAGAATCTTGAGGGACTGGAAAAGACTTCTTGTAGAAGTCTGGATTTTAACAGATTTGAAGGTGTATAAAATAACTGCATTTTATAGTTGAATTATTGTTACTGGTATTATAATTATTTCTATATTGTAGTAAGTTTCTTTAAGATAGACTGTCTTACAGAATCACAGAATCTTAGAATTGAAAGCGACTTTAAAATTCATCTACCCAACCCTTGCCCAAAATAAAAGTACCCTCTACAACTGGTTCATGTAATAATCAGAAGATAACTTTAAACCCAGAATGTGAAGGAACTCAGTACACCTAACAAGGATCCACTTAAGATGATTAAAACTGCCTTAATAAAATTGGGGGGGGGGGGGCGGCATGAGGGTTAAGTGACTTGCCCAGGGTCACACAGCTAGTAAGTGTAAAGTGTCTGAGGCTGAATTTGAACTCAGGTCCTCCTGAATCCAGGGCCGGTGCTTTATCCACTGTGCCACCTAGCTGCCCCCAATAAAATTTTAAAGCTCTTTGCACTGTACTAAAATCTACCTCTCTGTAATTTCTACTCATTGACCCTAGTACTGTCCATTGGAATCATACAAAATAAGTCGTCTTCTTGAGTATGACTGTCATTCGAACATGAAGTTAGTAATATATTCCCACAAAATTTCTCTTCTCTAAACTAAATAGCCTCAGTTCTTTCAGTATTTTTTCACGTAATATGGGTTCCAGTCTACTCATAGTTGACTTCCTCTGGAGATGCTCCAGTTTGTCAGTTTTCCACTTAAAATGTGACCTGTCATTCTGCAACATCAACTCAGATTGCTGAGAGCACAATTCAGTTGAACAAAGAGGGTGGAAGTCACATTACAAGGGTTAAAAAGAACAAATTTGTAGTGAGGAAAAGTCTAGACATAGGGAACACTGGTGTTAGCTACTAGTTAGAGGTATTTTGTAGTGAAAGTAAGCAAAGAACATGAGAGCATCTTGAGGGAACATCACGAGATGATCAAGGGAAGGATATTCAGAGTAGGAGAAACCTACTGTGAAAGCTTAAAATTTTGAGGCAACTAAATGAGAAAGGAGATTAAGGTTTTCAGAAGAGGTGAAATGAGGAATGACATTTAGAACAAAGGTTAGAGGATGAGCACTGGGAAAAAAAGAGAAATACCAATTAACAGGGAGAGAATGTACTCTGTAAGGTAGCTGGTTTGACTAGTTGTTGGAAAGTATTTGATGAGTCAAACTAAAATAAATTAATTTTTTGGTTTGTTTTTTAATGAAGAGAGACTACAGGAAAAGATGATAGGATGGGTACAGAGACAGAGGTGTCTCTACCCTCCAACTTATTTCCATTACTAAAACCTACCAATCATCAATTGGCTATGTCACGTGTTATAAAGCCTTCTTTCAATTCCCTCAGGCAAAAGTGTTTTTTTCATGTGAACTCCCATTGTATTTGATCTTATTTTTGTATGTCTCTCAGAGTCTTTCACAGTTTCGTGCTTAATACATGTTTTTAATTGAGTCATTGAATTCATACTGACTTTAGGTGGATTTCTTTTTCAGTGCATGGTGGGTTTTCAGAATGGTTTGACTGGAGACCTTGTAGTGTCACCTGTGGTCAAGGTGTTCAGAAAAGGATTCGTCAATGCAATAATCCCTTTCCAGCCAATGGTGGGAAGCCTTGCCAAGGCCCAGATTCAGAAATGCGCAACTGTCAAAACAAACCTTGCCCAGGTAGATGGATAAGCACTGCTAGATATGTATTTTTCAGATTCCCACACCTTACTCATACTTGTTGGCTTCCTTAGGGCTTAAATTGAAACGGATTTGATGGTGAAATTTTTCATCCTTATTTAGTGGATGGCAACTGGTCAGAGTGGAGCTCTTGGGAAGAATGCACAAGGACTTGTGGACAGGGAAACCGAACCAGAACCAGAACTTGTAATAACCCTCCAGCTCAGCATAATGGAAAGCCATGTGAAGGAAATGCTGTGGACATAGTCATGTGTAACACTAAACCTTGTCCAGGTAAGAATATGTACAGTAACATTAAAATGTAAATGTTTGACACAGGTTGGATCTATTTCGTGAATTAGAGGTACTTTCAATATGGAAACCCTCTTTACTAATGTTGATCAGTAACTGAAACACTGAGAGATTAAGTGATTTGTCCATGGTCACACAGCCAAAAGGTATTAAGTCATAATACATTTATTAAGTGCCTACTCTGTGCCAGACACTGCTAAATTTTGAAGACCACATTTTCCTGACTCCTAGGGTGGCTAGTTATTCATCATGCTTTGATGTTCTCTAAGATGTGAATATACTGTTCTTTGTCATTGTATTTCCTTCCTTTTCACAAATATATTTTCCTACCTCCACTTTTGGGTTCATTTACTCTACATCCTCAACTCTGTCCAAGGAAATAGGATCATAAATGTTTGAGTTTTGCTATAAATAGTCTATAAAAATACCTCAACTGCAAAGATAGCCCCATGGTTTTCTTTTACAAAGTTGATAAAAAATAGATTTGGGGGCAGATTTTTATAGTTGTAATTGCATAATATTTCCCACAAGGAACTTACAGGCTAGAAGGAGAAATAAGATATGAACTCAGGTAGAATGTGAGAAAACAAAAGAGAGGTTCAATGTAATTTTTGTTTCTCTGACCATTTATCCCCTCATCTACCTGAATTAAATGGATTGAGGGTTATGGGTGCAAGGAATAAAGATGGACCCCAGCATCTGGGGAGATCTAGGAAGTATCCACACTTTTGGGTGAGAAAATGAATTCCTATATGACAGAGAGCATTAGTCATCTGCAAAAATAAAAAATAAGCATTGAAGTAACAGCCTAAGATAAAATTTACCAAATTTATTAAATGTGGTTTCTCTAAAATTCTCAATCAGAAGCCATCCAAAAGTGCAACTAATATATTATGAACTGTCAAGTGGGAAACTGTGGCCTGCCTATAAGGCAATACTGTAATGACCAAAGCTTGGGGTAACAGAAAATGAATATTGGAAAAGTTTTTATCAGTGTGGCTCTAAAGAAGAGGTTGCTCCAACACCAACTACTGGCTACAGGGATAGAAATTTTCCTGGAATAAAGATGGGTGACATATCAAGCTACATACATGTTACCAATTATCTACATGTTAAGAATTAATTGATTGCCTCTACTTTTCATTTGTGATGTTATAGCCCTAGCATACTGTTTTCACATAGACATCAATTGAGGCCCTTAGAGAAATTAAAGTTTCAGTGTCATGCCATTCCACATGGAAATCAGTTCTACTGAGCTAAGTATTCTGGAAACCCTCTTAACACTGAAAGTTGACCTGCCACCTATAAAAAGCATTCAATTCACAGTTATTTACTAAGAGTAAAAAGTAATTATGCTTCTCAACCCTGTGCATCCATCCACCTGGCAGGATATATGACATTATTCCAGTCATTCAGTCTAATGATGTCATGTGTTAGAGATACCAAGAGGAGAACATTAATATCTCTCCTTGGAAACTTTTGGTCAGTTCTCGATGTTGTTTAGGAAATGGGTTAGAGTCTAATTCACAATATTTTAATTCATGAACATTATGTAATGGGGGAAAATATTTTTTAAAAGAGTTACTGCTAAGAAAATAACCATTTTATTGTGAATGCAAATGCAAACCCTATTATGGAGTTAAAATAGCTCTGTAACAGATAGAACCTCCTCAACGTTTAGCCTAAGTTTTCCTTCCTGAAAAATCTACTTTGATCTCAACCCCTTATTCAGAAAGGTCAGCCTCTGACTTGTAGTTACTGTCACTTTCTCCCAACTGTTCATCACACTGACAGTAATGTACTGATGGAGAGAGTAAATCGCCTGGTTGACACTGTAAGCATTCAAGACTGTCTGCACATACCAGGTTGACGGAATTAAGTTTAAAACTTTTGTGTTATTGTTTAAAGGTTACTAAATAATGTTTGACTGGATGTTTCTAATTTGAACCATTTTTTGGAATCAAGTCAGCTATAGAATTTCAGAATTTCTCTACCAACAAGTTCTCATATAAAACTGAGAAGAAGAAAAATAGATGTTCCTTTTTTTTGTCCCAAAGAAAATGAACGATTTGGGGATTTTAGTGTGGGTTGACACTAGTTTGTATGACTAGAGTTTTTTTTTGAATTTTTTTTAAACATGGAAAAGCATGGTTTGGTGATGTGGTACTTTGTCCTTGGTGTGTTCTCAGTTCAAGGAGCATGGAGCACTTGGCTGCCCTGGGGATCATGTAGTGAAAGTTGCGGGAAAGGCACGCAGACAAGAATGCGGTTATGTAATAATCCTCCTCCATCATTTGATGGAGCCTACTGTGATGGAGCTGAAACACAAATGCAAGTTTGTAATGAAAGGCCCTGCCCAGGTATGATACAAAAAAAGTTTATGTATATCTTTAAAAAAAGATAATAATTGATGATAATTGACATTTGTATAACCCATCAAAGTTTGGAAAACACTTTATGTACATTATTCTTTGTGGTCTTCACAATGAACATCATGAAGTCATTACGTCTAGAATTATTATCACCATGTTCCATGTGAATAAATTGAGGCTCAAAGTGGTTGAGTACCTTGACCCAGAGATACATAGCAAGGACAGAGGGATAGAGGCAGGATTTGAACCCCATCTTCTTAACTCAAAATCCAGCATTCTGGCCATTAAACATCATCTTCTTAGCTATGTCCAAACTGGGATACCCTATAACGATACTTCTGAAGAATATCACTCAGACTAATAGCACTGACCATCTTCACAGGTACTAAAAGGTCTTGTATATTTTTCCAGTGGATGGCAAATGGGCTCCCTGGGCCAGTTGGAGTGCCTGTACTGTATCCTGTGGAGGAGGCTCTAGGCAGAGAACAAGGGATTGCTCTGACCCAGCGCCCGAGTTTGGAGGACACAAATGTGAAGGGAATGATGTTCAGGTTGATTTTTGTAACAGTGACCCTTGTCCAAGTAAGTATGGGAAGTAGTGGCTCTCCATCATGTTTATTTTTTCCTGTAAATGCTTAGATCCAGCCTGTTCTGTTACATGATTACAAAAATTACTTTTCATTTAAACCAAATCATTTTGCCTTCAAAGTTGGAAAACTGTCTAGTGAAATTGTCTCCTCTCAGTCTCCCTGCTAGTCCATCCTACACACCACTGCCAGACTAATCTTACTTAAGTATATTTCAGATCATGCTGTACACCCTCTTCCAGTCTGGTAAGAAATCTACAAGGTTTCCCCCATTGCCAACAAAATACAATACAGATTCTTTCCACTGGTATTCAAGGTCCCGTTACCTATGCCTATTCAGCTTTATCTCCTATAACTCCCCTTCATTCCTGCATTCCAATAAAACCATACTTCTGGATGTTTCCCTAACATGATGATGTTTCCTCTACTTGGAACATCCTCTCTTTTCCACCCACCCCCCAGCTCTGCCTATCTAATTCATGGCATCATAGATGCAGAGGTAGAAAGGATCTCAGAAGTCGTGTAGTCCAACCATTTAATTTTACAAATGAGGAAACTGAGGGCCATGGCATTAAGTGACTTGGCCCAGAATCATATAAGTGATAAGCATCAGATCCAGACTTTAAACCCAGGTCCATCTGACTCCAAATTTAGCATTTATAGTAAGGCAGATGTTGAACCCCTTGAGAAAGGAGGGAGAATGACCTGGGGAGTAATAATTTTGATTGCACAGATTTTAATTATGAACTTCAAAAGAAGAAAGGTTAGTGAATGAAGGAGGCAAAGGTAGAAACTGAAAGTGATCATGGACAGTAAGGAGTTTCTTCATTCCCTTTCCAGGCTCAATGTGTTGGGAGTCTTAGAGAAGATAGATATTGGTGGAGAGAACATCCAGGAATGCAGCGTCACTGAGGAAAGCCAGGTCTCCCTAAGGACTAATAGAAAGAATAAGAAAGAGGTCCAGCATGAAAGGGGATTAGTTTGCTTATAGAATAGGAATTTCAGTAGAAGGGGTGGGCAGGGTTAGATTGGGACTAAGTGGAGCCAGGTTGAGACAGATGGGGATGAGGAAGGGACAAGGGAGAGGTTTCTCCTAAACGGCTTCTGATTAATGTTTTTGTTTTTGGTTTTTTGTGGGGCAATGAGGGTTAAGTAATTTGCCCAAGGTCACACAGCTAGTCAGTGTTAAGTGTCTGAGGCCGAATTTGAACTCAGGTCCACCTGAATCCAGGGCCAGTGCTTTTTCCACTGTACCACCTAGCTGCCCCCCTTCTGATTAATATTTACAAGGATAGTATAGTACTTGTTACAATGCCTGGCCTGAAGAGTAGGCTTAAAAACTACTTTTTAAATGAAGAAATTATATGGTAGATGGTGTTCGATTGATATTGGCAGAGATTCTATTATTTCATTTGTTTTACAAAGTATGGGTCATATAATGCAATACATGCATGGTCACTTAATGACTATTAGTTGTTGATGCATGTGTTGGGCATCTGCTGGCTTCATTCTAGTCACAGAGCCAAAATACAGAGACCAAGGGGGCAGCTAGGTGGCGCAGTAGATAAAGCACTGGCCCTGGATTCAGGAGGACATGAGTTCAAATCCAGCCTCAGACACTTGATACTTACTAGCTGTGTGACCCTGGGCAAGTCACTTAACCCCCATTGCCCCACCAAAAAAAAAAAAAAGACAATAAAAAGTACAGAGACCAAAAGGAAATGAATACCCATATGTGAGTTGGCTGAAAACCAATTGCTGCCTGGCACCCTAATTGTTATTATATAATCATTGGAAGATATCTCAAGAAATTACCTAAGCCGGCACCTATCTCCAGTCAGGACTGCAGCTAAACCTAAGGAGGAGTGCTTCCATGACCACTTGAATATACTTCAGTGTTTTCTAGCCCTCGGTGACAGAACTTTCTTCTTCATGTCATTCATGTCAAATAACACTGTTTTTAGCTCATGGTAGCTGGAGCCCATGGAGTGGCTGGGGAACTTGTAGCAGGACATGCAATGGAGGGCAGATGAGAAGATACCGCACTTGTGACAATCCACGTCCAGCCAACGGTGGAAGAGCCTGTGCTGGGGCAGATTCTCAGATCCAGAGATGCAATGTTGACATGTGCCCTGGTGAGCTTTTGATTCTTATTCTGCCTATGTTTTCTGGCATTATGCAATGTATATCATTAAATCTGGTGTTATCTGAAGGCACAGACTTCATTTTATCCTTAAAAATTGCTCAATAAAAAATGGCCAGGCTGAATTATCGTGAGCAAATGACATTAGCTATTATATTCTGACAGATTATCACAAAAGAAATGATGTATTTAAAGCCGTCTGCACCTGAAAAGTGCCATATTAATGTAAGTAGTGGTAATCATCTTACTTTGCACACTTGCTTACAGTGGATGGAAATTGGGGAAACTGGCAGACTTGGAGCAGGTGTTCTACCTCTTGTGGAAGAGGAGAAAAAACTCGGAAACGTGTATGTAACAACCCAGCTCCATCCAAAAGTGGCCGCCCTTGTCCGGGAGATGCTACTCAGGTGTCCAGATGCAATATACAAACATGTCCAGGTAGGAAAGTTAACAAGCTTCACAAATCAGGGTTATTCTCACAATTAAGACCTGTGTGACAGGGGACAGATTAAGTTGCATAAGAGGATAATTTAGCCTTCCCTTTAACTCAGTTACACTCTGTGTATTTGGAGTCAGAATACCAACTCTAGGTACTTATTAACCAAATAACTCTGGGCAAATAATTTCCCAAAGTTTATCTTTATTTGCAAGATAGATATAATAATGCTCATGTTACCTTATGGGACTCTTGGAAGAAAATGCTTTGTAAACTAAAAGGGATATAGAGCTTTTCTTCATGACCTCCTCTTATACCTTCCTGACCATAGCAGGACATAAAAGGAAAGGAAAAGGAGAGTAAGCCAACCAAGTCTAGACTATCCCATTTCGTGACAACAATCCCTCGAGGTGTATGTTGTTGTTAAGAATACTGCTGGGGTAGGGGCAGCTAGGTGGAGCAGTGGATAGAGCACCGGCCCTGGAGTCAGGAGTACCTAAGTTCAAATCCAGCCTCAGACATTTAACACTTATTTGCTAGCTATGTGACCCTGGGTAAGTCACTTAACCCCAACTGCCTCACTAAAAAAAAAGAAAAAGAAAAAAGAAAAAAAAAGAATAATGCTGGGGCAGCTAGGTGGTACAGTGGATAAAGCACCAGCCCTGGATTCAGGAGGAGATGAGTTCAAACCCGGCCTCTGACACTAGACACTTAGTAGTTGTGTGGCCTTGGGCAAGTCACTTAACCCTCACTGCCCCGCCAAAAAAGTATATATACTGTTTTCATTTCCCCACAATATTTGTTAAAGGCCATGGCCACCCTACCTCAGGACCTTTTTGCACCAAATGATAGATAAGTAATTGGCAGGCTGAACCAGGCTGAAGAATCAAATCACTTTGTTCATTGTTGAGGGGGTATTTAAGGAGAACTAACAAGCACATGGATTTTCAAGGAAGTGTATAATTCAGTAACAGAAATACAAATCCATAAAAAACCAACTTCTATGTATTAGGAATATAATTACTTAAAATAACTCTATGGCATCATGGAAAGAAGATGGAATTTGGAGTCAGGGAAACTGGATTCAAAGCTCAGTTCTGCCACTTCACTAGCTCTGTGATCTCAGACAAATCATTTAAGTTCTCTAGGGATCTGCTTCCCCATCTATACACTGTTACCTAAAAGCCTTACATAAGGTAACATAGGAAGGGGCAGCTAGGTGGTGCAGTGGATAGAGCACCAGCCCTGGAGTCAGGAGGACCTGAGTTCAAATCCGGCCTCAGACACTTAACACTTACTAGGTGTGTGACCCTGGGCAAGTCACTTAACCCCAATTGCCTCACTTAAAAAAAAAAAGATAACATAGGAAAAGCATTTTTGCAGACCTGAATGTACTAGATAGAAATGCCTGATAAAAGGGATTTTTTTTTCTGGTAAGATTTGGACTTTATGAACAATGAGATCCCTTCCTACTCTAAAATTCTGATTCTTTGATGCCCAAACAATAGTTCTAGTCTTTGCTTGAAGGGCCCTAATAAGAGGAAACCTGCTCCCTCCCCACCAAGGCATCCCCTTCCACTTTAGGATCTAAAGCTAGGAAGCTTTTCCTCACTTGAAACCTAAATCTGCCTCTTTGTATCTTCTACCTCTTATTCTTAGTTTTGCCCTCTGGGGCCAAAAAAATCCAATCCCTCTTTCTCATAAAAAGTTTCTCAAATATTTAAAGAGAGCACCCACACCCCACCCCCAAACCACTCCTTCAGACTAAATATTGCTTCCCATAAAACATCTGTTCTAATTGCTGCTGCCACCATTGTTATTTCATTTGTCCCCAAATAGGGAGATTTTCTCCAAATTCCTTTCTATGTCCCAGTGTGATTATTGCCCTGATTATAAGTAATGTAGTAAAGTTTAGGTCCAGACTATGTTAAGGAACCCTCTTTTCCATTTGAGTGGTCAGATGCTCTATCACACTCTTAATTTTAACTTCGAGACCAGGCCACAATGTATCTTTTTTTTTTTTTGAGGCAATTGGGGTTAAGTGACTTGCCTAGGGTCACACAGCAGTTAGTGTTAAGTGTCTGAGGCCACATTTGAACTCGGGTCCTCCTGACTCCAGTGCCAGTACTCTATCCACTGCGCCACCTAGCTGCCACCCACAGTGTATTTTTTAAATTATAAAATGATAAATGAGGAAGAATTTCTAAGTGGATCCTCCAGGTTTCTCTGAAATGAGAGCTCTTATCCTATTTCTCAAATATTGATATGACTCTGTGTGTGTGTTTTAAAGACCTATGATTTTATCAGTGTAGGGAGCTCCCAGAAAGGAAATTCCCTTCATCCATTTGGACCTAAAACAGCTTCTTGGGTCACCAGGAGATTAAGGGTGCCCAGAGTGACACAATCAGTATGTGGCAGAGGTGGTACTTGAACTCAGGTCTTCTTGACTCTGAAGTCAATTATCTGCCTCTCTAGAATGATTATATCTGAAAAGAATATATGTCCTTTTTTCCACACTGCTGACGCAATTGTTTTCTCATCTACGGATGTTTTTCTTCAACTCCTTCCCCCAACAGGTGGGCCACAGCAGGCCAGAGGAAGTGTTATTGGAAATATTAATGATGTTGAATTTGGAATTGCTTTCCTCAATGCCACAGTGATAGATAGCCCTCATTCTGACACTAGAGTAATACAAGCCAAAATTACCAATGTCCCTCGCAGTCTTGGTAAGTTTCTTTGCTCCTTCAAGTTGAAAATAGGTTCTAAAAACATTTGCAAATTTGCTCCAGAGTACTCTCTGAACCCTGCTTGATTTCATTAAGATTGTCCCTGCCCTATCCTAGAACTGGAAAATTGGCTTTATTTATTTATACATTTTCATACTTACTTCATGGTATATTAAATTATTTTCTTAAGACATTCCCCTGAAGTGTCAAAGTTTTCAAAGTGACTCCCTGGGCTATACTGAATTTCAGAACAGCAAGTCCTTACCAACCAATTCCTTCAGTTGGCTTTTAGTCAATAAGTCACATTGATTCCTGTTGAATGTTTCCAGTCCAGTAAGGATACCCTCACTAATGCAGTCTTCAAAATAGAAACACGGGTGGAATTTCAACTGGTTAGGAACTCCAGTTCGCAATTATTCATAGCCTTGAGTTATATCATTGAAAAATTAACAACCTGACAAACATCTGATTTCTCACACATTCTTTATTTCCTAAGGTCCAGCAATGAGGAAGATAGTTTCTATCCTGAATCCCATTTATTGGACAACAGCAAAAGAAATGGGAGAAGCTGTAAATGGTTTTACTCTCACTAATGCAGTCTTCAAAAGAGAAACACAAGTGGAATTTGCAACTGGTTAGTGACAGCTGAACTCAAACATCTATCAATAAAAGATATTCCTGAGTTATGATGATAATCTTGCTGATTGCAATTTCAGAGTGATGGATTATTCAGTCTCATCATAAGGAGTATAAAAAGAGTGTTTGTTTCCTGTGAAAATTGTATTGAAGCTAGATCTATATGAAACCCATTTTCTCCAAACTAAATAGTATTTTTGGTCTTATTCTAAGTATGGAACATAGTACCTTGCATCCACTATACACATAACAAATGTTTTCTGAACTGATTTGTGGCCCTAAGTTGTCTGAGTGAGTATTAAAGCTCAGCTGGGGAGACAACCTGACCCAACTTACAATA
The DNA here is from genome assembly GCF_019393635.1 of Dromiciops gliroides. Lineage (NCBI taxonomy): Eukaryota > Metazoa > Chordata > Mammalia > Microbiotheria > Microbiotheriidae > Dromiciops > Dromiciops gliroides. The sequence goes on from NC_057864.1 coordinate 79,847,041, forward strand.
ATGAGACTATTTCGATAATGGGTTTATTTCCTATGGATTTGACCAGTAGTTATAATGAAACTTTATTGAAGTTCTTTGTCAAAGAGGTAGAAACAAAGGAATAATTTGATTCAATTCAACAGACACTTAAGGTGTCTGTACAATCATATTACCTTTAATTTTTCTAAAGATCCCATGATACTTAATGGCATGGGAGACATGTCCACCAGATGGGGTAAGGGGAGAAACTTTCTGGTGATGAGCATCTTCAAGTACAAGGCAGATCCTTGAACAAGAGGTACACTAGATAGGAGGTACTGGCAAGAAGTTGAACAAATTATTTGTAATGTCAAGTTATCAAGTTGAGAATTCAGTGGAAATAGAAAAAGAAGTTAAAATGGGTTCCCATATCAAGATCCTCTTGACCATAACTGTCTATACTTTTATTCTAAATCCAAAAATTGGTATATAAATAATAGTGATTTTTATGATGAGTTCAGGTAGTTTTTTCCAGGTGAAATCTGTCCATCATGTTGCTGTGTAGCCTGATTACTGTTATTAACCCTAAAACTGACAATGCCAATGATACCTGAGGTCTAGGGCAAGCTACAAATTTGTTACTTCTTCAGGTGGCAGAGAAAGGATAGCTCCTAACATTCAATAATTGTGTTATGGGCAGTTAGGTGGCACAGTGGATAAAGCACTGGCCCTGGAGTCAGGAGTACCTGAGTTCAAATCCGGCCTCACACACTTAACACTTACTAGGTGTGTGACCCTGAGCAAGTCACTTAACCCCAATTGCCTCACTAAAAATTAATTAATTAAATGAATGAATGAATGAATGAATAATTGTGTTATGATGGGCAAATCACCTATGACTTTGAGCTTAATGTTCCAAGATACTAATACTTGCCTAAGGAAAACCCTCCATTAGATTAAATGTGAACTGGTATTATGGCTGATTGATACCAGGATCTCTGCCTAAAGATCTGTAATTAAGAATGCTTTTGTGGCTTCTTTATTCATCACTGCTCATCAACCTAAATATTCAGGATATTTTGTAATAATATAAAAAGTAAAATGATTTTTCATGAACATATGTTAATTCAGATTTAATAAGCAACCTTCTGCTCTAGTTAACTAGAAGATTATGAAATTTCCAAGCTAAATTCTAATTTAATTCCCATAACTGATATGTTTACAAAAGGGTGAATTTAAATGACTGAACCTGAAAGATAAGGAAAATCTGTTAAGTGGTTTCAAAAGTCATGTTCTTTTCATAAATTAAAATGAATGCATTAAAATTCACAGGAGAAATTTTGCGGATGACTCACATTGCTCGTGGTTTGGATTCAGATGGAACTTTGATGCTAGATATTGTAGTGAATGGCTATGTCCTACAGCTTCAATCACCTGCAGATGTTACTGTCAAGGTAAAATACCAATAAAAATGGCCTATTTTTTTTTCATTCCTCTGATTTCATTGGTATAGGGAACTCTACTTAAGGAAAGTCCCTCTACCAATGCAGATTGGGCTTATTCCTGTTTACTAGCATATTAATATAGTTTGCTACATTCATTGCTCTTAATAATTTCAGTCAGTCAGACAACAATTATTAATCACCTATTATGTGCCAGGTATTATGCTAAGTGCTGGAAATACAAAGAATGGCAAAAATAGTCCTTGTTTTTAAGTATCTTATAGTCTAATATGGGAGAGAACATGCCAACAAGGTAGAGAGAGAATATATTGATAATAGTCTCAGATGTATTAAGGCACTAAGATTAAGTGGGGCTGAGAAAGGCTTCTTGCAAAGGTGGAAATTTAAGTGAGACTTGACAGAAACCAGGAGGTTGAAATAAGGAGAGAGAGCACTCCATATATGGGGGTCAGCCAGTAAAAATGCCTGGATTTGGTATATGGAATGCTTTGAGATAAAAAGATTGGAAAGGTAGGTAAAGGCCAGGTTATGAGGGATTTTAAAAAATAGGTGATTTTATATTTGATCATGGAGGGGAGAGAAAGTCAAAACAGCATGATTGGGGATTTGGACGGGGGAGTGACATGGTTAGATCTGTGCTTTAGGGATATTAATTTAGTAGCTTAATTGAGGATGGAGTTGGAAGATAGTCCAGACAAGGAGGCCAACCAGCAGTTTACTGCAATAGTCCAGATAAGAGGTGATTAAGGCCTAGATGTTGGTGGTAGTCATGTCAGAAAGAATGAGGAGTCAAGGATGGTGGTACCCTCAACAATAACGGGGAAATTAGGAAGAGGAAAGGGTATGGGGGGGGAAATGATGAGTTTAGTTTTGGATATGTTAATTTTAAGATTTCTAGTAAGCAATTGGGGAGAATTAATTTGGTAAGCATAGTCTAGTTCTGAATCTCAGAAAACAGGGACACAGCCATACCCACTTTTAATCTAACTACAGGGTTTATTAATAGAGTGAAAACTGCCATTTTAACACTCAGGGGCAAAAAGATCCTAAGGCCTCACCTCTAGTCAAGTCAAGCCTGTAGATCCAGATGAATGTCACTATGGATGACAAGCAGGTCCTGGGACTGGTCATCATCAAGAAAGTTTTGCAGATCTTTAACAAGAAGAGCAGGCAGAAATTTACCCTCAGAATACTTCAGGAGTAGCACAAAGTGGGGTTAACCTCCATAGGATATCTTCTTAGTAACTGAGGTCAGAGTCTTGGTCTCATTCTAAAAAAGCTGCATATGTAACATGATCCAGAAACTATTATGCCTAGTCTAGTGACCTGTTCAGAGTTATTAGAATTCCTGTGGTACCAGGATCCATACTCACTAATTCCTCAGCAATTCTGTCTTCCCCTTGGAGGAGAAGCCACTCTAATAAGTCTGCATAAATGAGTCAAAAAAATCAAAGAACAAGAAGGACCCTAGAGAAGTAAGTCATCTGATCCTCTCTCATCTAACTCTCCTCAGCTTTAGAACAAGGACTGCATAAAATCACCAAAATTATAAACTATTACCAAGATATTTATAAGTTTTTCAGGGGAAAATGCTCTAAGATTTTTCCACCATGAGCTATTATATCATCTTGGTGGTTCGTTAGCCTAATATATCAAGACTTCTAATTAAATAACTTATCTCAAGTTTTTGTAGATACATTGGACAAATTAGCATCATATACATGTAAAAATCACTCAGTAGAAAATGTAAAGGTAGGTATTGTCATCTTTAAGGGTTATTTCTCTCTCATGACTTTTAACCTCAATTCTTTTGTTAAATTTTGATTTAGTGATGCCTTTGGCAGAGCGGGGTGAGGGAACAAGACATGCAATGTTATACCAATGAAGAAATGCCCTCAAAAAGCATATTAGCAGGGGCAGCTAAGTGGCTCAATGGATAAAGCACCGGCCCTGGAATCAGGAGAACCTGAGTTCAAATCCAGCCTCAGACACTTGACACTTACTAGCTGTGTGACCCTGGGCAAGTCACTTAGCCCCCATTACCCCACAAAAAGAGAAAAGAAAAAGAAAAAAACATATTAGCATGTTCTCTATAATTTATAGTTTTAGAGGATTGCTTGGGGCTCTAAGGGCTTAAGTACCTTTCCTAGGGTTATGCAGCCAGTATGTGTTGTTGGCAGGACTTGAACCCAGGTATTCTTGACTCCAAAGCCAGTTCCATATTCCACTGTACTACAGCTCTAGCAGTGATCTTATCAAGTCAATATAAATATAATGTGAAGGATTCTAAATATTATCACATATGTTTTAGGATAGTTTTTTAAATCTTGATTCTTGAGGTAGTCTTCAGAGAGAAAAAAATGCTATGAATTTTTAGGGACTGATGTTCAAATACATATTGTTCATTTTAGGATTATACAGAAGACTATATTCAAACAGGTCCTGGCCAACTATATGCATACTCCACCCGACTTTTCACTGTTGATGGTGTTAGCGTTCCATATACTTGGAATCACACGATTTCCTATGATCAGACTCTGGGGAAAATGCCATTCTTAGTAGAAACCCTCCATGCCTCATCCATTGCATCTGATTACAACCAGTTAGAAGAAACTCTGGGTTTCAAAATCCATGCTTCAATCTCTAAAGGTAATTTTAAAGATTCCTATACTTATACAATTGTGTCCTTACTAAAAGCACAAAAAAAACCCTCAGTGGAATCCATTTTTATAACATGAGGATGTTTAGAAACAGGATCAACACTCAAGTTATATCCTAAATTTGTAGTATGAGACTTTGATTGCATGTACTTAGTATTATAGAATGGTAGAGCTTAAAAAGGATCTTAGAAATAATCTGGCAGAACTCTTTACACAATTTAAAAAATATTATTCTTTGGGGAGTATGCCTTGACCTATTGTGTTTCTGAATAGGTTTCAATGTGTTCTCATTGTTCTTTAATGAACTTTCTCCTTTCCTCAACTCCCTCTCTCATTCCCCACAGGAGCCATTCAAAACCTTTCCTTTCTCCTCTAAGCTGGCATGTACTCTCTCCACCATACTAACTGAAGATGGCCTAACTTCATACTCCACTGAAAAGACTTAAACTATCTGCTATGGTCCCTTTCTCTATTCTTTGGAATTTTTCAGAATCATCTTCTCTCCTTCCCTTCCATCACAGAAGAAGAATATGCCCTCTACATATGGAACCCAACTAATGAACTCATCAAGCTACCATCACATCTCTCTGCTACCTTTCCCAGCTAAGCTTGTTGGAAAACTTGCGTATACCCAATAAGTGCGTTCTTTCCTCACCCCTTTGTAAAATATCCTTTTTTTCCTTCACCATTCTACTGAATTGGTTCTTCAAAAGTCACCTATGACCTTGTGATGCACAAATCCAGGTATGAGGTTATTTCTCTGCTTCTCTGTCTCTGACTGCTCATCCTCTTCCTAACCTTTTAACTTGAGTATTCCCCAAGGTCCTACCTTCTCTTCTCACCTTACACTCTCCACTCTCCCTTTGCAATTTTATTCACTCCTATACCTTTGACTACCCCTTACATGCAAATAACCCCCTAATCAGAATTTCCAGCTCCAGCCTTTTTCTGAACTATGGAAACTACTTGCCTAAAATACAACTTCACTTTAGGGTCTCATAAACACCAGTGCAACAAAAATGGAAATGAATAAAGGAAATATGAAAAGATACAGCCCTAAGTGGAGACTTAATTGTGACATATTAAATAATGAATGGGTCAGATAATAAGTCATGGAAGTTATAAATATCTTATACATAATTATAAAAATGAAATAACATACCAAAACTTGTGGGACACAGCTAAGGCAGCCCTCCCAGGAAAATGTATTTATCTGAAAACTTAACCTAAAAAAAAGAAGAAGAAGAAAGAGGGGATTAATAATCTGAACATGTAACTGAAAAGATTTTTTTTAAAGCCACCTTAAAACTAGTACAGAAGATGAAATTTTGAAAATTAGAGGAGAAATAAATAAACATCTTATATGAAGAGAGTTGTTTGTATGTTGTCTTATCTATAAGAATGTGAATTCTTCGAGGGCAAGGACCATTTGTTTACTTTTTATGTGTGTATATATTGGAACAATGCCTGGAATATAGCATTTAATAAATAATTATAAATTGACATTAGTAGCCTGATCAAATAAAAGAGAAGAGAAAAATCAAATTAGAAAACAAAAAAAAAAACAAGTTGAATTTACAATAGAAAAGAAACAAAAAGAACTTCCAGAAGCTACTATATATGGCCACATAGTAGCAAAACTGGGAATTAAAAGGAAATTGAAGAAAATCAGCAAAAATACAAGATGCCTGAACTAAGAAAATGGGAAATTTTTTTAAATCCCAGTGTCAACATAAGAAACCAAGCAAGCTTCTTTTCTAAAAATCTATGTTGTCTTCTAATTTTATATTATTTTCATACTGAAAATATATCACTTTGAATAAACTGATTTTTAGTAAAATAAGAAGAATCAAAAAAGCAATAAATGTAAGGACTACAACTATGTAAATGAAAAGATTACTTACAGTGAATAATGGGGAAGAAATTAATGAAGAATCCAAAGAACAGATAAGGAAAATATTTCCCCAGAGTACAAAGATAGGCAACTACTATTACAAAATGTTGTTTACAATGCCAGATGCAGTCACTATATCAGATATACATATATTATGACTCTCTCTTCCTCTCTATATATGCTTAAGTGACTTCCTTTGTTATAAGAAAAGGCTCAATCTGGAGGAAGAAGTGATTGGTTTTGAGGGGGTTTTACCCACAGAAATGAATTATCATACAGATTATATATATAATACAGAATATATTACAATATATAACTATATTTTAAATCTTCAAGTATTCTCTATTGGCCACTGTAAAAAAAGTTAAACTTCTTTTCCTAGTACTCAAGTCCTTCCACATCAGGCCCCATCCTACATTTTCAACTTTATTTCATATTCCTTCCTTCCCCCTCTTTACCAACTGAATTCCTACCCATCCTTTAAAACCCAATATAAATATTACCTCCTCAAGAAGCTTCCTCTGACCTCCCTGTCAATGACCCTCTTTCTCAGTCCTCACATAGCCCTTTATTTTACATCTTTCAGATGCTGGGTGTTTGTGTCTTATCCTTCTGCTATCCTGTAAGTTCAATGAGTACAAAGACTAACTATATCTTATCTAAACTTTGATTCTTCCCCAGAACCTAGGACAGTGCTCTACAGTAGGTACAAGCAGGCACTTACATGATTGTTAGAATGCATAGATGAGCTACTTCAGGCTTTCTCTAGTGTATTTAAAAGAATACTACCTTCTATAATTTGTTAGCTTCTTTATAGTATTCACCCATATGTGCAGTGAGATAAGCAAACTATAATACTTTTCTGGAATCTTGGATCCTTAAAAAGGAAAAATAAGTTATTTCTGAAATAAATGTTTGCCAAATGAAATTTATATTTCAGAATCCATGCAAAATAGTGTAAAGTTGTGTTTTAGACATAATTGGTGAAATTCTGGATAAACCACAAATATTGAAGGAGCAAGAATCAGCAGATCTGAACATCTTTCCTTGTTCCTGGAATTGCTTAAAGTGGTTATTTTTTAGACTACTTTCCCTTTGCAAATGTAGTGCATAGCAATTTATCTCTGTGTTCTTTTATACCACATGGTGCTTTAATGTGTGTGTGTGTGTGTGTGTGTGTGTCTCTGTGTCTCTGTCTCTGTCTCCTTTTCAATTAAAAGGAGCACACCAATTAGCTCTGCATAGTTTTGTAGGGTTCTGAAATTTCTTCAAGTATTCCATGATGTTATTTTATAAATAATAAATGTTTACATGATTTCTAGTTTTGAGCTGTGAACCCACAAGTTAAAATGACCCACATTGTCCTTTTTTGGTTATGTTCTTGCTTCTTCAGAATGCACCCCAGCACATATCCCACAGCACGGTTAGCATTTACAGATAGTTAGGAGGTAAACTGGAAAAGGAGTTTGCCTCATTTATTCTAATTCTCGTTCACCTCATTCACTACATGAATGTTGTCTTCTTGAAAGTAGTGGAAGAGTTGGCTTTCTAAAGGTTCAAAATAAGAACAGTGTGTGAATGTGAATCCTTAGCAAAGGGGACTCATCATAGTCTTGAAGTGGGTCTAGTGCCAGTTTCCTAAAAGGGGAAAGGAGCTGTTGGAATAAGGCACTGACTCCATAGGTTTTTTTCTGCTCCAGCCATGAAGTTCAGTCTCTTAGCTGCCAGCTAGATGTCTTCCAAATCCTATCCCAACTTCCATCCCACTTATGCACCCTCTCTCTAATTTTCTCTCTAAAGAGGGGGTCTTAAAAATACTTCCTCAGAGATACACTGTTAATTTACAATGAAACTGTTTCTCTCGGCCAGACTGTCAATGATCATCCCTATGTCCAATATGCATGTCCTGGCTCCTGGACGCACAACAAAGCATGACAGCCTGCCTTCAAGTCAGTTCTGTCAGAATTCAGAGCATTTCTGAACATTAGCTAAGTAATTCAAATTATGTAATAACATGACAATCAAAACTTGTCTCTCTGGCTTTTATCAGCATAGTACTTAAACCGAAACATACCCTAAAAAATGGATTTCTTCCTTCCTTCCACCTTGATCCTTTGTCTTTCTTGTCCGATCAGGGAGAATGGGGCACAGATCAGAAATATGGAAGGTGTACTGTTACCTTAGCCACTTTCCAATTCATTTTCTCTTTTTGTGTCTCAGGATTTTGATTGGATAAATCACTTTTACACATATTGGGTAAAGTTAATTATTGATCCCTGCTTTTTGCTGAAGTTTTCAAGCCATTTTTTTTGTTTTTGTTTAGTCATTTTTCAGTTGTGTCCAATTCTTTGTTACCCCATTTCGGGTTTTCTTGGTAAAGATACTGGAGTGATTTGCCATTTCCTTTTCTAGCTCATTTTACAGATGAGGAACTGAGGAAAACAGGGTTAAATGACTTGCCCTAGCAAGTGTCTGAATTCAGATTTGAACTCAGGAAGTTGAATATTCCTGATTCCCAACCCAGTGCTCTATCCATTGTACCACCTAGCTGCCCCTAGGCCAGCTATAAATCAAGATAACTTTTTATGATCATAAGGTTAATCACCTATTTCCGAAAAAATATATGTGGGAAAAACATATTTTGAACAGCCAATCTTAACAGCTTCTATCCATTCCTGCATTCAACAAACACTTATTAAGTCCTGTGTGCACCTGTGTCCTAGGTGCTGTTCTAGAACTGTTATATCATCATTGGAGAAGAAGAAAGATTGGAAACAACTAGGTTAGCCCTTGACTACAAAAACTCCAAAAGATCATAAAAATAAGAAAAAAAATCTACATCCTCAAAAAGGCTTGATGGTATACTATAAAAATCACTCCTCTTGGAGTAAGGATCACTAAGGATACAAAAAGAAGCAAAAGACAGTCCCTGCCCTTAAGGAGCTCACAATTTAATGAGTGAGACAACATGCAAACAACATATACGAAGCAAGCTATATACAGAATAAATAGGGGTAATTAACAGAGAGAAGGCACTAGAATTAAAAAGAGTTACTACCCATGACCTTTCCTGATCTTCTCTGTTTTAAGTAGTCTCCCTTATTTATTTTATATGTGGACCAGTTGTATTCTCTAGGAGAATGAAAGTTCCTTGAGGTCAAGCACTATCACATTTTCATTTTTTTAGCACAGTGATAAGCACCTAATAAATATCTGTTGAAACATATAACTAGACCCACTAAGCTATTTTATGGCTTAATAACCTTTTTTTGTCAGAACATTCCTTCTTATGTCTAACCTAAACCTCCACTACTACAAGTTTTGTTTTTCTTTTCAAAATTTTCCTGCCATAACTAACACAACTTTTCTGTTATAGTATTAGGTTGTCAGATAAGATGATGTAGCCCACCAGTCAATAAACCAACAAACATATGCAGTACTGTGATAGTCACTGGGGAGACAAAGGCAAAAATGAAATAGAGAATGTTAGAGATGGAAAGGCCCTTAGCTTCCATCCCCACTGTAATGTACTTGACAAGTGGTCATCCAAGCTCTACTTAAAGACTTCCAAGGAGGGAGATCTCACCACTTCTCAAGGCAAAACTTTCCACTTTGGGACAGCTCTAAATGTTAGAAAATATTTCCTGACATCAAAAGTAATTTGACATCTTTGCAACTTCCACCCATACCTCCTAGTTTGGTCCATGAGGGCCAAAGAGAACAAATCTGATCCCTCTTCCACACGACAGCTCTTCAAGTACTTGAGCATAGCTATCATGTGTCAGCCCACCTCCCAATCTTCTTTTCTCCACTAAATAATAAATATAGCTACTTCCTTCAACCAGTTCTCATATGTCATGAACTCAACACCCTTTAGCATCCTGATTGATAAACCATATCAATGTCCTTAAATCACAGTGAATAGAACTGAATGCAGTATGAAATATAAGGTCTGACCAGAGCACAGAACAGTAGGATTATCACCCCCCTGGTCCTGGAAGCTTATGCTTCTCCTGACACAGCACAAGACTAAATTAGCACTTTTTACTGCCACACCATATTGCTGATATATTTAACTTTCAGTCCACTAAAATTCCCCAGCTTCTCAGAACAATTGCTATCTATTCATGGCTTCCTATAAGATCTATGTAGAATTGATTTTTTGTACCCAAGAGCAAGACTTTATATTTACCCCTACTGAATTTAATCCTATAGATACAACCCAACTTTTTTTTAACATTCATTTTTAAATTTTGAGTTCCAAATTCTCTCCCTCCTTCCCACCTCTCTTTAACCCTTTAGGAATGCAAGCAACATCATACCTATTTTACATGTGAAGTCATGCAAAACTTATTTCCATATTAGCCATATTGAAAAAAGAAAAGAAAAAGAAAGTGAAAAATATATTCAGCCCAATGTTCTAAGCCTATCAAAATCTCTTTGCATCCTTACTCTGACACCCAGTGTGTTACCTATCCCTAATTTTGTGTCATCTTCAAATCTAATGAGTATTCTATCTATCCCTTTTTTCCAAGTTTTTTTATAAAAATGTCAAACACCACAGGGACAAGTAGAGACCTCTGGAGTGTTTCATTGAAGATGTTCTGTCATATTGTTCTCAAGAGCTTAAATCAAGTAAGAGAGCCTATTCTCTGGGACTAGGGATTTTATCTATAATTAACATGAGGCAGGGAAGCTCAAAATTTTGCTTTGTAAAACTGCTTTCACAAATCATCGTCCTTGCTGGGTTTTTTTTTCTTTACATAGGCTAAGTAATCAGAATGCCCTTAAATTTTCTTAATAGATTCAATTTTGTTTTAAATATTTCAGTTGATCAGATCTATGTCCTAAATTCTCCACATTCAGTTTAAATCTCCAATGCTGACCAACTTCCTCATTTATATAGAAAACCCGGGCTTAGATGATTTCTAAGGTCTCTACTAAAGAGACTTTATACTATATATGCAGATGATATACTTGGAATCATCTATGATCCTGTCTAACCTAGCTCACCAAGACATGTTACCTAATTGTTTTTGCTGCAAAAAATAATAATAATTATAGCTTTGCAGATCATCAATTTAAAAGATTATTATCCTGAAAGAAAATCTCAGTGAAGAAGAGAAGCATAGAAATATTTATATAGTTCTAAACTTCTCATACATTAACATTTCTTTATTTTATAGGGATTTCTTCATTGAGAACCATGTAGAATTAGTATGATTAGTTTGTGGATCAAATGTTAAATATCTAAAAATTAACATGTGAGAAAATCTTCATTGGATGCATTCTGTTTCACAAGATAGTATGTGTGTAGGGGGAGAGGAGCATACATATGAGAGTTTATACAGATCAAATATAATCTTTACAACTAAAAATCTCTATGAAATGTTTAAACCCCTAAAGACATAGCTTGGAGTAGTATTGTTTTACAGGATCTGATCAGCACATATGTGCCTTTTGTAAAGTATTTAAACAAAGCAAGGTTGTAATTAACATTTTTAGAAATAATTCCTCTGGCTATCCTTTCCAAATTTCTAACAAAACTAGTCAAAGGGAAGAGAAGATGAAGTAGTAGCATTAGCCTAGTGCTTAAAGAAGTAAGAGTTATCCTCCCCCTCCAAGAGATAAAAGTAGTAACCATGTATCTCCATAGACATTCCGGAGGTGCTGATTTACTGGGACGTGGTCTAACTATTGTTCACTTGTTAATGGATTATATTCCTGAGCACTTAGGGCCCATAATATCAAATACATAACCCCATCCCACATACACTATTTTCAGTCCTTATATAATTAAATTCACTAACATGCAAAGCACTATAGCAGGCACTTGGGATATGAGGAAAAATGACACAATCCTTGCCCACAAGGATCTTCTAGTATGATGAAGGTATATGACATGTACACAAATTATTATGAACAGCAGATGTCTCGTTAAAGAGACAAAGATAGTTAGACAGTATGTTCTAGGAAAATTTGAGGATGGAGAGATGACTTTCAGAGGATATGGTAGCTCAAGTAGTCCTTGAAAGAAGCCATTTCTATAGGTAGAAATAAGGAAGTGTATTCTAGGCAAGGACATAGCCTTTATAAGTACCTGGCAGGGTGATCGATATGCAGTATAATTTGACTGGAACTTAAGAGTCTCTGTCTTCAGAGTTTACAACCTAATTCCCCTATTCTTAGTTCTTTAGTCTCTAGATTTAAAATATATAGCATAATAAAAAAACCACTAGATTTGAAGACAGAGGACTTGACTTCAAACCCCAACTCTGTGACTTACTACTTATATAATAACCCTGAGTAAGTGACTTCACCTCTCTAGGCCTTAGTGTGATCACCTACTAATCAAGACATTTGGACACAGTGCTCTCTAAAGTGATTATCTAAGCTCTTAACATTCTCCATTTCTTTGAAAGTGAACTTTCTTACAGCAAACTTCTTAAGGTTGCCTGACAAAAAGTACTGCTATTAGAAGGAAAGTTCTGAGTAATGTTTTCAAGAGTAACAAGGACTTTGTTCTGTGGTCAATCTGGCATGTCAACAGTCGTTTGATTGTTTTATAGTTACCCCTGAACAACATTTTAAAGTTTTCCTTTGACTTCATGTAAACAAATTAAACAAATCTGCAGCTGGTGACAACATGTCAACAGCCTCTGGATTATAGTTCATACAGTATTTAGATTAAAAACATGAAATTTTTCCACTGTTAACGTGTTTTCAAATATTGTGTTGTGTTGCAACATTATTACAGTGTAGGTTACATTGAAAAAAAATGAGGTGTTTATGTTTTCGCCCACCAATAAATTTTGGTTTCTTCCATGATAGGAGACAGGAGCAATCAGTGCCCTTCTGGGTTTGTGTTAGACTCAGCTGGACCCTTCTGTGCTGGTAAGTGAAAAAACAAGTATAAATTTGTCTGGTAAACTTCTCCAGGATTGACTTCTAAGGACAGAATTGGAGTGTTTACATAGAAAATGCTTTGGATGGAATGATGTAGTTGTCACAATTGTGATAGCAATAGCTTAGCCACCTACTTACCCAGCCTCAGAATTGCTAAACATTAAGAACAGGACAATGGGAATGAAGTTTAGAGCCAAGCCACCCCACCTGCCCATGTATCAGGAAACCACAAAGCAACCACAGATCAGGGCTTCCAAGCATCTGGGGAACAGGCTCTTGGAGAATGGGAGCTTTGATGCAGTACATTTGTTTTTCATTGAATAGTTGCTATAGATTTTAGACAATTGAATTGTATGTCTAATAGCTGTGAAAAGCATTTTGGGGGTTATGAGGAAAGACTTATTTTTAGTAAGTGCTTCTAGTACATATGTTTTAGGATGAGATTGACCAAATTTAAAATTGTTTTCCTCTTCAATAAGAAAGAATGAGTGTGGCTCACAACTTGAACAAGGCTTTGACCCTAAAGCACTTAAAGGTAAAATTTTTAAATGATGTTTAGATATGATTGTCTTTTCTTTCAGATGAAGATGAATGTGCAGCTCGAAATCCCTGTTCTCATAGCTGTCATAATGCTATGGGAACTTATTATTGTTCCTGCCCCAAAGGCCTCACCATAGCTGCTGATGGAAGAACTTGTCAAGGTATTTACCAAACTGCAACTATTAGGAACATTCTGACAATAACAAAGATTTTTCTCAAAGTTACAAAAAAAGAATAAACATTCCAGCCCTTGCTTCTCCTCCAGTTCTGACAACTTTACCCCAAATTGATAATAATAGCTCATAAATGGGGCAGCAAGGTGGCCCAGTGGATAAAGCACCAGCCCTGGATTCAGGAGGACCTGAATTCAAATTTGACCTCAGAAACTTTACACTTAGTAGCTGTGTGACCCTGGGCAAGTCACTTAACCCTCATTGCTCCACAAAAAAAAATAATAATAATAGCTCATAATTATTAACTCTTTCAGATTGACAAAACATTAGTGAGAGAGCAGGATACTAGATTTGGAATAACACACAGGGATGTTGACCCAAAAGTCTTGATGCAGTGTTAAACTTTAGTAACCTTTAATAAGCATAAAATTGGGACACCATGTGGGTGTCTCTCTCTTTCTCTCTCTCTCTCTCTCACACACACACACACACACACACACACCCTAAGCTGTAGCACTTAATATTTGTGTTAGCTTGGGTAAATCACTTGGCCTCTTCAGGGCCCAGTTTCATCTATAAAATGAGAGGGTTAAACAAGATAACCTCTGAGGTCCTTTATAACTCTAAATCCATGATGCTATAATACTCCTTTTCAGAGGAAACTGAGACTCTTTTCTACCAGGAGTTGAAATAAAGAAGAATATTGCTTCACACACTGCCTAAGGTTTTCTTTCTCTCAGGGTAGCTAGCCTTGCAGCTGATGAATTTAGCTCTACAGTAACTGCTACTTTAATCAGCCTCAGAGGCAACACGGCTTAAAAATAGAGTGCTGGGCTTGGAGTCAGTAGGACCTGAGTTCAAGTCCCATCTCTGACACTTAGCATTTGTGTGACCATGGAAAAGTCACTTAACCTCTAAAGCCTCAGTTTCCTCATTTACAAAATGAGGAAGTTGGACTAGATGGCCTCTCAGGTTCATTCTAACTCTATATTTAGGAGCCTAGAATTGCATTACTGGCAAACTGTGTCCACCAGCCTAAAACAGCAACAAAATATTCTCTCCTCCAAAACACAGAGAAGAATCTAGTTTGATGACTGAAAGCAAAAAAGGAAAGAGCAAAGTTTTTATTCTACTTTCTGCCTAGGAAAGCACCCTTCTATATTCAAAAGGGAAAAATTAACTACCGTCTATAGTTCCACTCTCCACTTCTGGCCCACCAACCCCTGGCCCAAACAGGCTTATTTTCAATGTTGAAACATTTTTCTTAAAAGCCATCCAGTAATTAGCTCATATCTCTCAACTTGAATAAATGTTATTAGCTTAAGTATTGAACTCACCCCAATTAACTTAAACATGTTGTTGCAGATATTGATGAATGTGCTTTGGGTGGATATAGCTGCCATGCTGGTCAGGAGTGTGACAATACCATTGGTTCCTATCGATGTGTAGTCAGATGTGGAATTGGCTTTAGGCGAACAACAGATGGACTGAGTTGTCAGGGTATGTATGAGAATGGAGACTAGAAACCAAAGAAACTCTTTCTAAATACCTTGAATTAGACAGGATTGACTCCACTTGTAATTTTAATGCCCCTAGGATTCCATAAACTCCCCCTATATGAGTAAGCAAGCTGCACCAATACAATCTTACTCTTTGCCATTTAAAGGGGAAGAAACCTACAGCAAAATGCAAATAGCATTTAGTCCATGCTACCTTTACCTGAATTATTTCCTCGAAACTGTAAAATTTGTGAAAGGTGAAATTAAGAATACTGGTGAGGGGCAGCTAGGTGGCACAGTGGATAGGGCACCAGCCCTGGAGTCAGGAGTACCTGAGTTCAAATCCAGCCTCAGACACTTAACACTTACTAGCTGTGTGACCCTGGGCAAGTCACTTGACCCCAATTGCCTCACTAAAAAACAAACAAACAAAGAATACTGGTGAAATGATTTTTACCACACTAATATAAAAGTACAAACTTTTTTTCCAGTTCATAAAGCATCTACTATGTTGTACAAGGTACAAAAGAAGCAGAAGACTTGGACCCAGGTGCTTCCAGTTTAGTCAGGGAGATGCGATGTCCATCCATAAAATAGGTAGAAATTAATGCAAGGCCAAATATAACCAAGTGCTAGCTTGCGTGGCAAAGATAATAAAATACTATAGAAATTTAGAGAAGTGGAAGTTAAGTTTCGTGGATGAGATAGAACTTGGAGACAGTATAAGACCAATTTCTCTTTGGAAAATAATTTTGTAGACACAATTGGAGGGAAGAAGAATATCATGAGCACAGAGAAGAATAAGAGTGACTTGTACAAAAAAAAAATAGAAAATTCACCAATCAGAGCAGAGAGAGGGTACAGGTCATGTTGGAATCAGATACAAGGTAGAATAAAGAGGAATCAGATGATAAAATGCCCTGAATTATAGACTAATGAATTTGGACCTTTGATCCAGTAAACAACAATGAGCCATCGTCCCATCTTAATCAGAAAAATTACTTGATGAAAATGGTGTCATGGAAGATTAATCTGTCAATGATCATCCTGTGAGGTGATGTGATTCTGGAGCATGCTGTTAGAAGCAATAGTCATGAAACAGTGAGTGTGACAGCAATACAGTAGAGAGGAAGAGAGGAATCCATGAGAGATTATAGAAACTCTCCTTTTTCCCCACCATTACAATATGTCAGTACCTTTCCAGAACTGCACTTGGTTTGTCAGAGAAATGTGAAATATTTGAACTAAATAAGTATTGTAATTAGCATATTTCCTACATTTGTGTAATGATGGAATGGATTAGACAATACTTTGCCATGCTTGTCACTTACAATATCAATAAAATAAAATAAAAAATAAACTTTTATCCAGTGCTCACAGTGTTGGGAACACTGTGCAGGTTTGGGTAAGATACCATCAAGTGTACTCCAAGAACTTCATGTCTCATTGGGAAAAAAGATAACATGGGTAGCCATAATACAGTTAGGGTTCTATTCTATGATAAATATGTTAAAGCAGGAATTCTTAACCTGAGGCTTGTGAACTTGTTTTTATGAATAGTTAATAATTGTATTTCAATATAATTAGTTGTTTTTATAATTCTATGTATTTTATTTTATGAATTTAAAAACGTTATTCAAAGAAGAGGTACACTGGCTTCACCAGACTGCCAAAGGAGGTCTACGATCCATACAAAATAATGTTAAGGGGGCAGCTAGGTGGCACAGTGGATAAAGCACTGGCCCTGGATTCAGGAGGACCTGAGTTCAAATCTGAACTCAGACAGTTGACACTTTACTATCTGTGTGACCCTGGGCAAGTCACTTAACCCTCACCACCCCACAAAAAATAAAAAATAAAAATAAAATGTTCAGAACTCTTGCATTAAAGGATGTTATATTAGGACCGAGAAGAATGATCTTTATCCATACAGAGGGAGTTAAAAACAGTAGTATTTTACAGAATCTCATCACCAAATCTCAACTCATTTGAGGGGGCTTTTAAAGGCTGGGTATGAATTCAACAGGTGGAGAGTTAAAAGAAGTGCAGTGTGAGCCAAGGGCACAGAGTGTGATCCAGGTAAAGGAAGTAAATTGGCAGGATTTGTTAACTAAGTGCATAAGAGAAGCAAGAAAGCAGGAAGTCTCAACGGTACAAAATGGGAAACTGGGTAATTAGTAGTGGTACAGCCAGATATAATAGTTCCTATTAGAATAACATTAGATTGGTTTTGAGGAAGGTCTACAAATAGATTATTATAAGTACAAATCATTGAACCGGGATGTGAAATACTAAATATTTAACGTAAATTTACCCAAGTCATAACTGCTTATTCTTAATGGTTTGTTTTTTCTTGATAGATATTAATGAATGTCAAGAATCTAATTCCTGTCACCAGCGCTGTTTCAATACCATAGGAAGTTTCCACTGTGGATGTGAACCTGGTTATCAACTTAAAGGCAGAAAATGCATGGGTAGGAAATAGATTTGAATTTCACGTCCACAACTTTTTTGTAACTTTATAATATAGCCTGAACAATTTCAGATACTACTTCTCATACCAGATTTATATTCAGGACATCTAATATACACAAGCATCAGACAGACACAATGGATAGAGAACCAGCTTAGGAGCTAGGAATACTTGGGTTTAAGCCCTGCCTCTGACATACACTAGCTATGTGACCCTGGGTGAGTCATTTAATCTCTAGGATCACCACACAACTTTCTAATACTGTAAATTGATAAGCAAGTACCCATCTACATTAGCTGAGAATTTCCTCACTGGCAATTTCCCATAAAAATGAAATCATGATCTATACCAAAAACATATGTGTGTGTGTGTGCGTGTGTGTGTATGTATAATATTCAAGTAGTCATTTCAGAAACATTATGAAGGCAAGTGCTACATGACATATTTTCATTATTTTTACTTTCCTATTACTTAACCATCTTTTTTCAGTCTTTTTTACCTCCATGTTCTACACTTTCTCATTGCAATATCATTACTGTGGTATATTTGGTGGATTCTTAAGAAGAGTTGCAGCATCGAGGTATATAAATCACATATCATTTGAAATTAAATAAGGATTAAATAAATTCATAGTATGTCTTAAACCTATCTATGTATATGGGCATTTATGGTAATCATACTTGATGTTTGTATGTTTCTGCATTTGTTCCAAATCAATGTATGTGAAATTATTTGATTTTTGGTCTCAATTCTGAGGTTGAAATGAGTCTTATGAACAATAAGGTTCACAGGTAGAAATAAGTCCTATGAGCAATGACGTTCATAGATTGAGGTTCATATTGGTTTAAATGGTGGTGTCGTTTTTGAAAACCCATGCTGCTTCCATAGAGGAAAGAATGTCATACTCAATGTGAATTATTTCCCCTCTTTTATTAAGATGTGAATGAGTGCAGACAGAATGTTTGCAGACCAGATCAACATTGCAAAAATACACGCGGTGGCTATAAGTGCATTGATCTTTGTCCAAATGGAATGACCAAAGCTGAAAATGGAACTTGCATCGGTAGGTATATGAGCATTTCTATAGTCAAGATCAGTCTCAGAAGGTTTATCATCACCACGCCAAGTAAACCATTTAGTTTTTTAAAAATATTTAGCAGATTTAATCTCAGAAGTAAATAATCCCTTAATTTTTCATCTATTAGTAAAGGTACTTTCATTTGTCAGACCTCCTCCTAACATGGCATAACAAGAAGATTTTGAGATTCTATTAACAAGAGTTGAAAGAAATTCAGATCTTTAGCAGTTTTTCAATGAGTGTAAAACATGGAAAAACTTCTATTTTTATCCCCAGTTATGGTCAAAGAACAGAGATAAAGAGGATTATTTTTTCACTGTATGAATATCTATAATTCATGGCAGATTATAAATGCCCCAAAAGATACAAATTAAATTGTACATCATTTCATAGGAGGGAGAAATTATACCCAGTTAGAAGGGATTAGGAAAAGCTTCAAAGAAGTGGTGACATTTGAACTGAGTCCCAAATCAAGAGTTGGATATTTATAAGTATAGATGAATTATAAGCATTGAAGGGAGGACATTACAAGCAGAAGGGAACAATATTAACAAAGGAAGAGAAGTGAGAAAGTACAGTGTAGTCTAGTTTGCCTGGAGTGTAAGGTATTCTTTGGAGAATAATATGAAATAAGGACAGGAGTATCTCAGACCATAATACAGAGAGCCTTTAACTTGAATGAGAGGTTATAAGGAATTTGAACTTAATGTGTTAAGTGATGGGGAACCATTGGAGGTTCTGAGTAGAATAATTTATCAAAGCTATGCTTAGGTGAGAATAATTTGGCAGCATCCTACTCCAATACCTCATTGTAGTAAAGAGGTAAGCCTGGGTTCTTAAAGGCAATGCCAGCACAGTTCAAATGCTTAATGGTTCTATCAACCTAGGAAGGTTTCAAGTATCATCCCAGGAACATAATAAATCTGCTTCCTGAGAAACAGCCTAGCTAAGTAACTATGGAGATGTTACTACCTAATGGGAAAACAAGATGATAAAACATTCCCTCCCCACAAGAAGCTTACATCTCTATTAGAGGAAACATTTACATATACGAAATAAATGCATCATAATTGGGGGAGGAGCAGCTGGAGTATCTGGATGCATCTTTAACATTCTTCAACTACCGACCATTACTAATATGTAGGCCACTTAGTTTTGAATTCTTTGGTCATGGCAAATCAACGAAACAAAGAAAAATATGGAATAACCCTCAATCCTATGTGCCTCTTTTTTCTACAATGATAGTGAGAAACTCACAGAATAGAGGACAAATGGTTCAAAAAAGTTAGTTTTTGGACTATTTATCAGTTTTAATTTAGCTGTTGCTACTCAAAATTTAAAATTCTTAACTAATGACTAATGAATATCCATTCAGACTGGAGGAATTAATGATATAAATCTCAACATTCTTGAGGTAAATAAAACCAGAAGAATGAAGAAAGTTATAAATAAATGGGAATATGACTCAAGGTTTCTCTTTACAGAAGCAAAGAAAGTATGTAGAAAGTTTGTTTTTATCATGTTTTCAAAGGCAGTAAGAAACAAATTAAGAGACACTGAATCATTTTTTTACTTTAATGCTCATTATATGCATTCACAAAGAGTATACCCTAAAGATAATTGTGATCTTTGCATTGAAATCTGTTGCAAAAGATGAAGAGGCAAAGAAATTATATGAAGAATATGATAATACCCTCCAGATTAAATCAATATCTACTTTGATACTTAGTCACTTTAATACAAAGATGGGAATAGTCTAAGATGGTAAAAAGGTAATTTGGAAAACATTAATAAGCAATTAGTGATGATAAGTCAGATTTGTAAACTGTACAGAAGCTTCGTGATTATATAGTATGAATGCTTTCTGTGAGAAAAGAACCAGAAGACTTTCTGTGAGGAAAGAACCAGAAAAGAACCCAGACAATTCAATCATCAGAAAATATCACAAAAAATGAAATAAACTATTTTAACAGACAGACTACAACATGTTAGATACAATGTAGTACACTGGGTTCGTAGTCAGAGACCGTGGTTTGAATTGTGGCTCTGCCACTGTGATCTTGGACAAATCACCTAACCTCACTAGAACTTATTTTCATCATCTGTAAAATAAGGATATTGGACTACATGACCCCTGAGGCCCATTCCATCTCTAAGTCTATGATACTAAAAGTATAAATAGTGAGAATCATTCCTGAGTCAGCTTTCCCTATAAATCAGACCACTGATTTGTTAGAAAAAATAGGCCAAAATTAGTACAAAGCTTAAAAGAATAAAAATAAGAAGATACAGTGGTCAATTAAAACCACCCCAACTTATTTTTACCTGTTATTGGTGCTCCCAAATGGGCTATGTCAAAAAAAGAACATATGAACATATTTTATCATAGTTTCTGACAGAAGTATAAATAATGTATAAAAATTGCAATGACAAAGCAAAGGAGCCCAAAAAAGTACCTTCAGCAGTAAATATTGGATTTACATGCCTAGACAAATCTATGGCAGCCAAAGGCAATAGTCATTTGTAAACTCATAGAAAGGGTGGTAGAAGATTGTGAGCAGTTTTATCTCATGTAACAGGGAGAAACAATGTAGGTAGGGTAAAGCAGTTTAATGAAAACTTGGCAAAAGACTTAAACTAAGCTAAGTTCTCCCAAGGGCATTTAAAGATGAAGCTAGAAGAGGCATAACAAGTAGATGAAAGATGGAAAAGATTTACAAAGACTTTTTATAAATTTTATAAATCTTCTTGCTTTCATAGACAGTCAACCCCACACTGGGAATGAAGCATTTTAGTTCTGAATGTGCTTATAAACATGGTAGAAATGGTAGAACATAGGAAAAGCAGCTGGACTAGACCTATTAAACTATGACTCCTTGCTGGAGTTAACACAGTTGTATGGGAATTCAGGGATAAATTCAGAAGGTATATGAAGTAGGAAAAGATACCAAAAGTATGGAAAAATACCTCGGATCTCATTAATATGACCAAAATGACTAAGAGAATATCAACAATTAACCAGTATGCCTACTTTCCCATCCATGTAAAGAGTTTATAAAAATAATCTATACACATTAAGTGCATCCTCGTTGAGAGCATGCTCATAAAATAGTCAATATTCAATTTCACAAACAATACTCCACATCTGACCTCATCTTTATTATTATACAATTGACTGAAAGATGTATAGAATATGAGATCTTATTGTGCTTACTATTTGACAATTACAAAAAAAAAAAAATTTTATCAGTAAAGCAAAATTCTACCGTACAGGGTCTTATCTAACAAGGTATCTCCAAGGCATATATGAAAACTATACAAGATTTCTTGAAAGCTGTAACATCAGTAACCCTATTTAGTGATCCTCTGGTCACTATTACCAGGGGAAGCATAGACATAAAACAGGGAGAACTATGATCACCAGAGGAGTTGACCATTGTTATACAGGAGATCAGCACGAAGTCCAAGGTGAAGAGGGTTATAGACAATGAGGTCAACTAGATGCTTTTGTTTATAGATGACACCATGACATCTACATACCCCAGTTGCTAAGTGTTTTCCCTCCCCCGATTACTATATATTTAATTTACATGTGTAAATGTAATATATATATAAGCTTCTTGAGGGCAGGGAGTGTTTTATTGTTGTCTTTGTTTCGTATCTAGAACATAATAGGAATTAATAAACGGTTCTTGATTGATTAATAAATCAAAACCCTGAACACTGCAGCATCTTTTGGATGAAATCTGTAACTACTCAAGACAATGACCTAGCAATCACGCTACTTACCTCCTGATATAAGGTCATGGATTCAGGGTACAGAATGAGATGTATATGTTTTAGCTATGGCCAGGGCATAAATGTGTTTTGCTTAACCATGTGTATTTATTCTGAGTTTTGTTTTTCTTTTTTTTTACAATAAGGAGGAAGTTGAAAGGAGATGAAATAGATTTTCATTAAAAATAAATGGATAAAAATGCCTATTGTCCAGACTATAACATGAAGTTAAATGGAGAGCCTATAGAGGTCTTCTATCACAGACCAAAAATGAACAATGAATTGAGTCTAGAATTGAACATAGGAGTAAAGCAGGCTAGATTGCATTTGGAGAATTGCAGGGTTCATTTAATGGCATCAAACGTCAATTTGAAACAAAGTGCCAATGTGCTACTAGCATTGTATGGCCATGAGTCATGGAACACTAGAGTCTTCCAAGTCATTAAAATGAGTATGACTGGGGCAGCTAGGTGGTGCAGTAGATGGAGCACCGGCTCTGGAGTCAGGAGTACCTGAGTTCAAATCCGGCCTCAGACACTTAACACTTACTAGCTGTGTGACCTTGTCCAAGTCTCTTAACCCCAATTGCCTCACTTAAAAAAAAAAATTAAAATGAGTATGACTTAGAGGGCAATTCAAACGTTCAGTGGTGCATAAAAGCAGGCTACAACATATCACTTCCATAATGTTAAATGGAGCTATAAAGTCCACACATATTACAGATAAGGAAACTATAGCACGGAGAGGTTAACTTAATTGTCCAGTGTCATGTAGCTAGTGAGTATCTCAGACAGCATTTGAGCCTAGATCCTCCTGAATCCAAGTCCAGCATTTTATCTACCCTTCCTTTTTCACGTAGGGAACTACAAAGAAGAATAAAAATAAGAAATGTCATCAAAGGCATGTATGATCAAAAAAGATAGTTTATTCATGTGATGAGTGACAGAGAGCCAATAAACAGCCTATGTGCTCCTCTCAATGTGAAGAGGAAGTAAAGAAGGCCCACCAGCATGTTGAGTGGACCTCCTTATGTAAAATTCATGGGAAAACATAGACAAGTAACAAAGAATGGGGAAATAAATTTTTGGTTTTTTTAAAAAGCTAAAAACAAAAACAAAACAAATGATGGGGAGAAATCCACATCAATGAGAGCAGATCCATTTTAGTACATATTTGAGTATATGATGGATTGGAGAAGTAAGAAATTGAAGACCAAAACAACCCCAAACCCACTAAGAAGGCCATTGCAGTAGCCCAGGTGACAAATAACGAGGGGCTGAACTATGGTACTGAATCAAAAACAATATCCAAAATACGTTAAGAAAGGTGAATGAATATAACTCATTAATTCGCATAACTCAAATCAAAATCTGAGTTTTTTTAAATGAATGCCTGGGAGACTGGTGATGTTATTAACAAGGGAAGGAAAGGAAGGTAGACAAACTGGTTTGGAGATGAAGATGAGTTGAGTTTTAAAGACACTGAATTTGATGTTCCAGTGGGATATCCAAGTGTCACTGTTCAGTAGGATGCTAGAATTCTGGAATGAAAGATTGTAAATAAAAGAGTCATGTCTTAATATATGAAGCTATGGAAAGTGGAAAAAGACCAAAGGAAAGAGTATAAAGAGAGATGGCTAAGAAAAGAATCTTGTGGAATGTCACTTTTAAAGCATATGGGCAAGAAAAGGTGAGTCACTCATATAGCAAGAGAGAAAGATAAAGATGAAAAACCCAAGTTTTGCATTTGTATCCATGCATTATTAAAAGCCCTAAAAGAAGATCTCTGACACATTGTGTAGATCCCAGGATTATAAATCTAGAGACGGAAAAAAACCACCTAAAACAACCTCCTCGTTTTACTGAGAAGGAAAGTGAGGTCCAAAAGGCTAAGTAATAAACCAAAGGTCACAAAGGTAGTCTAAGAGTTAGAATTTGAACCCACATCTCTGAATCTAGAACTAGCATTCTTTCTATTGCATCTCACTGCACTCACTGAAGGATTCATAGGACATGGGCAAGGATCAAACAGGATAAGAAAGCATGGATAAGCTGCAATCTAAACCAGTGGATGGAGAATTGACACAGATCTATTAAAATAAAAGGAAGGGAAACCAATATAGAAAAGAGTAGACAGAAAAGGAGCGATGGAAAAGGCTGGAGAAGAACCCCAATTTCAGGAAGTCAAGGAAAGAGTTTCATAAAAGTGGAAAAACTCAGTCAAATTGACTTATCTTTTTTGTAACTAGAGAGAGTTCTAGCTTTTCTACTATCTTTAGAAATTGTAAGAATATTATGTTTTACGATTAGTATTTTGCATTTTGAGAGGGGAAAATATCACTTCTCGTTACCTCTATATCTATTAGATATTGACGAATGCAAAGATGGCACTCATCAATGCAGATATAACCAGATCTGTGAAAATACAAGAGGAAGCTATCGTTGTGTGTGTCCACGAGGTTATCGGTCTCAGGGAGTTGGAAGACCCTGTATGGGTGAGTTAACAGGAAATCTTATTAAATAATAAAATTACTACTAAAACATTCATGGTCCAGACTATTGCTTACTACACGGAAATTCTCACAGAGATACTATCCCTTTTGAAGTTGATAAATTGTCCATACTGTACCATTTGGCTCTGAGTCCTATGATCAAGGAAAATTGTGCCTGATAATTAGAAAATTTTAAAAATTTGGACATATTTATTTCTTAATTTTTTTTAATGTAAACAAGACTAAGTTAACTTAGACTCCCATGATACAACTTGAATCAATTCTTCACCTGCTTTATATCAATGTTATAATAATTACTCTTTAAAGAAATTTTGAAAGTAATTAAAATATATATATATATATATAATTGTGATACATGTTTGTGTTTGTACAAGAATAAAACTACCAAAGGCCAAGTTTTAAGTAAGGATGCTAATAAAAAGTTACTAGAGATGGCATTTGGCACTAAGTGCTCATAATTTAAGAAGTGTTTTTTAAATCAAATATGCATATAGCCACATACATATCTATAGATGGCCAGAATCAAAAGGATTCTTTTCACTATCCTGTTATCATAGTGGACCAGAACATGTTGTCATATTAGTAGTTTGTTATTGTTGTTCAGACGTTTCAGTTGTGTCTGACTCTTTGTGATCCCTTTTGTTGTTTTCTTGGCAGAGATACTGGAGTGGTTTTACATTACCTTCTCCAGATCATTTTACAGATGAGGAACTGAGGCAAATAGGGTTAAGTGACTTGTTCAGGGTCACACAACTAGTAAGTGTCTGAGGTCACATTTGAACTCAAGATGAATCTTCCTGGGGCAGCTAGGTGATGCAGTAGATAAAGCACAGGCCTTGGATTCAGGAGGACGTGAGTTCAAAATGCAGCCTCAGACACTTGACACTCACTAGCTGTGTGACCCTGGGCAAGTTACTTAACCCTCATTGCCCCATCCACCCACCCCCCCCCAAAAAAAGAGAGAGAAAAAAAAGATGAGTCTTCCTGAGTTCGGATTGACTCTATCCAACTGCACCACCTAGCTGCCCATATCAATAGTTATTTCTGCTTTATAAGCACAAACATATGACTTGAAAGTTGTGGTGTGATATCTTTATCTGGCATATTTTATCTC
Source organism: Dromiciops gliroides (assembly GCF_019393635.1). Lineage (NCBI taxonomy): Eukaryota > Metazoa > Chordata > Mammalia > Microbiotheria > Microbiotheriidae > Dromiciops > Dromiciops gliroides. The sequence goes on from NC_057864.1 coordinate 79,873,088, forward strand.
TTTCTGTTTGCATAGCAAATATTTTTATATCTGTGATAGTTTGTTCTTCTAACTTCTTCAGCATCAGTGATTAAAGACTGGTCGCTGAGAAAACAAATTTATAATGGATATTATTTCTATTAATGTATATAAACACATACATAATAATGAATCAAATTCATTTATTATAAGACTTTCTAAATATTATCTATAATAATAGTTTTAAATATATTTAAATATAAATATATTATATCAATATAAAATTCTTCCAGAGAGGGATTGATAGAGCTTTTAGACTTTATCAGCCCTAAAATTCATAAGGATTTTTGGGAATTGCCATAAAAATATTATCCTAATTTAGATTATTATGACTTCTATTCATTTTACCTCTGATAGAATGTTAAAAGAGAATTCTTTATGTACAGGAGTTTTGGGGAGGGATGTTAAGCATGCCTAAATATTTGAAGTGGCATGATTTTAAACTTTTATATAAGGTCCTTTATTGGAACGAAGTCTGATAGAAAAAGTCAAGGAAAATGGAAGAACCCTCTAACCTGTATTTGTTGATACTTGATTTTTCATGTGTTCCTGGCTTTGGCAGGTGACATGTCCTCAGTTTCTTCCACAGACTGATGCTTTATTTCTGTGTTGTGTGTTTTTTTTTTCTTTTTATGGATTATGTCACATGAGCAGACATTAATGAGTGTGAACAGGTGCCTAAACCTTGTGCACATCAGTGCACCAACATTCCTGGCAGCTTCAAGTGTATCTGTCCACCTGGACAACATTTATTAGGTGACGGGAAATCTTGCGCTGGATTGGAGAGGCTGCCAAATTATGGTGCCCGTTACAGTAGCTATAATCTTGCACAGTTCTCCCCTCTGAGAGACAACAATCAACCTCAACAGCATTACAGACAGTACTCAAATCGCTACAGCTCCTACTCAGAGTATAGAAACAGCAGAACATCTATCGCCAGGACTAAAAGGAATATTAGAAAAACTTGCCCTGAAGGCTGTGAGGCAAGAAATCACACATGTATAGGTAAATGTCAGCCATATCACATTGCCTTTTGTGGATTCACTTATTGCCCAGAGGTTACAAATAAGTATATTTATAACATATTTGATAATTTTGGGTGTGCTTGACCACATATGACCTCAAATTGCAGTTTTCATTTCAGAAGCTACAGAAACACTATGGCATCTAAAGGAATCACAAATTTAATTTAAAGAAATTCTGCTTACTTTCATATAGCCTAATAACCCATTATGTTTTGTTCACATTTCCTTCTTGTCTTCTGTCTTTAAACTAGAAATAATTTTGAAGTAGTGAGATGAAGCTTCCCAGAATCTACTATAAAATTGTGTTAAAGTACACATGCCCAAAAAAGTACACATACAATGTCATGAAACCCAACACCCTTAGATAGTAGCTATAACAGGGAGATGCCAAAGCACCGATTCAAAAGTCAAACACTAAAGCTCTCAACAAAGTGTTCAAGTTACATGCCATAAAACAACTGATTTGACTTTTTTTTCTTACTGGATTGTTTTGTAAGTCTTTATTAGATAATATGAGGGAAGGGCTGAAATAAAGTTGCCTCCATCATTCTTTTTTTGTTTGTTTATTTTGTTGTTATTGCTGTTGTTTGGTTTTTGGTTTTTTTGGTGAGGCAATTGGGGTTAAGTAATTTGTCCAGGATCACACAGCTAGTAAGTGTCAAGTGTCTGAGGCTGGATTTAAACTCAGGTCCTCCTGACTCCAGGACCGATGCTCTATCCACTGCACCACCCAGCTGCCCCTGCCTCCATCATTTTTAAATAAATCCTTTGAATAAGTTTCACAAAATTCACAGGCCTGCAATTTAATTTGCTTTCAAATCAAAGTTTATGACCTTGTTTTGATCAGAGATTCTACCATCTGTCTTAAATATACTTTACAGGGGATGGGGGAAGGAAGGGAGAGGGAAATATATATATATATTTCGTTATTGGCAATTCCTTAAACACTACACTTAAAAACAGATTATAGGGGGCAGCTAGATGGCGCAGTGGATAGAGCACCAACCCTGGAGTCAGGAGTACCTGAGTTCAAATCCAGCCTCAGACACTTAACACTTACTAGCTGTGTGATCCTGGGCAAGTCACTTAACCCCAATTGCCTCACCAAAAAAAAAAAAACAGATTATAAGTAAAATTATTTTTTATCTGTGAAAATCAGAGTTATGGTCAAATACAAAGACTTCTCTAGTCTTTCCCTTATTATTTAACACTTTTAGTTAATCTCTCCTCCTAAACTTCTTTTCTGAGCTTTGTTTTCATGACCCTTGTGATAGATTTTACCTCTGTGATCCATCCTGTAACTTCACTGGCTTTTTCTTGTGTGTTTCTAGAGGCTCTTTTCAAGACTTCCTTATCAGAGAAGCTCATCTTATATCACCTGTACTCAACTAACAAAACCATTCTTCCATCCTTGACTTCTTCCTTGAGATTTTGTTCTAAAGGGTTTGTCTCATTGTTCTTAAATCTCTAAATATGTCATCCATCTTATTTCTTCCCTCGTGCCTTCTTCTCCTGAATCCTTACCATCATCGTCAGTGCCTTTATCTTACTCAATGCTCATTCCTCAGTCATAATCATCAGTAACTCCCCTCTACTTTTTTACAAATGTGGTTAACCACTTCTTTGTTATTTCATATGCAAGACTATTATAACCACCATCAAGATTGTGTGTCAGCCACTGGCCTCCAACTAATCTACATGGTTTTGTATACTGCTGCCAAGGTCAACTGTTTCCCCTACCATTTTCACCACAATAGTCCTTTACCCCCAATCTTTTGGTGCTTTCCATAGCTTATGGATCAATATCTTACTTTTTCCATCAAAACTCTCCATAAGTTAGCAATCTTATATTCCATCTCCCTTCCTGCTACACCCCAACCAGCATCCTTTATCACAATTCTCTTTTCTTCTTCCTCCCCAAATCTTTGCCTGGTCTATGCCAAATGCATTGAACAACCTCCCTACTTAAATTATACCTGCCAAACCACCTAGCTCTTTCTTAAATTCATCTTAAAGGGTATATTCCTCTAAGGAACTCCATAGTTTTAGATTTTTCTGTTTGTGAATTTACTTTCTAATCTTCCCAGGTACCTCTAAGCACAGGATCCAGAACTTTACACCTAAATATCATAGTGAGGAATCAAACTTAGGGGATATAGAGTGTTGTTCTTTAACAGATGACTGAGGCTGGATTTTGTCCATGAAAAGTTTCAGAACACTATTCAAATTGTCAAGTTCTTTTACAACATTAAGCTTTTTTTGTTGGGCACTGAGGGTTAAGTGACATACCCAGGGTCACACAACTAGTAAGTGTCAAGTGTCTGATGCCGTATTTGAACTCAGATCCTCCTGAATCCAGGGCCTGTGCTTTATCCACTGTGCCACCTAGCTGCCCCCAACAGCAAGCATTTTTAAAAAGATTTACACTAGGATTACAAATAACTTTAGAATAGCATAGTAAGAATAAATTACAAGAAACTCAAATGTATTTTTGTTAATTCTCTAGAAGCAATGATTTTTACAAAGCATTTGAATGAGTTTTTAAAGATTAAAGTAACATCATGATATCATGTCAGAAACTGAGTTCTTTAAAGCAAATTCACTCCACAGTTTAACATAAAGAATGACTACAGGATCACTTCAGCAAGTAATTCTCCCTTTATAGAAATTACACGAGTCCACTAAAACAATTTCAATCTATCCTTTTGCTCTTTTAAAATTATGGCATGGGGTAGATTATGAACATATAAAATAAAATTTAACTTTCAAATGGAAAATTACCATCTTTGTGTCATCTTAATTTAATTAATGTAGTGATTGGTGAATATTAGTGTTTAACTTTTTGAAGGCATTGCTGGTTACATTGAAGCAAACCAATAACTCTTAGCTATGCACTTTGTGGAAAATCCATAGTTATTTATTTTTTCCTCTTTTAAACCCCGTTATAATTTTGATCTTATGATTTATCCATTTCTTGGTCTCATACTCATTCTACCAGGTGGGCTACCATTAGATGACGTGTGCTTAGAGATGGCTGGCTATTCTTATGAGTCAGTCAAGGTGATAACTGTGTCAGGACAAAGGAGAATTTATATAGCAAGACAAATCTAGGACCAAGAAAGTCATATTATGCATTTTGAAGCCCACAGCAGATATTTTTATATTGAGATATGTTTTTAATTATATACTGTTACCCATGAGTGTGAAGACAAGTAAGAAAACTGATTAGCACTATATTTCTTGAAAATTTGTTTGCTTTAGTGTATAAAGTTCAAGGAACCTCATAATCAAATAAAAATCTAATTCATGATTTTATGTCTCAAGAAAATTATGTATGTGTGAATGTCTGTATAAACCCCAATCATTCAACCAACAAGCATTTATTAAACACCTACTATTTGCCAGGTACTATGCTAAGACATTGGGGATACAAATACAAAAAATGAAATAATCTCTACTTGTGATAAGTATATATTCTAAAAGGGGAAATAACAATTACATATAAAACTTATAGAGCATAAATATTAAGTTAATCAATTAAAATATATGCAAAGTAGCTAAATATAAAGTGATTTGAGAGGGAGGCCTCTAGTAGCTGGGAGGATTCATGTAGAATATTCACAAAGAATATGGTGCCCAAGATGCATTCTAAAGAAAGGCAGTCAGAAGCAGAAGTAAGGGGGAAATGCATTATTCCAGGCACATTGGACAGTCCATACAAAGGCTTAGAGAGAGGAGATATATGTGAGGACAAAGAGAAGAGAGGACCAGTTTGGTCAAATCAAAACATATGAGAGTGTGGGTAATGTCCAGTAAGACTGGAAAGACTGATTGAAGTTGGGTTTTATGGGGTTTTAACAACTAAAGAGGAGTTTATATTTTATCTTAGAAACAATAGGAAGCCACTGGAGTAGTAGAGTTGTTGAGTAGAGGAGTCAAATGATCAGATCTGCACTTAAGGGAAATAACTTTGGCAGCAGTGTTAGTTGGATCAAAGTGTTAGTGAAAGACATTCACGTGTACATATTTAAGTATTATAAACTTCAGCATAGGGGCAGGTAGGTGGCACAGTGGATAAAGCACTGGCCCTGGATTCAGGAAGACCCGAGTTCAAAGCCAGCCTCAGACACTTGATACTTACTAGCTGTGTGACCCTGGGCAAGTCACTTAACCCCCACTGCCCTGCAAAAAAACAAAAAAACAAACTTCAGCACATGTGTATATTATAGACAAAAGTTCAAACTATAAATATAATCACTATTACCCATCTAATTTAAACAGAAATTGAATTTTTCTGGATGATATAAGGAATTTAGCACTTCATGTGTTCTGGTTAAGTATATGGTTTATTATTTAGTATTGGACTATAGTCATCATATGTACAAAAAAGAGGTTCACAGAATATACATTTTTAGCCTACTGAGATTTAATTTTTTTAATAGATATGATGAGAGAAAAGTATCAACCTTTTGATATAGGCTACAGTAACATTTATGCATAAGTTTTTTTTCTTTGCGTAGTAATCACTGGTTCTTAACAGTTTAATCTGTCAGATATTGTTTGTATGACAAGCTTACACATTGTCTTTTTTTCTGAATAGATATTGATGAATGTGAAAATAGAGATTCCTGTCAGCATGAGTGTAAAAACACTTTTGGAAGCTATCAATGCGTCTGTCCACCTGGCTATCAACTTATGCCTAATGGCAAGACATGTCAAGGTAAGAACATTTCTCCATGTTGACTTAAAACCCAACCAAGAAGCAGTAAGAACAAAACATGTTTTGTTTTCCAAGTAATTCATTTTTTCTGCCCCTTTCCCACTAGTTGGATTTTCCTTCAGTTCAATTTGGCTGAACAAGCATTTATTAAGCTCCTACTATATGCCAGTCTTGATTTAACTTCCTAACATCTCCACCTATCAAAAAATTTAATGGGCTACCTCAGGAAAGGATGTTTTTCTAGGGAAGGTGAGATAACCACTTGTTAGGGAAGTTGTAAATGAGTTTCTTGGTCAAGTGCAAGTTGTACCAGATGACTGTTCATCTGAGTTCCATCATCAGTTTCAACTGAGACCTGGACATTCCCCTAAGTTATAATAGCTGGCATTTATACAGTGCTGTAAATTTTCCAAAGTGTTTTATAAACATTCTCAATTGAGCTTCACAACAACCCTCTTAGGTCACATAACCCAGGTATGATTATCCCCATTTTATAGTACATAGAGGAAATTGAATCTTAGAGTCAGTTACTTGATAAGTGCCATATATTTAGTAAATACCCTAGGTAGGAGTTGAACCCATGTTTCCCTTGTCTTCAAGTCTAGGATTTTTTCTAGCATACCACACTGCCCTCCAGGTTCAAAAGGTTATTTTAGGAGTTCATTATCCTGTGTCCAAACTTTATCTATTACTTAGAAGTCCAACATACTAAATCTCTTAGAGTGTACATGAATACAACTTTTTTTTTTAATCTTCCTTTCATGTTTCCCTAAAGTGTTCTTTCTCTAAAAGGGGTTTCTATGAGGAAAAGTTACATTCTTTCATTAGAAATTATATTGGGGCGGCTAGGTGGTGCAGTGGATAAAGCACCGGCCCTGGATTCAGGAGGACCTGAGTTCAAATCCGGCCTCAGACACTTGACACTTAGTAGCTGTGTGACCCTGGGCAAGTCACTTAACCCCCATTGCCCCGCAAAAAAAAAAAAAGAAAGAAAAGAAATTATATCAAGGAAGACAGACCATTTTACTTCAACAGAATTCTTATCTCATGTTCCTTCTTTCACCACATCACCACCACAGAAACATACACATTATTCCCCACTGTTCGGTTGGAAAATAATGAAGAGTTGAGAAATGGACTTGAATGTTGAAAAGTCCTACCCCATACAATTAAATATTTTAAAATATGTTTAATTTCATCAGCATGAGTACTCCCCCACCCAATACAATGCCCCCATACCTCAACATATACTCTTTTTTTTTAAGTGAGGCAATTGGGGTTAAGTGACTTGCCCAGGGTCACACAGCTAGTAAGTGTTAAGTATCTGATACTGGATTTGAACTCAGGTCCTCCTGAATCCAAGGCCGGTGCTCTATCTACTGCGCCACCTAGCTGCCCCTCAACATATACTCTTTCCTGAGTTACTATGAACAGAAATTCATCGTTTCTGATGGTATAACTTTCAAGTACCCGCGTCATTCTATGCACACCGTACAATACCAGAATGGAACTTGAATCATTCAACAGATATTACATATTCCTTATGTTCAGGTTACCATTTAAGACACTAAAATAATATTTTGCATGATGACTCTATACTTTAACAACCATAGCTTCATTGGTTCTTCCAAAAACATGAAATATAAGCAGAATAGACATTATTATATTAATTCTACAGTAAGGAAATTGAAGCTCAGAGAATTAATAGAATTTCAGAGTTGGAATGGACCTCTTTGGTCATAAAATCTAAGCTCATACAGCAATTAGGGACATAGGTAGGACTAGGACTTAGGACTCTTGACTCCTACCTAGTCCAACACCCTTTTGGCTATCCTACACTGTGAGCAATGGGATTGTTAGAATTTGTAGGAACAGGTGCCAGAGATATTGATGGAGTGCAGCAGCAGCTATGACCTGAGACCTCATTCTGCAATACCTTCCCTAAACTTAAAGTATACAGCAGAGTTAGCAGAACAATCAGGGCTGTGAAGGTGCAGCTAGTTCCATCAGACTATATTCAGGGTCTTAGCCGTGGTGTCTTAGCCCTCTTCCTGACTCCTATATCAAGCAACCTGGTCAATACTGAACTATCTGGAGGAACCAAATTGTAATAGGAAACAATTTGTTCAAGCTTCAATTTTGTTGAGTTCATGAGAAATAATGCTTCTTCTCTGTGGTATGCCAGTTTGTAATTCAGTTCAAACTATGTTTCAAATCTCAGTTATGCTTTGGAAAATGGAAAATCATGTGTATAAATTAAAACCGGGTGGAATGTGAAATGTTTGCAATTTAAATGGGTTTCATGTTATTGTGGTTTTATAAAAGACATGAGAGAAAATAATTATGCCACTAAAAAAGTCAACTATAAAAAATAATTTGAGATATTTTTATATCTCTTAAAAACATCTAAGGTATTTATGAAGAACAAAAGACTGCCATTGATTCACCCCGACTTTTTTTTCAAAAGTTTTGAACATTAATGATATAAATTAAATCAATACTAAAAGAATTAAATCATAATGGAGTTGCTATTACATGGGGAAAGATGATGGATTCAAATAATAAGAATCTATGAGATGAGAACACAAGCTTATATTTTCTTGGGCATAAGGAAGAGGAAACTATACTCAGTCCCACTTACCAATTCATAGCGATTCTGGATTTATTTTATAGTCTATTAGTATTGGCTTAAAGCATCAAGCTAATCTGTCCATATGTACAGAAATGATCTGTGATTTTATCAATATCTGGATTATAATTACTGCTTTATTGAAGATCCAAATGTTTCAAGAATCTTTTTTTTAATCTAAAAAAAATTAATCCCTTTTGCCTCAGTTCAATTCAAAAGATATAATATTCTATCTATCCTATATACAGTTCCTGAGTTCCTGTACTGACTACTACAAAAACACAGATCTGACTGACAATGTCTCCAGACCAAAAAAACCAAAAAACTTAAATAACTTCCTTTTACCTAGAATATAAAATACAAAGCCTTCAGCCTGGAATTTAAAACTTGCTACAATTTGGCTCCCATCTCCCTTTGCAGTTTTATTTACATTATTCCCTTTCCCATATTTTCCATTATAAACTGGCGTAGTAGCTATTTCCTTTATGACTTTCCATCTCCTACCTCCATGCCTTTGTACAAGTCCTCCTCCATTCTTGTAATGCCCTCCTTTTTCACCTCCCCTTTGTAGAGTTCTTGGCTTCCTTTAAAATCACAACCAGATGATACTTTCTATATAAGATCCTTCCTTGTCCCTCCAGTTATAAGTACACCTTCCCTCTTGAAATAACTTTGCATTATTTTAATAAATTTTATATTTATTTAATGGCATACATGTTTTATCTCATTTGTTCCTGACAACAACCCTGGGAGGTAGGTGGTATTTTTATCCTAATTTTAAAGATGAGGAAAGCAAGGCAAACAGAGGCTAAGTGATTTACTTGTCCAGGGTCACACAGATAGTAAGATGTAAACAGATTTCTGCCCCAGCACTCTATCCACTGAGAAACATAGAAATACAACCATCACTAACTTCCAGGAGTCTGTATTCCAGACAGATGGTAATTCTTAAAGGGACTCTTATGATGTGCAGCAAACAATTGTCTTGATGACCAGGGCTGTACTTAAAGCCTTTACAACTGTTAATGTTTCACCCCTCTAATGGTCTGGTCTCTTTTAATATTAGTATTTACACTATCAATCACCAACCAACAAGCAGTAATTAAGTGCTTTCTACTAACTGCTTGCAATACTAAGAAAAACCAAAAGTCAGCCTTGACTTCAAGGAACTTAATGTTCAAATATGGAAGGTATAGGTAAGGACATGGTGGATAAATGGTAAGCTTAGAGGCCGCAACACAAGGAAAGACCTCCAGCAGATGGTGGTACTTTGGGCAAGTACCAGGTTGTCTGTACTCAGTTTCTGGCATAAATGAACTTGCTCATGATATTTAATAAAAAACCAGACATTACCACATTGGCAGCTTGAAAAAAACCCACTACTCTTTCCACTAACTGTTTTAGTTGTGGTGGTGGTGGTAGTGGTGACTGTTTTTTGTTCTTTGGTTTCTGGGTTGGGGGAGGGGTGGGTAGTTGCCTTGGAAAACAAAAATTAGTACTCTAGGTAGCCTCCATGATCTTAAAACCTGCAAAAGTTCTAGTGAAATTAAAAAGTCTTGATTTGTAATGGCAGGCTAAATATACAAGACAATCCTTTGGAGGAAATTATGCCTTAAGGCATCTAGTGCAAACATTTTGGGGGGGGGGGAGGTGAGGCAATTGGGGTTAAGTGACTTGCCCAGGGTCACACAGCTAGTAAGTATCAAATGTCTGAGGCCGAATTTGAACTCAGGTCCTTCTGAATCCAGGGCCGGTGCTCTATCCACTGTGCCACCTAGCTGCCCCCACAAATATATTCTTGTATTATATTTTTTATGATCCCATCTGGGCCAAATTTGTCCAATGAAAGTGTCTGGTAATTTACATACTAGATTATTACTCTAATAGATTTCAGTCTATATTTTGCTATCAGTTCTACCAGAATAGTGAGGTGCTATCCACCAAACTTGAGTACAAAAGCACATTCTCTACTTAATACATTTTCTACTGCTAAAAGTATTACTGAAATGAAGCTGGCTAGAGTAGAAATTAGAAGAAGGAGGTTAATTAGGAGGAGTCACAAAATCATAAAGTCATAGAGATAAATGGTACTTTAGAGATCATTCAAAATTATTTTCCATACTTTCTGACTGAGGTTACAAATGCCCAGAAAGGGTAAGGAACTTGTTCAAGCCCAAAGAGTTAGACATAATAGAATCTGAACTAGAAATCGGGTGTTCTAATTTCCAATCCAGTGATTCCCTTCTCCAATTTTTTTATGAGGACTAGCTTTTTCTAAAAGATTCTGATGTTAGTGTCAAATGCCAAAATTCTCTATGATGGATTTTGGGGAGATTGGTTCATGAAAACCACAGTCATAAGAATCATATTAAAAGTTTTCTGGGGCAGCTAGGTGACACAGTGGATAGAGCACCGGCCCTGGAGTCAGGAATACCTGAGTTCAAATCCGACCTCAGACACTTAACACTTACTAGCTGTGTGACCCTGGGCAAGTCACTTAACCCCAATTGCCTCACTTAAAAAAAAAAAAAGTTTTCTATCCCTAAGAAGCTGCCAATTTATTGTATCCAGATATCATTTAATCCTCATTTTACAAATAAGGAATCTAAGATAAGAGGATAGGAATAAGGACTGAACCTGTGATTTCATTAGTATAGGGACCTTCCAGGAGAAGAAACTATCTCTATCAATGCAGGTTAGCAGGTTCTAGGCTACTTACATACAGTCTTGGAGAGTGTCCTAGAGCACTGAAAAGTTAAGTGACTTGCCCAGGGATCAGACAGCCTGTATTTTTCATGGAACATGAACTTAGTTCCTCTATCTAATATGCCATGTTACTTCACATGTCAAGACAGAAATAGATTAAATAATTACTCAAGGTCATACAACTAGTTAATGACCAAACAGGATTACAACTCAGTTTCTTGAATCCCATCCCAGTGTTTATTCTACTAGTCAACCAAGAATGGGAGATAAATAATTTGAAAAGTAAACATGCCCTAACCCAGTGGTCTCAAAAGCAAGAGAACACTGTACAGTATAATAACTAAGCACAAAAAGCCTTTCCAAATCAAGATACCAATAGAACGGTGCGTGTTTTTTTATCTAATTAGATATTGATGAGTGCCTGGAACAGAACATTCATTGTGGACCCAATCGAATGTGTTTCAACATGAGAGGAAGCTACCAGTGCATAGACACACCATGTCCACCCAACTATCAACGAGAGCCTGTTTCAGGGTAGGTCTAACTTTCTCATCCCAGATTTTCTTTCTGAAATCATACCCCAATCCTTTCTTTTCCAACAAATACTATCTGTTAGTCTTGTTCAGACTGTTTACCAGTCACTATTTCAAGGGGAAGCAAGGCTACAGTCTAGTCATTCTTCTATGTTACTGAAAAATAATGAAATCACACAAAAGCTGGTTAAGAAAGAGCTATTGCTTACTTTTGGCTGCCATTGTTTCCTGTGGCAGAATTCTATAACAGTAGCTAATTTTATTGGATAATGAAAGCTTATTTCTCCATTGAAATATTCCAGCTTCACTAATTTTGCTGCAGGATTTTATGTGCTTTGTGTGTAAAGGACCTAAAGAAGGTCCATTTCTTTTGCTTTTCAGTGAGAGAATGGGAATGTGGAAAGATGAGTCAACATTTCTACTTGTAAATCCTTTCGCCTTTTTTAATTTTCCTGTTGTCTGCATCACCATCTCCTTTGGGTTTGGGATGAATTACAATTATTTTTCTGAGTCATGACAAAGAGAGGCTTCTTTGGGACCAGTGGCTATGCTAACAGCAACTGAACACCACAGACACTGAGAACTGATAATGTCTTTTACTAGATGGAGAGAGAATATAAATGTACTATGGTCAGAAACTGGATGGATCCCAGCTTTCTATTTCTTCCTGACAGGGCACAGAACCCCCAAAAGTATTATGGCCAAATTTGTTGATCAAGTATCATTTTCAAGATGGGGAGAAGTTTTAACTTTATTAAAGTGAAAAGTACTGAAAGAGGAAAAATGGACAAATGATTCATTGAAATGAAAATGATACTATATGTTTTTTTCATACTCTTTTGTAGCAATACATGGTAGAAGGGTTCTTAACCTGAGGTTTGTGAACATTGAAAAAACATTTTAATAACTATATTTCAATATAATTGGTTTGTCATCTCATATCTTTTATTTTATTCATGTTACAATACTATTCTCAGTAGTGGCTATAGGCTTTACCAGACTTCGAAAGGGATCCATATGTCACCAAAATCGTTAATAACCTCCGCTAAAGTGTGAATGCCTTTTTAATCAAGGAGTTTTGCGAATTAATCTGTCTCATACTTAGCAGGCACTGTGACCTGTCAAGGTTCTTACATTGGGGACAGGTGACCACACACATTTAGTTTTACCCATCACACCATGTATGGTCTAGCAAAAAGAAATGTGTATGTTTCTGTATGTATACTGTATCTTCATTAAATACATAAGATATCCTTACCCAAAGAAAAGGAGACTTTCTTGGGGACAACATTATGGCATTAACCTTACTTGAGCCCCTGGAAGGGCTTTTTCCAACATATATGTTCTGGTAGATTCTACCAAGCTAGAAGGGCTTCACATCAAGGCCTGGTAGCAGACTGTTTCTATTTTCTTAGCACTCACCTAATTAGGTACAGAGAGACTCATCAGCAGTAGACTGATCACTTAAGTAATCAATTCTTTGGTCATGGCAAATAAGACATTTTGCCTTCATCGAGTTACTTTTTTTTGTTTGTTTGTTTCCTTGAGTTATTCCTTTCAGCTAGAGAGCATATTTGACCTTTAGTCTTTTGGACAAGTCAAACCAAATGATAAAACATGCCATTTCAGCCTTGGAGGCCAGTGGTTATTCTAAGCTAATACTGGGAAAGCAAGACTTTCGAGCATGTTAGAATCACCACTACTTGTCTTCTACCAGACTAGCCTCTGACAACCAAGGGATCATTTCCATACCAAAATGAGACATCCAAACAGGACTTTGTGGAACAACTCACATAATATTTAGCTTTTAAACAGAGTTTGTAAGTTCTCGTTCCGTAACAGGCAGTCCCCAACTTATGAATGGGATGTCAAATCAAATCAAGGAGTATTTATCAAGCATCTGCTGTGTACCAGACGCTGCTAAATTCTAGGGATTTTTTAAAGTTAAAAAAAGTAGTTCTTGCTCTCAAGGCACTATCTAATTGGGGAGACCACATACAAACAAATACGTACAAACCAGATTTAAAAAAAATTAGAATTAAGCCACAGAAGGCTGGCCCTAACATTAAGGGGGAGCAGGAAAGGCTTCTTAAAGAAGGCAGGTAATCGAAGGAAACCAGGGAGTCTGAGATGAAAAGGGAGAGAATTCTAGGAAGAGGGAACTGCCAGTGTAAATGCCCATTGAAGTTAAGTGGAATGTCCTGTATTAGGAACAGCAAGGAGGCTTGAATTAGAAACCTTCATTTGTAATTTAACTATTTGTAACATGGAAAATATTTTCACATAGAAACAGTATGATTTTCATAGATCAAACCATGGAAACTTTTTTTATATACCTGAAATATAGAACCATTCTAATATTACTGTAGAACCTATCTTATATACTGATATTACTATTGGAAAATACATTGAATTTCAACAGATTATTCCTTGAAATACCACTTCTGTAACCTCCAACCTACCTTACCCCACCATCCTCAGATTTGTCAGTTAAATCAAAGACTATTGTTCCCATTTTCTCCACCACCTGCTAGACAGTAGAAATAGAGAATCTCCAAGTTACATATCATCATTACTGGTCCTTGAAATGGGTTTCTTAGAATCTCCATAGGTCAAGGGAGAAAAGGTAAAGAAGATAAGAAAGAGACTTGGAATAGGAGTTGTTAGGGTGTGAGGACTCCTTCCAGAGTAAATCATTTATAACCTTTCTGTCTAGGTTGGTTCCCTTTACCTCCTTGGGAACACAAAAGAGGAAAGTAAATTTAGTGACACCAAAGGAAAACTTAGAGTCAGGCTATTTCATATATTTTAATCACAGGAAATGGATATGAAAGTGGATAGAGCTTAATGAGGAAAAAAGGAAGGGGCTAGGTATACTGCCACTACTCATGAAACTAGTGCTAATCCTCCTACACCCACCAAGCTGGACCCTAGGGTGAGGTGATTAGCAAGGATAAGGGTGTAGATGAGTGATAGCAGTTGTGCCAGGCTGCAGCCGAGGAAGGAGGAGGGGAGGAAAACCATAAGAAGTGGTGACAAAAGGGAGAGGAGTACCTGTTGCTAATAAACCATCTAGCTCAGGCAAGTATTCCTACACTGTCATTTATAGGAAGAGCACATGCCTAAAGATGCTACAAAGAAATACTTGCTATTTAGAAGAAGCTGTTGAGATAGTTGCACTCCCTGTTTGTGCACTAAGCATTGAATGTGACTTCAAATTTCAATGGAAATGAGGGCTGGTCCACTTTAAAAAACTGTCATACTCAGCATCTGTTTGGAGCCAAGAATTAGAACTTTGATTAGGCCTCATTAATCTGTAATCATACAGCATGATGTTTTGTAAAGCCCCAAAATTGGCACGGATGAAAATTACCTGCACAATACTTTCTCTTGATTCAGAGACAGATAATTGTCTGTGTTGTTTGTGTTTATTATCTCCAGGTTCTGTCTTAAAAATTGTCCACCCAATGATTTGGAATGTGCCCTAAGCCCATACGCCTTGGAATACAAACTTGTCTCCCTCCCATTTGGAATAGCCGCCAATCAAGATTTAATCCGGCTGGTTGCATACACGCAGGATGGAGTGATGCATCCCAGGACAACATTCCTCATGGTGGATGAGGACCAGACAGTCCCTTTTGCCCTCAGGGATGAAAACTTGAAAGGAGTTGTATATACAACTCGGCCTCTTCGAGAAGCAGAGACCTACCGAATGAGGGTTAGAGCCTTGTCCTACAGTGCCAATGGAACCATTGAATATCAGACAACATTCATCGTTTATATAGCTGTATCTGCCTATCCATATTAACCCATGTAGCTTAACAGTGTTCATATTGGAAATAACTGCCCCTTCCAGATTTGCCTTCCCTTCTCCTTCTAAACAGTTGTAAACTTTGCAACTTGAAAATGGTGCTATGCTCTTTCTTGTGCCTGCCTTGGCACTGCCGAATTGTTTTCAGTATTCCGTTGATTTGTGTGTGTGTGTGTGTGTGCGTGTGCGTGTGCGCATGTGCGTGCGTGTTTGTGTGTGTGTGTGTGTGTTTTTAATGAGGTTTGGAAAAAACCTATATTATTTGCTTTATTTATTACACTGGAGCAGTAACTTTCTGAGGATTGTTCTGAACACCCAACAGTGCACATCAGGGGATATTTGACATAGTAGTTTAGTGTTCTGAACTGTTACTACAACCATGTTTCTCCTTTGCAAATATTAATTGAAGGCCTTTTTTGTTATTTGGCCATATTTAGAATGATGAAACTGGTTACCAAATAATCTACTCAATACTTATAACTTAAGATCATGCTTTTCTTCCTATTTAAACTCTATAATAGGACTTATACACATACTTTCATTTCCTTTAAAAAAAAAAAAACACACACATACCATTTACTTCAAAAAAGAACACAACCCCTAGAAGGATTAGTCTGTCCCAAATGATGTTCATCTGTTTTACTTAACCTTCTAAATATGGATCTTTCAGTGATTATGTGAACTCAGCTGAATCATTTGTGGATTGTAACCAAAACCATGAGTTCTTCCTTAGAGAATATTTTATGGCATGGATTTGAAACTTTAATATTTTGACATAATCTTTCCATTCACTTAATGCCACGACTTTTACATTACAGAATTCCTTATACACCTGGGCAGTTGAAAATATTTTCTTTAAAAAAAAAAAAAAAGAAAAGGAAAGGAAAAGGAAACTAATGGAACCATTTTTCTCCAAACTCAAGCAAGTTTGGTTTAGCATAACATTCAACGTCAAAACACTGTACAAGGCGGTGACAGACTCTGGAAGTAATTTGCCAAGATGTATTCTATTTTTAAGAAGTGTATATATGTTACCTTTGTGTGTATTTTCTATGCAATATCTCAGTGGATTGTTTTATTAAAATACTGCACCAAAAAGTGTTATGCCAAAACAATCAAAATAAAAATTCACATCCCTTTTATTAATACTTTTGTGAGTCCCTAAATTTTTTTTGTTATTGGAATCAGAATCATATCCCAGTTTCCTTTTTTTCTTTTCCTTTGGGTAAAATTAGTGTCTTCCAAGAAAGTTGTAATGTGGTTTGAGGTGCCTTACAAGTGTCACAATGCAATTTCACACAAAATCATAGCAACAGAGACCTTGAGGTATAAGCTGACCCAGGACCTTGTATTCAGGCATGTAATGGTATAAAACAATGGATAACTTTTTCAAGTATGAGAATTCATTTTAATATTTAAAAAAAAGGTAACTTACTCCCATATGATAGTTGTACTATGTTAAGGCTAAAATTCTAGCTAGTCTGTCTAAAATACTTAATGAGTGGTCGCCAATAAATTATAAGCTTTAGCAAGAGTTAGACTTAAGCATTTATTAGGGAGAATAAGAATTTGATAGAGAGAGAAAGGCCTACATTCATCTATCTATTAAAGGGAGAACGTATTTCTAGCTCCCTTCTCCACCAGAGTCCTCAGGAAAGAGAGTGAGTCAGAGTGCCAGGCTCCCCCTTCTTCCTCCCACAAGCAAACGTCACTTCCTGATGCCAAAGAAAAGACACATGGTCTTGCCCTCAGAGACCTTCACCTCATGGCGGAGCTTTTATACAGTAAGTCTCCAGCAGGTGCCAACATTCCAATCGGTACAATTATTAACATCCAATGGGAAAGAAAGGGGAGGTTAGGGATTTATTAAGTGCTTACTATGTACCAGGTACTTTGCTAAACATTTTACAAATACTTCATTTGATTCATTGCTTGTGAGGAGGCCGAGCCAATATCATCAAAATGACGTTCATTTTTCTTGCTTTCTCAGTTGGGGGGGGGGGCATGGAAGGCAGGGAAAGGTGAGAAGAGAATTGGCCAGAAAATAAATAACACTGAATTTTTTTTGGGGGGGGCGGGGTGTGAGGCAATTGGAGTTAAGTGACTTGCCCAGGGTCACACAGCTAGTCAAGTGTCTGAGGCCAGATTTGAACTCAGGTCCTCCTGACTCCAAGGCTGGTGCTCTATCCACTGTGCCACCTAGCTTCCCCAATAACATTGAATTTTTTTAAAAGGATTTTTTAATTAGTTTATGGTAGAAAAAAAACAGTAATGGAGTCAGTAATAAATTTTATAGTCTCAGTTGTAAATACAGAAATGTACAAAGCATAGGTAACTATATTTGATGAGGAACAAACACTACCATCAGAAAAAAAATGAATTCATTTTATCTCAGCATTAAGGAAATGAATGGTTACTGATGAGGGAATCCTTTCTTAATCAGTTGTCTGTTCTATGTGCAATAGAAGCATCAATTCATGAAAGCAAGCTCAAAATCATATTTCTTTGAAATAAGGTATGCCATTCCCAAGCCGTATTCTAAGTTATGGGTCTCGTGCCACCTCTTCTCAGTAACAGTTACCAAACCAAATTCACTTTCTTGCATTATGCATAGGTATATGTGTAGATACATATATGCATACACAAATACAGTCATATATTTGTATATACACCTGCATATATGAATATGCAAAATAAATACAAAACAGTTAAATATAAAAGAGTATGAGAGCAAGGTTTGTGGCACTTGAAAGGATGAGGAAAAGTTTTGTGTAGAAGGTGGTGTTTGAGTTGCCTCTTGCAGGAAGAGAGAGGCATAGGGAAGGGAAGAGGCATGTAAGATGGTCAGTACAAACTCACTGAGATGGAGTGGAGTGCTATTTGTGAAGAACACAGAGCAAGCCAGGTTAGCTGGATGATGGATATAATGGGGGAAAAAACAGTGTCCAATGAGACGGGTCGGGGAAAGGCTGTGAAGGGCTTTATAAGCTACATAGAGCTTCTATTTTATCCTAGAAGCAATAGGAAATCACTGGGATTGATCGAATAGCTAAGTAACCTGTTCAGATCTGCACTTAAGAAAATTACTTTGATAGTACTGTGGACTGGAATAGAAGAGAAATGAGACAAGGAGACCAAGCAGGAAGCTTTTGGAGTAATCTAGGTGAGAGGTCATAAATACCTATATTTGAGCAGAGAGAGGGGTTCAGGTTCAAGAGATGGTGTGGAGGTAGAAACAGTAATATTGGGGGACTGGCTAGCTATATGTCGTAAAGGAGAGTGAGGGGTTGAGGGTAACCAAGTTTACAACTCTGAAACACTAGAAAGATAGTGGCACTTTCAATGTAGAAAAGAAATAATTTGCTAATAAAAAGAATGAGGGCTTTTTTTTTGACATGTTGAACATAAGATATATCCAGGATATGCTATTTTAAATGTCCATTAGGCAGCCAGCAATGAGGAATTGACACTCGGGGAAAGATTAGCTAGGGCTAGAGATACAGATTTATGAGTTATCAGCAAAGGAATGAAAAACTAAATCCATAGGAGTTGATGTGGTCACCAAGAAACAGAATATAAAAAGCAAAGTAGAAATTTTAGGTCAAAATTTTAGATTGTATCCATAACTAGGACACATTTTCTGATGATGAAATAGCAAAGGAAATTTAGAAGAAACAGTTAGATATGTAAGAAGAAAACCAAAGGAGAATAGTGTCATGAAAGCCCAAAAAAGAAAGTGTGATCAACAGTGTTAACTTCAGCTCACAGGTCCAGAAGAATGAAGACTGAAAAAAGAAAATCAGATTTGTACACTGAGTGATCACTGGTAACTTTGGAGAGAGTAGTTTCCATTGAGAAACAAGGTTCCAAGTCAGATTACAAAGAGTAGAGAAGAGAGTGAGAGAAAAAAAAGGAAGGAGAAGCAAGTAGTTTAGAATACTTTTTTCTAGGGCTTTGGCTGCAAAATGTAGGCGATATATAAAAGGATAGCTTGAGGGGATAACACTATATAGTGAAGATTTTTTAAGAATGGAGAGACTTAGGGCAGCTAGGTGGCACAGTGGATAAAGCACTGGCCCTGGATTCAGGAGGACCTGAGTTCAAATCCAGCCCCAGACACTTGACACTTATTAGCTGTGTGACCTTGGGCAAGTCACTTAACCATCACTGCCCCACCAGAAAGAAAAAAAAGACTCATTGAAAAGACTGGGGAGGGGATAGATAACAAAAAAAAAAAAGAATGGAGAAACTTGGGTATGCTTGATGGCAGTAACAAGGGAAGCAATAGATAAGAAGGGATTGATGATTAGCAAGAGAGAATACTGAAGAGTAAAGGAGATGATATCAAGAACAAAAGTAAATAGTATGAATTGTTAAATAATCTATAACCTTTCACTTCTTTCTTAGTCCCAGAAACATATATCTAAGATATTTTCATTATCTTACCCTATGATGGTTTTAATTCCCCTATATCTATCTACCTTTCCATTAAAGTCACTAAGGGTCAATGCACAGGCTGACTTTGTTTGGGTGATCCCGTCTAGTTCATTTTTGAATTTTTAAAAATCTCTTTATCCTCTGAAAGAGATGTTGGTGCAAAAGCTTAAATTAGTATCATGGTAGTCTTTTTAATTATGCTTATAATGAGCATATTGAGAGCCCTCTCCACTCCAAATATTCATGTGAACTATTTGTGCCTGACCTGAGCCTTCTGAGTTCATATTGGTCTGATCAGTCACAGTTAGACATATTGTACCATGACCCCAATATAGTGATATCATTTTGGTCTTCTTTAAGCACGAAAGAAACAACCAATCACGAGAAAGACAAAACAAGATGAAGAAGTGGTCCATTAAATGATCTTTGTTGCTGTCCTGGGTACATGTGCTTGTAGGTGTAGTGCTTCACCTGGAGTCAGTAATGCCTGAGTTTAAATCCAGCCTCAGAACCTTATTAAGTGTTTGACCCTAGAGAAGTCACTCCACTCCACTTCAGTTTCTACAGCTATAATATAGAGATTATAATAGTACTTTCCTAACAGAGTTGTAAGGAACAAGTGAAATAATGTTTTTAATGTGCTTTGCAAACTATAAAAGTACTATTATTATTACACAATGAAACCAGTTCCATCAACTCCTTTGTTTTGCATCTCCAAAAAGAACCTGTGAGTCAGATGCAATCTCCTTAAGCTTTCCAGTTTCCATTATAGCAAGAGTATCACTATTGCTACAGTTTCATTCTTCTAGTAGTATATCAATTCATTAATTATTGGACAATGTTCTCACATATAGCATACCAACAGTTAAATTTATGTCCATAGATGGTCTAAAAGTTATGTGCTTCTTAGCACTCTAAAAGTGTAGGGAATCGATGCCAACCTGGAGAAAGGGGTCTAGATGCACATCTTAGAGTTCTTTCCTCGGTCCTCTACATTTTTTTTTTGTTAGGCAATGAGGGTTAAGTGACTTGCCCAGGGTCACACAACTAGTAAGTGTCAAGTGTCTGAGGTCAAATTTGAATTCAGGTCCTCCTGAATCCAGGGCCAGTGCTTTATCCACTGTGCCACCTTGCTGCCCCTGGTCCTCCACATTTTTTATCAGTGATTTGAATGAGAGAGAATATAGATCATATCTACAGATGACACAAAGTTGGAAGGAACAACTAATATAAATGCGGGAAAGTCTTAGAACTCAAAAAGATCTTGACAGATCAGATAAATGGAAATTTCATTTGTCGAGATGAAATTTAATAAGTATACTTATTAAGTTCTATGATGGTTTTAAATAATTAATTGCCAATGGACCAAAATGAGGAATACATGGCTAGACAGTAGTTTTGCAAGAAAAATATCTTGGGGACATGGGAAAAGGGAGGGGATAGCAGACTGAAACTCATTATGAGTCAGGAGTGCAACATGTCAGCCAAAAAAGGAAACGTGGCCTTAGTCTGCATTTGTCAGACCATATCTGAAGTATCACATTTAACTCTGGGTCCATTTTAAGAAATTCATTGATAAACTAGAGGGCAATTAGTAAGATGAGGGGATTCAAAAGCATGGGGAGATTAGTTGAATGAACTGTGGTTGTTGAGGCTACAGAAGAGAAAGTTTAGAGGGTCAGGGGGTAGAAGAAGGTCATGAATGGAAGCTTCAAGTAATCTGAAATGTCATGTGGAAGCAGAATTAAATTCATTCACTTTAGTCCCAGAAGGCAGAAATAAGCACAATAAGTGAAGTTTCAGAAGGCCACGTTTAGGATTCCTGTGATGAAAGATTTCCCTAACAATTTGAGCTATACAAAAGTGAGCTAAGAGATAGGGTGTTCCCCTCATGGTGGATGTCAAGCAGATGACCATTGTCAGGGATGTCACTGAGGGATTCTGGCTTAAGGACAGGGTAGAATAGAGGGCCTCTGAGAGTCCTTCCATTTCAGAGATTCTCTAGGTCTGTGAAGTCCACATCCCCTTGGCTAGTGTTCTGTAAACCAATTCTTTTTTTGTTTGTTTGTTTTTGGTTTTTTGCAGGGCAATGAGGGTTAAGTGACTTGCCCAGGGTCATACAGCAAGTAAGTGTCAAGTGTCTGAAGCTGGATTTGAACTCAGGTCCTCCTGAATCCAGGGCTGGTGTTTATCTACTGTGCCACCTAGCTGCACCCCCATAAACCAATTCTTGTTCTTGCTCTTTGTGTTTTTCTCCTCCTTCTTGGTCTTCTCCTTTTCCTCTTCTTTTCCTCCTCCTTTTCATTCTCCTACTCCTTCTACTTCTGTCTTCATCTTCCTCTTCCTTCTTTCTACTATACAGGACTTGCCAGGAAGCCCTGGCTACAAGTACCGCCTGGGAACACACCTTGTCCTTGTGAGCAGGGACAAGTCATTCAGCCTCTCGGTGCTGTAGGCCACTCTTTGAGAAGTTGCAAAGAAGGAACCAACCTGCATTGGTAGAAGGCAATTCCTTACTCAGATGTCCCATAAAGCAACGAAATCACAGATCCAGTACTGATACCCATTCAAGCTCTATTGATAGCTAACTTTTACAAAGTGCTTTAAGATTTCCAAAGTGACTGACATGTATTATTATCACATTTGATACTCTTAACTTCACTTCCTTTTCTGAGTGCTAATATTATCCCCATAAGCAAATTATGGATGTGAGAGATTATGTGAAAGCCCCAGGTCACCAATAAATATAATCAGAGGCAGGACCTGAATTTAAAATTTCTAGACTCCAAGTCCCTCAACTCTATCCAATAATTGGATGCTATTGGCTTTAATCTGTCTGGAAGGAGCCCTCCTCCCACAGCTTGGATGTTGGTATTCCAGTTTAAGGAGATGGGAGCAAATTTCCTTCCTTACTTTCAGATAAATGATGACTAATGGGAGGGGAAAAAAGTACTCCCAAAGGAAGTAAACTAGGAAACAGATTAAAGGGCTAGCCATCATTAATGAAATACTTGTTTTCTTAATGAGTTAAAAAATGGGAAAAGGCCTGAGAAATACATAGTGTGTCTGCATTGTTCTTCAATCAGGGCAATCTGTGAGACACATCCTATTTGACTCGAGGTTGTTGCTGATATTACTGCTGTCCCTTAGTTCTAGAAGAGGACCAATGGCATCAGAAGGATGATGTCTTGACTTGCGAGAGAACTGAATTTGAGTGAGGTAGAGCTGCTCAAAGTCAGTAGCTTATATATTCACAACTGTAGCAAAACTCAGGAGGTTGTAGAAAAGAAGAGAACTTCTCGAGGGTGTTTATCTGAGGAGCAACATCTCTTTACAAATCTCCTGAGCTGGCACACATAAGATTGGCATATATGTATAACAACCCATAGTGATCATGTATGTCAACAGATAAGGCATGCAACATAGTACAATAGAGAGGGCACCAAGTTCTACCAAAGCATCAAGGTCTGAATCTTGGCTCTACCACTGTCACTTCACCAGCTGGGTCATCAGTTTCCTCACCTGTAAAATGAGTGCCCTGTAGAAGTCTCTTCTGCTTCTTAATCTATGGTCCTATAATCCCCAAATTCTAAAATCCTATCGTTCTAAAGAAGATTTAGCATCTATTTGTTCACTTGGCCATCACTGAGGAAAACAACAAGAACAATAATAACTAGCATTTACATAGCACTTTAAGGTTTACAAACTACTTTACAGATGTTATCTCATTTAAGCCTCACTAGGACTCAGTGTGTTCAATGAGATAATTATCCCTGTTTTGCAGATGAGGAAACAAGGTAAGAAAGGGTAAGTGACTTGCCCTGGGTCACAAAGCTAGCGAGTATCTGAGACAACATTGAGACTCAAGTCTTCCAGACTCCAAGTCCAACTTTTTATAGCTAGGGTTCCCTGGCTTCTTTTAAGTGCCAACTTAAAGGAAGCCTTTCCCAACTCCTCTTAATTTCAAAGCTTTCCCTCTGTTAATTATTTCCTACTTATCTTCCATACAGCTTGCTTTGTATAAATTTGTTTGCATGTTGCCTCCCCCATTAGATTGTAAGCTCCTTGAGGGAAGAGACTGTCTTTTACCTATTTTTGTATCTCCAGTGCTTAGCACAGTGCCTAGAACCAAGTAGGTTCTTTAGAAATGTTTACTGGGGCAACTAGGTGGCATAGTGGACAAAGCACTGGCCCTCGATTCAGGAGTACCTGAATTCAAATACTGCCACAGATACTTGACACTTAACTAGCTGTGTGACCCTGGGCAAGTCACTTAACTCTTACTGCCCTGAAAAAAAAAAGAGAGAGAGAGAGAAGAAGAAAAAAATGTTTACTAATTAATGACTCTACTCACTATGATACCTTGCTGCCTAGTAATCCCCGGACTCAAACAGGGAAGCATTCTCAACATTTCCAGAGGCAGATTGGGATGAGAAATCTAGTACTGTGGCACTGGTCAGAGTATTACAGTCTACACTGAAACCACTAATATAAACAAAGAAGGCCCTGCCCTCTGTTTTCAACTCTCTGGGCCATCTTTTCCTATATTTCTCTGCTTCTGGAAAAAAGAAAATTGTCACCTGTTTTCCTACTATATTGAAGTGAACTCTATTTCTATCGGTCACAAGGAAGAATCTCAAACTGACCCATCCAGTGTGTCAACCATATCAGAAGCTAAAGCCAAAGTGAGTACAGCAACAAAAGAGAGCTCAAACCATAATCAAGTAAAAACACTTCAACCAAGAGGGAAGCTAGAGGAAAAAAAAGAAAGATGGGCCAGAGGTGGAGCAAATAATAACTATCATTTAAAGAGCATTGTAAAGTTTGTAAAGTACTTCACATACACTATCTCATTGGAGTCTCACAATAACCCTTGTGAAGCTGATTCTATGGGTATTATTCCCATTTTCCAGATGTGGAAATTGAGAATCAGAGATCATAGGATCATAGATATGTTGCTAAAAGGTGTTTTATGTGCTATCAAGTCCAACCGCTTCATTTTACAAATGAGGAAAATGGCACACAGAGTGAACCTGTCTAGGGTCATACAGCTAGTAACAATCTGATTTGAATCAAGGTCTTCTTGACCTGCAGGGCTGCTAGGTGGAGGAATAGCTAGAGCCCTGGGCCTGGAGTCAAAGACCTGAGTTCAAATCCAGCCTTAGAAATTTACTAGCTGTGTGAATCTGGGAAATTCACTTAACCCCTTTTGCCTCAGTTTCCTCACCTGTAAAATGAGCTGGAGAAGAAAATGGCAAACCACTCCAGTAGCTTTCCCAAAAGGGGTCACAAAGAATCAGACACTAAATGAATGAACAACAATTTCTTGAATGGGAGTTGTGTATTTGTTTTTTAAAGAAAATGCCAAGAGCTGGGAATATCAATTCAGCAAGTGCTAGCCAGAACAAGTGAACATAGTTTTCCTTTTCTTTAATTCTTCATTTTTTTCCCTTTACTACTTAAAATTCAAGGCAACTTGTCCTGTTAGAACTTTTACAGGAAGGGAAGTTTCTTTCTGCTGCTGCCCATTTGGGGGAAGGGGAGGGGGTGGGTAGGCCAGGAGGAGGGCTGTTGGGGATCAGAACTAGGAGGAGATAATGGAACCAGATTTTTCCACGTGGCAATGGTTATATGGATGTGCTATAATTGGCCCAAAGACCTTGGTGAATGTGAGGCATAAAAAGCTGTGATCCTTTTTACCATTTGGGGTAATTTCCTTGCCAAAGGGAAGTAATAAATGTGGAAACTATTATATAACTCAGTCCCTTAACTGTTACATCTTGCTCTATCTGATCTGTTTTAGTTCAAGTTTTAAAAGAGCCCCCAATCCCAGGAACCAAAGCTTTGGGCAACAAAGCCAAAGTCTCCAAATCTTATCAAACTTCAGGTGGTCCATTTGGTTTTGTTGTTCACCTCAGAACTGTGATTTCATTAGAACAGATATCACTGTAGTGCCCCCTCAATTGATGCAGCTCTGCAACTCACCTGTAATTTTCTTAGAGGATTGGTTGGGGCACCTAGAGAGGGAATGACTTGCCCAGGATATGTAACAGAATGTGTCAAAGGCAGTACTTGATAGGGATCATCCTGACTTTGAGGCTAGCTACTATGCACCATACTGTCAATGGCTAAGTTAACCATAAGAAGAACAAGGCCTGGAGTGGTTCTGTTATGTGAATGATCTTAAAAGAATAGAAAGGGAAGGGAAGAATACACCAAGATGGGGAGAGAGGAAGGGAGAAAAAGGAGAAATTATTTCACATAATTGGAAGGCACAAGTAGAAGGATGGAGTGGTGGGAAAGGATGACACATAAACCTCATTCTCATCTGAACCAGCCAAAAGAGGAAAGAAAAAATGAACACATATTGTAACAGAAATCTATTTCACTCAACAGGGAAATAGGAGGGAAAGGGAAAGGAAAATGGAGAAATAAAGAGAGCAGATTAATGGAGGGATTAGTCCTAAGCAAAACAAACTCTAAGGATGTGCAGAAATATTGATGGTAGCCCCTTTTGTGGTGGCAAGGAAGTGAAAACTGAGGTGGTACCCATCAATTGGGGAATGGCTAACAAGTTATAGTATATGAATCTGATGGAATAGTGTTGTGGGGTAAGAAATGATGAATGGGATGGTTTCAGAGAAATCTGGAAAGACTTATATGAAATGAAGCAGAGTGGAGTGAGCAGAAGCAGGAGAACAATTTATACTCTAACAAATAAAATGTAAAAAACAACTCTGAAAGACTTAGGACATCTGGAATATAGTAGGAATAACATTGGCTCTGTGGGTAACTAGGTGGCCAATGGATAGAACAGTAGACTTGGAATCAGGAATACTCATCTTCATGAGTTCAAATCTGGCCTCAGATACTAGCTGTGAGACCCTGGACAAGTCACTTAATCCTGTTTACCTCAGTTCCTCATATGTAAATTGAGCTGGAGAAGGAAACAGCAAGTCATTTCAATATGTTTGCCAAGAAAAATCCCAAAACAGGGTCAAAGAGAGTCAGATACGACCAAACAACAACAAAACATTGGCTGTCTAGGGTGGAGGTACATTCTGGATGCCCTTGAATGCCAACCAGAATAGATTTACTTTACATGTCTGGCTCATAGGGGAGAAAGCTTTGAAAGAAACAAGAGAAGAGAGAACTTCAGCTGAATGAAGAAAAATAAATCATAAAGGTACATTGGAGGGATGTAGACTAGTAAAGTAGGTCAGAGGTTAAATTTGGGAAATGTTTTTTTTTAGTTTGGTTATGAAGGCAAGAGTTCAGGTCTAGTTCTACCTCAGACACTTACTAGGTATGTGACTCTTGATAAATCACTTAAACTATGCTCATCTGTAAAAGAAGAAGGTGGCACTTATCTGCTGATCCCACTCCTCCTGGATACTCACTCTTTCCTCTCTGGGTTTTCATCACAGTATTCCCTCTTCGTTGTCCTTTGCTTTTGCTGTCTCATCATCCGTAGAATATCACTAATTAGGTGTTCCACAAAGCTCTGTCCTGGGCCCACTCTTTCTCCCTCTCACTCTGACCTCATCAGCTCCCATGGGTTTGTTATTTTTCTATGCTAATGATTCACTGTTCTAGTTCTAGTTTCTCAACCAAGCTTCAGTCCCATATCACCAATGGCCTATTGGACATTTCAAATGGGATGTCCTAGAAACATCTAAACATCAACAAGTACAAACTTCAACTCATTAACTTTTTCCCCAAACCCTCCTTTCTTGTATGTTTGTTGAAGGTGCCACCAACCTTTCTGTCAAGTCTTTAACCTTAATGTTTTACCAAATCCTTCATTCCTCCTCACTATATATGTGTATGTATGTATGTATATATCCAGTCTGTTGCCAGATCTTGCTATTTCTACCTCCAGAACATCTCTCACATCTAAGAGAGCTACAACCTTAGTTCATGGTCTAATCATCTTTTACCTAGATTATAATAGCCTTCTAATTGGTCTTCCTGCCTCAAGTCTCTCCCCATGCCCATCCATCCTTCACACTACTTCCAAAGTGATTTTTCCTGAAGCATAGATCTGACCTTTTCAGTACCGACTCAGTCTACTTCAGGGGCTCTGTTACCTCTAAGATAAATATAACCTCCTCTTGCCCTTCAAAACCTGTCCCCAACCTATCTTATCAGCCTCATTGGACACTACTCCCCCCTCACACTTGGCAATCAGGCCACAGTTCTCTCTTCTCCTTACACATGAAGTCATATCTCCCCTTTCTGTGCCTCTGCATTGGCATTCTCCCAGACCAATATGGTCAAACTTAAATAGAAATAGATCCCTGTGGGCCACATATTGTTTTAGAAAACCCCAAATTAATAGAATCTATGTTGCATTCTGTTTTTATTTATTTTGTTAAACATTTTCTAATTATATTTTAATCTCATTCAGGCACACTGGGGACTTAGATGGAGATTGGGCCAATGTGCTCTGAGTTTGACACCTCTGTTTCACACCCTCCTTACATCTACTTCATAGAATCTCTCTCTTCCTGGGGGGGGGGAGGGGGGTAAGAAATTTACTTGATAATTGTGTTGTATATTTGATAGGAATAGCAAGTTGTGCATGGTAGATTTGCAGTTTCATGTGCAATCATCTATTTATTGTACTATGTTATGGAAATGCTTGTTTTATTCCATAAATTAAAAATAAAATTTTTAAAAATCTGTACTACAAGTACCACCTTCTACATAAATCCTTTCCTGATGTCCCCAAACTGCTAAAACCCTTCCTCCCAAGTGATCTTATATTTAACTACGTATTGATCTGCACTTACAGTATTTATAAGCAGCTAGAGAGAAAAGCAGAAAGAATCCTGCACTTAGAATATGCAAGAGCTGAATTCATATCCTGCTTCAAATGCTTACTAGCTGATCAAGTCATTTTAACTTCTGTCTGCTCAGTTTCCTCATCCATAAAATGGAGATAATCATAGCACCTACTTCATAGGGTTATTGTAAGAATCAATAAGATCATATGTAAAGTTTTTGCACACTTCAAATTACTATATGGTTTCTAGCTATTATTGTTATCGATGTCCTTATATTCTGTATATATGGAGAAACATACTTAAAAATGTCTTTATCTCCTCCATATGATTCTTACTCTCTCTATGTATTTCTATGATCTAGCACAGTGCATAACACATAGTAAAGGGTTAATAAATCTTACTGATTTATTAATTGATGAATTGTCTTTACAATTCTTATCTTTCAGATATCAGCAATAGTATATTTCAGCAGTTTATGCCCTATAAATAAAAAACCCAGAAACTAACTGCTCCTTGAAAATTGGAATACATATACACACACATACAGATACACACGCACACACAATCTCTTTTGAGCACAGGACTAAAACACAACAATCAACAAGCACTTAGTGGGGCAGCTAGGTGGTCCAGTGGATAAAGCACCGGCCCTGGATTCAGGAGGACCTGAGTTCAAATCTGGCCTCAGACACTTGACACTTACTAGCTGTGTGACCCTGGGCAAGTCACTTAACCCTCATTGCCCCACCCAAAAAAAAAAAAACCCAAAACCAAAAAACAAGCACTTAGTAAGATCCTACTTTAATTTAAGACAAGTATGCTGATCTATGACATCAGTTTTCATAGGGAATTTCAGTTCTTAGAAAAAAAAAATCCTATCTTCCATTCATACACCAAACGTGTACAAAGTATGGATAAAATTGAATTAGAGCTCCCTCAGGGCCCAAATTGAACATTTCAGTTCAAAGGTCACACATAAACTCTCCTTACTCAAAGGTCACAAGTCCTCCTAGTACCTTGCTATGTCACTACAGGGGAGGGGAAGCACCATTCGCTCCTTTTCTTGAACCCTTCTCACAGGGAGTATTGGACAAAGCAGTTTTTTAACCTTGCCCCTTGGGCTTAGTTTGCCTTTCTGTACTTTATCTATACACCCACAAGGAGAGTTAACACGGTGTATGGTATATGTACACGGTATAGAAGAAACAGTCCTGTATTTGTAGTTGGAGGGCCAGGGCTTAAACCCTGATGCTGCTATTTATTGCCTATGTGACAGCTATTTTATGCCACTACAGACCTCAGTTTCCTCACATGTAAAAAGAAGTCATCAGACTAGATGACCACTGACATCTCTTCTAACTCTAGGTCTATAATCCTAGGTCCTCAGTGCTCCTACCACTATATCCCAGCTCCATCACCCCAGAGTGTCCACAGGCTAATGGGGTCTACCTTGTGGCGTCCATGTTCCTCCAACTTTTAATCAAGTAGAGAGGTGGGGAAACAGCAGATCCACATCTGCTGGACCTAACTCTGCATTTAAAGCTGTTCCATGTGTAGGGGCAACAATGTGAAAGATCTAATTTGACCATGAGTTTTTCCACCTCTGCAGGAATTTGAAAAAATGTAAAAGGAAACTAAACTGGGTACCTAAAACACATTTTCTTTAAAAAAAGAAAAACTATATCTGTATTTAATATAAAAATGAGGGAAAATTCATGAGCATTATAAATGAAATGTATAAAGAGTTCTTATTCTTCTTCCACATTTTGAATTCACTTATTATAATATCTAAAATCATTTGAAAAACCATATTATTGATATTTTATTTTTACATCATTCTCATTTGCAAATATGTTCCTTACCAAGCAAGCTATCCCTAATAACAATAACAACAAACAAAATACAACCCTTTAAAAAAAAAACTGAGGGGGAAAAAGTGGTTCACCAAAACTAACCAACACATCAACTGAGTCTGACAGGATATGCAATGTTCCATACCCATAATCCCCCTTTTCTGAAAGGAAGGGACAGAGAGGAGCATTTTTCTCAGCTCTAACCCTAAGACCAAACTTATAATTATACAACATTCAGTTTCTTGTCCTTTTTTCTCCTTTTCCTTTTTTGGTTAAAATGCATTTTTAAAATATCAAATGACCTTTTGGTGACTGGGCTGGTGATCAGGAGCAACATTACAGTTGCCACTTGGAGAAAATGTAGAGAAGGCAAGCATTCTGTACTAATTACTTCTAAACTGAGTCACAAAGCACATTGTCTAGGTTGGAGTAGACTGGTGGAAATGATTCTATCTTCCCAATTGCCGTGTCCTGCCAAGCTTCTCTGTTTCCAAATCTGTATGCTCAGAGTGATGCCTGAGAACTGGGAAGGCCCCCAGAATGTGTTTTGAATTGTTCCCTTCCTCTCCCTTTCCCAAGCCCTCCGTTGACCTTTTTCACCTCACTGAGCCTGCTCCATTGGCTTCCTCGCCAGCCTCCTCCTTTTTCTATGCAGCCAGCTCTCAGCGGCATGAGTCACATCCTATTAGGTGTTGTCTCGTCTTCCTAGTACCCATCAGTGATGCTGCCAGGACACACGCACGGGAAGAAACCACTAAAATAGAAATTACAGAGGGGGAAGGAAGGACTTCCAAGGCCATAAAATCCAACCCTCAACAGGAACCTTATCTACAACACTCTTAACGAGACTTCACTTGAATCCTTCAGAGATGGAGATGCCAGTGCCACCTGAGGTTCCAACTGCACTTTGGGACAATTATTCATATCAAGCACAGTTTCTTTGCCTTCTGGAGCCAAGCAGAATATGTAATCCCTCTTTCTATGATAACCCATCAAATACTGAGTATCTGCTAAATCTCATCTATCACATTTCATTATCTTGACATACCACCTTCTCTCTCAGGCCTTCTTTTCTCCACAATAAAACATCTCAAGTTCTTTCAACCAACCCTTGGCATGGTTTAGACTCCTTTCAATATATTAGTCACCCTCTTCCAGACATGCTCTAGTTTGCAAATGTCCTTTCTAGAACAGGGAGCTTAGCCATGAACACATTACTCAAGATGTAGTCTGACCAGGGCAGGACCCAGAATAAGCCTTAAACTCTCCTGGTCAAGATAGAGCCAGGGATGTGTAAGCAAAGAAGCAGTCTGTGACATAGGTAGGTACTGGTACTGAATGTCAGAGTAAACTCATAAGATACACCAAGTTGACATGCCAGAATCTGGCCATAAACAGCATGACAGCAGGGAAGGTAGCAGGTCGGACACAGAAGATATGGAAACAAATAGCAGAGGGCAGAAAAGGCTAAAAAGATTAAAAAAAAAAAAAAGACTGCTCCATGAGATAAAAGTAAATAAGGATAAAAAGTAAAGATTTAAGGGGAATTTAAAATCAGAAAGGAAGGGGGAAGAATTAAATTAATACCCCATGCACTAAATTTGCCGATTCCCTGTAACTGAATCAGTATCATTTGAGGGAAGTTGGGCGAATGGGAAGAGAGAAGGTGCCTCTAATAGGGCCAAAGATAAACAGTGAAAGGATAATAATGACGAAAATCTCTTAACAAGAAAGGGTACTACAGGAGAATAAGAGAAAAGTAATGGAGAGGATGGAACTAATCAGGGTAAAAAGAATGGGGGCTCTTCTAAGAGACAGAAGAGGACACGGACCGTAGCAAAGTAGGGATGAGGATATGGGAATTGATAAGAAGACATTATTTACTTCTCAAGAAATTAAGCCTGAGAGATAAAGAATGCATAAGCAGGGGCAGCTAGATGGCGCAGTGGATAAGGCACCGGCCCTGGATTCAGGAGTACCTGAGTTCAAATCCGACCTCCGACACTTAACACTTACTACCTGTGTGACCCTGGGCAAGTCACTTAACCCCAATTGCCCCACCAAAACAAAACAAAACAAACAAACAAAAAAAAAAGAATGCATAAGCAAAGATTTACCACCACAGCAGGTGAAGATCCTAGTGGATAGGTATCCCTACTTTCTAGGGTTCTGTGATGATTGTGCACAGGGTTTGTATGAACTCTCACTATCTCTTATTCCCAGAAGCCCAGAAACTCATTTTATTTTTTCATCCACATTATGTAAGAATGACATGTTAATGGGATCTGGGGGGCTGGGTTCAATTCATATGAAAAAAAGAAAAGCCAAAATGGCTTGGGATGAGCATCCTATAGATATAAAAAACAGTGGCTTCCCTGAGTCACTGGAAACACAGCCTCCAAACAAATAACTCTGGTGTGCTAAAGGATGTGTGATACCTTAGAATCCACTTCTGAGCAGACTGTCAGTTTTCCTGAGCATTTAGAGGCTTATGCCTGATGTGGCCGTGAGTAGGGGAAGCTTTTCCAACACAATAGGACTGGCCGAAACTCACACTCAAATAACCTTCAAGAATCTAGGATCACCTCCATGTCACAGTGAGACATTGGAGTAGGACTTTAAAAATTACTGATGTAATTTTACATCACTTTCATTTTCAAATATATCCCTTCCCTCCTTCAACAAAGATTTCAAAACAAACAAACAAACAAAAAAAGTAGTTCAGCAGAAGTAATTCATCAACTATTTCTGAGTGTATGGCCAAAATTTCACAGAGAAACATAGGCAGTCTTATATGATCTGATGCAGAACAAAGTAATCCGGAACACCCGTAACTACAAAGATGCAAATGGGAAGGCCAAAAAAGGGGGAACTGAACACTAATACTAATTATTGATCAAGCTTAGCTGTGTAAATGAGTCTAGAAAATTCCTCTCCTATGGATTTACACAGCTAAGCTTGATCAATAATTAGTATTAGTGTTCAGTTCCCCCTTTTTTGGCCTTCCCATTTGCATCTTTGTAGTTACGGGTGTTCCGGATTACTTTGTTCTGCATCAGATCATATAAGACTGCCTATGTTTCTCTGTATTCGTCATTTCTTATGGCACAGTGATTATATAGTAGCAAATCTTTAATGAAGAGAACCACTACTACATAGGCCATGGAAACAGCTTTCTCCATAATGATATTTTACCTGTGTCTGTACAGCTTGCAAACAATTGCATTTTGACAAATACTCAATGTAGGCATTTTTCTGACAGAGAGCCTTTAAAAGGCTTATCAGTGATTTCCATCTTTCTATAAAATAATTTATATAAACACATGCAGATGTCAAAATGCTGTGGGAGGAGAGGGGGTGGCGATTCATTGCTATAACACAATGTTGTTTGAACATAATGTCCTCTTTTTTAATGTCTCTGAAATAGCACTGTTGAATAGAGAAGCAAAAATGGAAGTCATTTTTCTTGTCTGTGATACTGTCCTCACTTTATAGCTATTAAATGGCTCACAGTACTAATTTTAAATACCTAATAAACAGTTTCCAGATGAGACCTTGTATTCCAAACCCTGGGGGCTCCTTCCTAGCACCCATTGTTTTAAAGAAGCAAAGGCCCAGAACTTCTAAGACTTCCCTGTCCAATGTACAGTTGAAGCACTTTCCATGAAGACTGTGATGTACAGGGGCCATTCCCCTACCAATCAGAAAGAGGAGGTGAGGAGACAACTCACAAAATAAAAAAAACTCTGATTCACTGGAAAGCATTGGCCATAATCCACACAATCAGGACAAATCATGGAAGGGTCTTAAGAGGCAATCCCCCAGATACACTCCTGTTCTCTGAACATGTTTCTCATGGTATGAAAGCTGTGGTTAATTTAGAATCCCTAACAGGAAATCCTTTAGTTATACTGGACTTTATAAGAAGCTTAAAAATTTAAAGCTGTCACACTGAAAGACAATGTGAAATAATGAAAAGAAGACTAGATTTGAAAATGAACCACTGGGTGATCTTAGGCAAGGCACATCCTCTCGGAATCGGTCTCCTCATAGTAAAACAGGAATATTTGTACCCCTCAGTGGATGGAATGTTAGACTCTTAAGCACAGGGGGCTGTTTCATTTGGGTCTTGGAACTTAACACAATGACTGGTACATAGTTGGTACTTAATAAATGCTTAATTGTACTGTCTGCTTCATGAAGTGGTTATGAGGGAAGGGTTTTTATAAGCTGTGCAGGGCTAGGACAGTAAGAGTTTTTAATAAGCACTGAAAATGATGAAACATACCATTCCTTTCTTCCAAGAAATCTAAAGATAATATGATGCAATGAAAAGAACATTGGTTTTCAAAGCAAACTGTATGACTATGGACAAGTTACTAACCTCTCTGAAACAGTTTTCTCATTTGTGGTACCTACTAATTAAGATTGCAAGGACATACTTTTTATTTAAGCACTGAAACTATATTATTTTATCTATTTTTATTTTCTAGTTATGATCTGTTCTTAATGGAGTCATTTGAGATCACTGCTTCTTTTTCCAAATTTACACTAATTATCTTTTATAATCTGTTTAAGAATTTTTCCAGGAATTTAAGTCAAATCAATGGCTTCTATTTGGAGACTAGTAACTACTTCACTTAAAAAAAAATCAGAAAAACATTTGCTTTTCTTCTCCAGTCTTGAGGTAACTCTTCCATTTTCCATCGTCTTTAAGTACCCTAGGATATAGTTCATTTGGGTATGGACAAACATATTAAGGGAAGCAAGGTGCTCTCTTATTATTTCCTTATTTATCTTTGATAACAACTTCTAATTAGACATTTTTGTTCTGTTTTTTCTTGTTCAAAAAGAATTCGCCTTGAAAGAAAAAAAAAAAAGAAACAAAATAAAAGGAATACAAGGCTCAGAAAAGTGATTTGGCTCTGTTCACAAATCTCATAAGTACCAGAGGAGAGACTTGAACCCAGGTCAATTTGTTTCTAAATCCAAGTTTATCCACTACAGGGGACTGGTGATGATAATGATTTGTGGAGAAAGACCTTTCTACATCTAGATCTATTGGTGTAGTATGGCTAGTGTTTGCCAATGACTTGGTATCTTCCCGTCTTATTCTATGAGTTATCTTCCCTCTTCTTACTGATGGGGAAATGGCCCCTTTAAATCATTGCCTTTGTGAAAAAAGCCCCAAATGAGCAGTAGACAGAGAAGTCTGTACCTCAGAAGTTCTAGGCTGTTGTGTCTCATTGTCAATTTTGCATTTATCAGATATCATGTCTGATTTACAAATTAGGAAATTTGTTTTGAACCAGCCTAAACCTGAAAATGAAAGGCCAAGAGCATGACTGGGTAGCTACGTGAAATAATAACCTTTTCCCCCTGGCTTAGCTATTTTTTCTATTCCTTTTCTTTACCCATTCTACCCATACTACATGGCAAAAGAGAACGTTGGAGCTGTAAAACTGTAAAATCTAACCCCCCCCCCCAATGCTGTTTGCCACTGTGGAAACACAAAAGGGACTTAAATTCAACTTGGAAGGTAATATATAAATAACTGAAGAGTATTCAGTAGGTGGAGGGACTTTGTTCTTTGCCATCCAGGTTGCTATCACTCTACAGAAAAGAATAAAGAGGTTACTCTAAAAGAGGGAAAAAAAAACCAACAAGTTTCTCTGCCTGTGCTGCGATTTCATTTGAGGCTTTGCTTGTAGTGCTTTAGAGTTATTCTCTTCTGGATTTGTGTCTTGACCATCCCTATCACTATAACAGCTTTTTTATAGTTGGATTCATTTTTGTTTGCTCATTCAGCCAGCCTACTTTCTAACTTCAGATTTGATGTTAGGGCCAGGCTCTGGAGGGAAGGGCTGGACTGGTCCTGGTGTTGCTTTCTTGAGGATATAGAATATTGTTATTCCAGGTTCTCAGGGCAGCTCAGGCTGGGGACATGCAAGCTCTCAGTGCTCTGGATGTGGTCTGATCCAGGTTAAAGTCCGATTGCTCTGCCCCTGGTCTGACAGGGATTTGGATCTGAGCAATAATAGACTACTGCTGTACTCAGCCACTATAAGCTAGAAAGCTCTGCTGGTTAAGAGTGAGAGAATTTCCCTTTGGTCTGGGATTCCCACCCTGGTTATTCCTCTGTAGACCAAACTGGACTAGAAGCTGGGACTGAGACCTACTTCCACTCCTGGAGCCTGCACCATACTGTGGCCTGTTGCTAAACTTCCTTCTTGCTCTATACAGAGGTTAGACCATTCCTCATCCCTGGGTACAAATCCCTTCTTCAGTCAAGCGTCAGTTGGCACCTGTTTTCCAAGTCTGTATTCAGGTCTGGGAATTCACCTTACTCTTGCACACTGTTCCCTGGTCACTGGAATATTCTACCCAGTCTGGTACTCCTAGCCAGATTCTATCCCTATTGTCCAAAGAGCCATCTTTCCCTCTATATCAAGTTGAGTTGGACAAATGATTCACTGTGACTTTTTTTTTAATTTCTCAATCAGAATTCAGTCTAATACATTTTCTAGATCTGTTTTGGAGTGGTATGGAAGAGTTTACTATTCTTCCTGCTTCTCCACCATATTGTCTCCATCCCATATTCACTTTGTACACTGAGAACCCCTTTCACATTCCCCATTTTTGGCAAGGCTCTAGATTTGAGCCAAAAAGTAATGCCAAATGCTGGGATAGGGGTTTAATGAGCCAATAAAGGTAAGAAAGGGCAGTCTCATACCCCTAATTATAGGCAGGATCCCTGATAAATGAACCCAGTTCATGACTGTTCAGCTGGGTACAAGCCAGAGAAGAGCATGTGTCCTAAATTTTGCATGAGCAGTGTCTCTGTGCTGGAATTTAATGCCTTTGGTTTGAACTGTGTCTTCCAGCAGACTATTTAAACATATTAGTGGGTTCATGAAGTGTGATTTTAGTAGAGTTAGATCCACAGAATACCACAGAGTCTCTGGGAGATCCACCCTGTGAGTTAGGAAGAAGGGGGAAAAGGTCTCATACAACAAACATTTTCTCTACTGCAGTGAGATTTCTGTATTAATGACATTAATCCTAGAATCATTCTGGGAAACTGGTTTTTGTTTTTGTTTTGTTTTGGGGGGGGGTTGGGTTTTTTTTGTTGTTTTTTTTTTTGCAGGACTATGAGGGTTAAGTGACTTGCCCAGGGTCACACAGCCAGTAAGTGTCATGTGTCTGAGGTCAGATTTAAACTCAGGTCCTCCTGAATCCAGGGCCAGTGCTTTAGCCACTGCACCACCTAGCTGCCCTCCCCCCAAGAGAAACTTTGAAAAAGCATTTCCTTGGAGCAAAACTCAATGGGTGGTCTTGTTTCTAGGTAACATTTGGGATGGGATTTCATCTAAAGTTGACTTTCATTCAAAGCCAATGAAAATAAATGAGAGGAAGCAACAGCCTCTATATATCACTTCACTTTCCTACAGTGAGACAGAAGATGGGAATCCACAGGCCCACAAGATTATGGAGGAAAGCAGCCTTAAATTCTCTCCTACTTTAGGAGCCTCTTGCCTATAAAGCTGACATTTAGGTATCACTTGTCACATCTGGGTTTTACACAAATAAAATTGCAGCCTTCTGAGCTTTGAGTTAACACAAGAACATTCATCTGTCCTCAATTGACACACACACCCAGGCAAAGTATTACAGCATTGTTTGGTCTTTTGTCATTACTTCCTTGACCTCAAAATCACTATCAGCTGGTTCGATTGCATTTAAGAAAGGCGTGCATGGGATACAGGCCATGCCTTTACTGAATAGCACTTCATTATAAATACCTCTTTGGCACCATGGTGAAGAGATGAGAAACTGGCTCTCTTTGAGCATTAACAGGGACCAGACCTACGGACTGAATTTGCTTGCTTGCAAAGTAGGGGCTGCTGCAATTCCCATAGGATTGGGGCTAGTAGATGTTGGATAAGTTCAGGATTTTGTAGGAGAGAAAGAGCACAGGAAAGCAGATGATGAAGAAAAGTGGAAAGGGAGAATTGAAACTGATGTAGTTTCTGAAAAAGAGTCGAAAGGATGGGTTGTGGTGTCCTTTTCCCTGGAAACATAATCAATCAAGAATTTATTAAGCTCCTACTATGTGCCAGGGAGTGGGCTATGTACCTGCTGTCAAAGAGCTTACATTCTAATGGAGAAGACAAGCATGCACATGTGTCTGTATATACATACATGCATATATGTATGTGTGTGTGTTATACATAAGAACAACTACAAGTTACTTTGGGAGGAATGGCACTAGCAATCCGGAGGATCAAGAAAAGGCTTCATGTAAAAGGTGGTTCTTGCCCTGGGTCAACATTTATTTATTAATTGTCTGCTATATGTCAGGCACTGTACTAAGCTCTGAAAACACAAAGAAAGTCAAAAGCAGCCCATGCTCTCAAGAAACTCACTGCCAAATCGGGGAGACAACATTCAAACAATTATGTAAAAACAAGATGCATAAAAGATAAGTTGGAAATAAGGTTACAACTCTGAGAGACCAGAAGAATAGTGGTACTTTGGACAGAAAGTGGGAAGTTTTGAAGCAGTGTGGGGTTGGGGGATGAATAATGAGTTTTACTTTAGACATCTCAAAACTGAGATGTCTCTGTAATATTCAGTTTAAAATGCACAACAGGCAATTGAAAATGCATGGCTTGGGGCAGCTAGGTGGCACAGTGGATAGAGCACCAGCCCTGGATTCAGGAGGACCTGAGTTCAAATCTGGCCTCAGACACTTGACACTTACTAGCTGTGTGACCCTAGGCAAGTCACTTAACCCTCATTGCCCTGCAAAAAAGAAAAAGAAAATGCATGGCTGAAATTCAGGGCAGAGGCTAGGGTCAAGTTTCCCCCCACTCCCATTTACCCCTTATTCAAGCTGTTCAATTGATTTAAAAAAATTTTTTTTATTTAAAAATATGGAACACTTCACGAATTTGCATGTCATCCTTGCGCAGGGGCCATGCTAATCTTCTCTGTATTGTTCCAATTTTAGTATATGTGCTGCTGAAGCGATTTGATTTTAAGGTACAAGTCAGACCATGTCATCCCTCTACTCACGGGAACATATAAAGTCATCAAAAGGAAAAAAAAAAAACAAAAACAGAGTTCAGGACAGAGACTTAAGCAACATCCACATTTAAAGGGGCAAGATATAGATGATGAGCCCACAAAAGTCTGGGAACCAATAGGCAAATAGGAAAGATAGGAAAGAATAGTGTCAAAATAAATTCAAGGAGAATCAAGTATGCACGAGGAGCAGGTTGTCAGCAGTGTCAAATGAAGCAGGTAAGGCAAGAAGGATGATGATTAAGAAAGACCATTGTATCTGGCAATTGTGGAGAAAGCGTTTTCAGTTGAGTGATGAGGTCAAAAGCCAGACTGCATAGGGCTGAATTGAATAGTAAGATGAGAAAAATCAGAGGCCAGAAATGGAGACAATCATTTTTAGTCGTTTGGATAAGAAAGGGAGAAGAGGGAAAGGAGGAGTATGATGTCTTGATTGAATGGTAAGGTCTAAGAAAGGCTTTTTAAGGATGGGAAGAAAAGATCTGGCTATGTTTGGAGGTGTTGAGGAAATAGTAGATAGAGACAGGAAGAAACATTAGAAAGAGGGAAATGATTGACATTATGATCTACTGGAGAAAATGAAAGAGGATGGGATCAAGGACACAAGTGGAGGAGTTGGCCTTGGCAATGAAAAAGAGACAGAGAAAGGAGAGGAGAATGATGTCAAGATTTAGGGGGATCAAGAGAAGGGGCTCATATATCTAAAGCTCTCAGTTCTCTTAGTAAAGAAAATGATAAGATCTTAAGCTAGAATGAAAGAGGGATAGGTATTGGAGGAGGCTTGAGAGAAAAGAAGGTTCAAGATTATTTCTATAGGGAGTAGAAAAGAGAATTAATTAGGAATAAAAGGACTGCCCTACTTGCACTAAGGTACCAGTTGGAAAAAAAAATCTAATTTTGACAAATTTATAATCAATTCCTGCATTTGAACTTGAACTGGTCTTGAAATGTTTAAATATGATGCCCCCTGTTGATTCTAGAGATATAAAAATTAGAGACTGAAGAATGTTGCTATTATGTAGAAACTCTAAAAGGAAAATATCCTTGGTGTTCCAGTTGTTACTAAATTTCTGGAAAAACAGTGATTAAAGTTGGAAACTGGTTTAAGATAACAAAACTTTCATTTTTTTTGTTTTTTAACAAAGTATAAGAGATTCTACCAAAGTCTATATGCAACTTAGTTCAATTAATCAGAATTATCACGGCTAACATCTTATTAAATTGAGAAATCTTTTTTTAAAAGGAATGTCTGCTTTCAGGATTTCCCCAAACAACAAATCCAAATTACAGTTTATAATTATGCACTAATGGGCATTCTCCAAATTCCAGTTGTCCGCAAACCCTATTTGCTGGAGATAAAAGGCTATTTTACAAAGCTTTTCTTCCAATTATTTTTTCCACCTCTTGGTAAGTTTCAATTTTGAGCTTACACAGGATTCAGTGAAGACAGGCAAGAATGAATATATGATCTGAATAACACCAGCAGTTCTACTGTTCCCAAATATCAACAAAGAAAAGGCTTTGTCCTTAAGCCTGAAAACAATTGTTTGCTCAAAGGGTGACATCCAATGGTTCAAAATAATAACTGCATTTGTCAGCAACCATTCTCTACCTTTCCCCACCCCAAGATCTTCCAAGGAGAATATATTTAAAGTTAACTTAGAACAATGATTTTCACATATTTTCCCCCAGGAACACCCCTCATTGCTCTAGTAAGTTTTCCTTTGGCCCATCATATTTGGGGGAAAAAAAATGGATAGAACTAGACTTGATGCTTTTAACCACAAAGAGGAGAGTATAATGGAATGGATGCACAAAGCAAAAATAATCTGGGTCATGACAGGTAGCTTTGAACATTCATTCATTCATTCAATAGACATTTGTGGCTCTATTATAGGTGAAACACTGTGTTTTAAACTGAGGGAAGAGGCCGAGACACAAAGGTAAAACAGTTTTCTCTCTAGAGCTTACAGTGTAGCAGGGAGTAAATATATAATGCCAATAACATACAGTGTGTGATAGGTGCCGTAAGGGAGGTCTGAAGTACTAGAGGACTCAAAATCAATGATCACATCCAACTGGACAATTGAGAAAGGCCTTCTTGAGGTGGTGGCACTCGAGCTATGCCTTGAAAAATGAACAGTATGTCAAAGGCCAGAAATGATAGTGAGGTCATTCAGGAGGAAGGAATGCTATGAACAGACGGCTAGACAGAAAAGTGTGAACCAGGTTCGGGGAGGGCCGAAAGTCTAGTTTAGTGAGAATAATGGGGAAAAGCCTCAGAGCACAGAAGTATCAAGGAAATACAAAGGAAATGTAAAGTATAAACACTTCTTTAATCTACTCTTCTCCCACTATATTATATCATTTAATTATCTTATCAGTTCCCATAGATTCAATTATGTCTATCTTGATCAATCCCAAATCTATTTATCCAATCTAACCTCTCTCCTGACCTACAACCTCACACTTCCAACTGCCTTTTTAGCATCTCAAACTGTATGTCTCAGACCCTTTAAACTGGACATGTCCAGAACTGAATTCATCATCTTTCCCCATAAAGCCACCCCTCCTTAATTTTCTTATTACTTTCAAGGACATCACCAGCCTCCCAGTCACCCAGACTCACAAAATATCATCCTCAACTCCTCACTCTCACTCCCCACATCAAATTTGTCATCTTGCTGATTGTACATTCATGATATCTCTCATATATGCCCCCTTCTCTTATCTAGTGCTGCCGCTGTATAGTAAATGCTTATTCAGTGACCGATCACTTTGAAGTATAATATTTAAGCAAACATGTTGTAATTATAGGATATTAAGAAACCACTGTTTGGGGGGCAGCTAGGTGGCACAGTGGATAAAGCACCAGCCCTGGATTCAGGAGGACCTGAGTTCAAATCTGGCCTCAGACACTTGACACTTACTAGCTGTGTGACCCTGGGTAAATCACTAAACCCTCATTGCCCCAGAAGGAAGGAAGGAAGAGAAAGAAAGGAAGGAAGAAAGAAAAAATTAAAAAAGAAACCACTGTTTGACTGAAAGATCTCTCACACCCCTGGTGGCCTTTGAGAAAATCTGCCAGTTCTGATGTCCATCTCAATTTGACAGAGTAACCTGGAGCAATCAAGAAGAAAGCCCACTATGGAGAAAGAACCCAGTTCTTGAAAGGAATTGTTCTTCACCTTTTACCTTTTCACTTGGGCCTCTCCCAGACTGCACTGGGAGTAAGGAGGGGATTTTTCACAGGGCAGAACCTGAGAGCCTAGTTCTGGAATCATATTGTGCAGAGGAGTCTAGTTGGGGATGAGCCAAGCAGAGATGCTAAGTCCAGGGTAAGCAATGTCAATCCACTATGAGGAAAGACATCCGAGGCCCTAAGATGGTAAGAGTAGGAGCTGCTTTGGCCATGGGTTACCTTTGTGTATATGCTCACTTTTCCCACTTATGATGTCTGTAAATGTGGGAGAATGCACCACAGGTTTATGGTGACGAAGCTTTGTTACTACACTTCATGTTATGCCATCTCAGCAAATGTCTTTGTTTTGAGCTAATTTTGTCAACTGGCTGACTACTGAAGGTAAACAAATCAGTTGGATCATAAGCTGTAAGAGTCGGTATGAACCAACAGAATAGCTTGAACCTATGGTCATCAGCTCTTTGGGGACCCAAATTACAAATACAGGTAAGGGAAGGTAACCCCAGTGAAGATACTATAGAATCATAAAACCTTAGAGCTAAGAGACCTTAAAAGTCAGCTAATACAATCTCTTCAAAACACAGAGTGAACTTTCAGAGTTATAAGGGCCAGGAATCCAACCCAGGTCTCCTTAATTTCAGGCAGGAATATTAGAAAAAAGCTGCCAAGTCCATAGTACACAAGAAAAATTAAAGGAAGAAGGTTTTGGGGCAGAGACACAAATTAGGAGAAAACTGAGGCCAAGAGACACTACATGTCTAGCCCAAGGTCTTCCATACAGTAAGTAGTAGAACTAGGACTTGAATACAGGTCAACTATAAATCCAATGCTCTTTGAGGGCTCTAGCTATGAATTTTGACAAATAACTGACTCAGAAACAGGGTCTACGACCGGCTCAGGCCTGTTCATTTATTAGGTATTTGGTTTGTTGTGGCACTATTCTTTCCTGTCTGCTTCTCCTTCTACATATTATAACATAAATTTATATATAAATTATAATATATTATATCAGTGCAATAACTTGATTTTGTTAGGTATGAACAATGGTTTATGATGTGGGATAAATCACTTATTACACCAGCAAAATGCACCATTTATTACATAGGCATAATAATTTGCTTAACATACCAGCATGCTGTCATCTTTTTATGCCAGGGCAATAAGTTGCTTATTGTACCAATGTAAAAAGTGGCTTATTACACTCATATAATAAATGACACATTATGACAGAGCAAGAAATGCCTTACTGTGCTTATATGATGACATGACACATGTATCTTGTCATAACATAAAAATATTATATAGTAGATATGTTATATGCAAATATACTTCAGCATGAAGCCCAAAACATCATTAGAAAGACTTCCTCTTTTTAGAAGCTGCCTGCTACAGTCATAAAATTGCTCTAGTTCTTCCTCCTCTGCAAAGGAAACACGCCCATAAATTGTAATGAACTTCATGGCAACTCTTTTGCTTGCGCTCATCATGAGCACAGCAATACAGACTCCATTTAAAGAGTGCTCATAGTCTAGCCAACCATTCATTTCTCCCCAGCTGCTCTTCTTGGACTGGACTGCACTATGATCATTCCCTCAGGAAAACTCATCACCAGGAAATTCATCATCCTTACGTATTGCATCAACTTTGGTACTCACCTCATTGGTCGCCTTGATACTCTCAGTAGCCTCTTATTGAAGGTCTGGAGTGTGG
Source organism: Dromiciops gliroides (assembly GCF_019393635.1). Classification (NCBI taxonomy): domain Eukaryota; kingdom Metazoa; phylum Chordata; class Mammalia; order Microbiotheria; family Microbiotheriidae; genus Dromiciops; species Dromiciops gliroides. Next base: position 79,917,608 of record NC_057864.1, read on the forward strand.
AGAAAAAGAATCCCTCCCAATACCTTCATTGAAAGAGGGCTCCCATGCCTGAAAATTCATCAAAAGCTGCACTCATTAGAATGGAATCCACTATGATCATGTATCCAGGCCACTTAGTCATGAGGAAACTGATCATCCTGACATATTACTCCCATGTAATAAATGGCTTGTTGCAGCTGTGCGATATGTCATTTATTACACATGAAGAACTAACTGCTGGCTCCCCTTTGGTCTGTGATTGTTGTCCAGGTTACTCCTTGGCAGGCTTCAGTGTTTGTTGGAGACTGGAACTGATAGACTACTCTGCTTCTGACCCCAATTCCCTTTCCAACACTAACAATAGCAGTGGTGATGATAGCCTCCAGCTACCAACACATGGCCCATGAATACAGGCCTCCCTTCTTGTCTGTTTGCATTTGTTCTTTCCTGCTCTAGAATGAAGGAGTTTTGCAACCTTATGAAATTGGAAAGATTGGCAGACCAGAAGGACAGCTAGAATGCCAATGAAGCAGTGAAAAGAGACCCTATAGAACCCTGAGCTGCAACAAACCAGGCCCAGCAGCCAAGCAATCCATGCATCAGACAGGCCACAGTAAGAAGTGAATTTGGTAGACAAATGCTTTGAAGAAATTGCTTTAAGTCTAACTCGGTTCTAACTAACTTTAAGTTCTAACTCGGCCATAAAGGAGAGTGTGGCCCTAATTGGAAGAAAATATTTATCCTTCTAATTGCTATATCTTCTCAGTAAATATGCCTTTATAAAAGCTAATAGATGCTGTTTAAACCAAACTGGAGTGTTAATCACTTGTTCAATGATATATGGGGGTTACTAACTATAACTGGCAGTTAACAAAGAATGAAAGTTTGAGTATTAGAGAAATACATCCCCAACCCCTCAGGGGTACCCCTAGAACCCAACTCATCAGTGTGAGAGGGAGTTGGAATAAGGCTCCTCAAAAATTATGAAAGATACAAAAGAAAGAATAGAGACAGGAAGGGAAAGGGGAACGAGGCATGCAAAGATCCAAATCTCTAATGAGGAAGAGAATCTTGGTTCCATTAACAGAAGTAGGAAAGTTGAGAGAAGGAGATCTTCAATAAATGAATAATAGATGCAAAAACATTTACTGACTACTATATTCTAGATGCTGTGCTAGATGCTGGGATACCAAAATGAGACAGTCTCTGACCTCGAGGATCTTATATTCTAATTATATTATATTCCAATTATATTCTAATAACATATAATAAAAGGGAATTTCAGTCTAAGGAATCAGAGAGAAGGTGAATAAAACAATAGAGTGGTTAAGTGGCAAAGTAGATGGGAAGAGGGGGCAGCTAGGTGGCACAGTGGATAAAGCACCGGCCCTGGATTCAGGAGAACCTGAGTTCAAATATGGTCTCAGACACTTGACACTAGCTGTGTGACCCTGAGCAAGTCACTTAACCCTCATTGCCCAGTCAAAAAAAAGAGAATAAGCTCAGTTTTAGACATGTTTAGTTTAATACGATAGAACATCCAGTTGGAGATTTCTAGCAGGCATTTGAAAGTGTAGGCCTAGATTTCAGGAGATATGGCAGGGCAGAGGATAAAGAATTCTGAGTCAGATATAGAGAGGTAACAGCTAAAACCAGTGGAATAGATGGTATCACTGAAACAAAGAGCGTAGAGAGACAAGGCTGATGACAAAACCCTGAAAAATTCCTACATTTAAGGAATAGAAAAATGGAAATATGAACCAATTAAGAACAAGTTAGGAAAAAAGAATAAAGATAATGTAGTATTCTACCACAAATCAATGCCAAATATTGAGGAGATACTTCATAATGTCAAATGCTACGGGAAGTTCAAGAAAATAAAAGCTAAGAGAAGACTTTTGCATTTGACTTTTAGCTCACTGGTGACCTCAAAAGAGTATTCTCAGTTGAGTGATTGAGGCATAAACTAGATTATAGGAGTTAAAGGTTCAGTGGAAGGGGAAGAAATGGGAGCAGCAAGCATGGGTGACTCAAGAAGTTTGGATAGTAAAATGAGAAGGACATAATGGTTGCTGACAAGGGGGTGAGGTTAAGGGAGAATGTTTGTAGAAAAAGAAAAAAAAAGATAGAGAAGAAACTGATCATACAAAAGAGTAGATGACTGATAGAACAGAGATTGAGGATAAAATCTATCCTACAAACAGGCTTGAAAAGGAAGGCTATTTCTTCCTCTGAGATAGAAAAGAAAAAAAAAGGAAAGATGGATACAAATTACTTTTGAGGTCTAGAGGAGCAAAGAAAAAATTGAGGACTGGTGGCAGATGACTGAAGTCTCAGGCTGATCAGGTGATCACTTCTTGGTCACCCGAGTACAAAAAGGAGTTATTGCTTTGCTCTGATGCTTGGCTGACATACTATAAGGGGCAATTCAAGCAAGGGAACTTCAGTCAGCTGAATCTACCCAGAGTCCCCTCAATGCATTATCACTGTTAAATATATTTCTCCTGATATAGGTAAGTGAATCGACATTTTATTGACTATTGAATGACCTAAAAGTGTGTCACTTAGTTCCAAATTCAAACACAAACTACCAGGTGACTGACCTGAGGCAGTCACACCCAGAAAAGATGCCCTCAACAAAGCAAGTCACATCTATTCCTGTGATGCCTGGGTCCTCAAAAGATCCATTCTTGGGGCGGCTAGATGGCACAGTGGATAGAGCACTGGCCCTGGAGTCAGGAGTACCTGAGTTCAAATCCAGCCTCAGACACTTAACACTTACTAGCTGTGTGACCCTGGGCAAGTCACTTAACCCCAATTGCCTCACTTTAAAAAAAAAAAAGATCCCTTCTTTATCAATATCAATAAAAGCACAGAACACACAGGTCACCCCACAGGGCACTGGGCAGATGCCCATTAATTTCCTGTCACAGCTCCCTAAGTCAGCCCACTTGGAGGACAAAAGGCCTAACAGAAGTGCCAATGAGAACTTCTGTCTCACTGAAGCTAATTCTCACCAGAACTAGTGTGTTAGATTATGAGTAAAGGCAATAAATCCTGAGATTTAGAATAATTGGTAAGTATCCATTTATGGGCATATTCTTGTTAAGTTTACTGCCAAAGAACCTCTTGACATCTGCTAACAGTCATTCTATTCTAGCATGTGTGAGAGGACTCCCCTATTTGCTACCTTTCCCAGAGAAAAAGAATCATACCATAACTAGCCTGTTAGGAATCCATTTTCGAAGTCTCTGGGTTTTCATTTGTCTCCAAATTAATGTTAGAAAATATTGTAATTGACAACTCTGGTCCATGGTCCATAGCATTCATCTTATGGATCACAGAGTTCTGCTCATTCTGACACGGTCTACATTTGTCTTCAGAATTATAAGTGCTTGCTCTGGGGCAGCTAGGTGGCTCAGTGGATAGAGCACCGGCCCTGGAGTCAGGAGTACCTGAGTTCAAATCCGGCCTCAGACTTTTTACACTTACTAGCTGCGTGACCCTGGGCAAGTCACTTAACCCCAATTGCCTCACCAAAAAAATAAAAAATAAAAGGCAGTTAGTTAATAAGGGTCTGAGGTCCTGCTTGTGAACATCTCAGGAGATCTATTACTCTAGGGCTAAAAAAAGGGGAAGTCATCCTGCCTATTCTAAAGCATTGGCCCCCTCCTCCTGGCTCAGTAACATTTTTCAGAGTAGGTGTTGTTGACTGGAGAAATACTAGAGCAAGAATGGGGCAGTGGAGAGTGACCATGCCCAAGAGGACAATGCTCAAGTCCAAAGTCCCTGGGACCTAGAGCTGCCTAGTACTATTGTCTCTTACTACCTGAATGCTAATAAATATAGTAATCATGTTTGTATTTCAAAATATATTATGAGAACGCCAGTCTTTGTCAAGCCCCCCTAGAAAATGGCTGTCTACGTCTACACATAACCAATGTAATCATCCAGGCAATTCATCCAAATAAGCAGATGTCAAATAAATTAACTGGTCAATTTTTATTAAAAAGGCACACCAGTTGTATGCAGTCTATGCAACCATTTGGAAGAAAATGGCTCCTCAGGTAAATGATGCTGTAGGCTTGAGGGACAGGGGAATAAAAGATATCTGGAAAGGAGCAATCAAAATGATCAATTCAGGGAACTCTGGGCCAGTAATTCAATGATTTGCTTACTAATGGAACCCAGTTTACAGAATTGGATCCCCTATAGTCCCTTCCATGCCTACCATTCCCTGCAATCCCAATACAAATAACCCATTCTCAGTTCTTAGTTATAACAGTTAGAGGCAAACATTTTTAATCTAACCATCAGAAATGTTAGCCTCACTCAGTCTGCTCATGATCTTATGAGCCTGGAATCTGAGACTCCACCCTCCAATTATACATAGCATGACTGCATATACATGGTGGTCACAAACAGGATTTTTTTCTTCTTTTTTTGGCAATGCTACAGCAATTAGATACAACCAAACTCTCCTGGAGGTAGTAGTAGTTCTCTATGCTGATACCCTCCAACAGGAATTCCTTTAGAGACAGGGCAAACAAACAGCATGGGGTGACTTTCCACTCATTATGAATGGTTGGTTTAACATCCTGCCACTTGAAGAATTCATCAGCACTGTAGCAACTAGAATGATGAACCTCAATTGAGTAACAGAAAACAGCTTTTCTTTCAAACACAAATTTCAGCCAGCCATGCTTAGCACAGACAGATACTTTTCTAGCTACAGAACCCCATCCTCCTTCCTTGTGTTACACCATTATCTACTAAGCTAAACTAAGGACAAAGTCTTACCTGGCTGGTGTATGAAACTTATCAACGTTCAAAATTGTTCACTTGACTAAAGAAAAAGAGGAAACTAATCATTTTGGAAAAGGGTCTTTTGAAGGTAACCAGCTATCTTAGTTTAGCCAAGAGTCTTCATTTTGGATGATCTCTGATAAGTATGCAAATATCCCTGGAAAAGTCATGCACAATTTCTGCTACAGCTGAAAACCAACTATGGAGACGTGGGTTACTTTGTGAATCACTATATCTAAAAGAATTTTATAATAAACCCTAGCTCATCTAATGCATTGGATCAAGTAAGATTTTTTTAAAGTACTATATAAATGCTACCTGCTATCATCAAGCAGCCACATCCTCAGGGTGGCTTGAAGGACACTAAGAAGCCTCTCTCAATATACTGCTCTGGAGCCCATAAATATGAGTTGTTAAAAGAATAACAATAACTAATAATAGTTATTAACCATTAATAATAATTGATGATGATCAAGCTTGAAATAATAATTCAGTACAAACATGTATTTATTAAGCATCTATATATGCAAGGTACTATGCTATGTTATGTGTTGGGGATGACAAAAATGAAGATCCCTTTCAATAAATGTAAAAAACCCAGAAGTAGGGATATATCAAGAAGTCAAAATGCTGTTCATTACTTAGACAACACAAGGAAAAAGATGAGAGAGAGTACTTTAGACAAAGTTCCAATAGTTGTTTCTCAGTTGCATCTCTTCTCTGCAGTAATAGCCCACAGAGGCCGACTCAATCCTCAGGAACACAGATCACGCAACCCTGATGGTCTGAGAGAAGAGAAAACAGGTAATAAGGGCTGGGGGAAAGGCACAACTGCAATGGGTCACTAACCTGAGAGGAAAAGATTAGTGATAAATATGTTTACAGAGAACAGCATAAAGATAAAGACAGACAAAAGCTGACAGAGAGGATAAAATGAATACACATTCAAAGAGACATACAATGATCCAATACTTCAAAAAAAAAGAAACTGAGTCAAAATCCCTTGAAGGAGATAAAGTTATTACAACAGATGTCATGGGGCCCCCTGAAACAATGAGACAGCTCCAAGAATCATTGGAATATTTTAGAACAATAAAAAATTAATTGAAAATAGTATATACTCTATTGCAGTATATTCTGTGGAAGAGAATGTTAAAATGCAGAGGTAGAAGGGAAAACAATAGAATTAAATTTTTAAATAACAAAACTAGAAAAACACATCAGAGTTCTACAAAAAACATTGATACCTGACACCAGAATACAGATCAAGAGATTCACAAGACTGTGGATTGAACTACACTGTTTCTACTTTGGGGCCAATTTTTTTTTTTCCCTTCTTTTGTGAGGTCTTCCCCTTGTACTCTGATTCTTCTTTCACAATATGACTAATGCAGAAATGTGTTTAATGTGATTGTACATATATAAACTATATCAGATTGCTTTCTGTCTTGGGGAGGAGGGAGGGAAGGGAGTGTTGGAGAAAAATTTCGAACTAAAAATCCTATGAAAACAAATGTTGAAAACTATCCTTACATGTAACTGGAAAATAATAAAATACTTTAAAAAAAAAGATTAACAGAACACCAATATGAATTCCATGTTTAATTCACTAAGATATATCCTTAATAAAATGCAGAACTATAATATCAAAGAATAAGTCTGGACTTAGCAAGGAAAAATTTTATAATCTAAGGTAAAGGGAAGAGTCTGTTGCTTAGTTTGGTTTTTTTAAATTGTACATTGTCTAAAAGAGATTGAGAAGCCAAAGAGAACATTAATAAGATTTTTTAAATCTAAAGAGAAAAAAATTTATACCAGAAAAAAGCAGGAAAGTAAGCAAAATAAGTGAATTGATATTTATTTCAGGAGGAAAACATCATTCCCTCATTGAATATTATAGGGGGTAAGACAATATAGACTAACCTCTCAGATGAGGAAAGAAGAGGGTAGGATGGGGAGAAGGGAGATGGATAATAACTGGTCAGGACTCGGGAGAAAATGTAAGGGAGACTTTAAATTTCTCCCCTTATTTTGGGTAGTGAGAAAATAAGGACAGAACATTAAGGGAGTGGCAAATCACAGAAGGAGAAGTGGGCATTGGGTACAACAAAAAGAAAGAGAATGATCTAGCAACACTTTAAAACAACACCACAGAGACCAATGTGAGTGAAATAAGGGTCTTGCAATGATTTGTACTGGAGTTTTTTGATAATTCAGGAAATCATCTTCAAGACAGGTTCATTAAACTCTACTAATTCTCACTAGGGGTGAGGAAATATTAGGGACCTGAAGAACAGCTGAAATAAGCTAAAAGGGGGATGGCATGACATCAAAATGAATGAAAGAAAAGGAAAAAGTTTAGTTTCCCTGGACAAGGGTTATAGAATATTTCCCACTGAACTCTGATGGCTCCATCAAGAATTAACTTACCTCAGGGGCAGCTAGGTGGTGCAGTGGATAAAGCACGGGCCCTGGATTCAGGAGTACCTGAGTTCAAATCTGGCCTCAGATACTTGACACTTACTAGCTGTGTGATCCTGGACAAGTCACTTAACCCCCATTGCCTCGCAAAAAAAAAAAAAAAAAAAAATTTAACTTACCTGGGAAGAGATCCCAGGACATACTAAAAGGGGGAAAGATTAGAGAAAGAGGGAGAGAAGAAAACAGCATTTCTTGGAAAGAGGCAATTGGTACCAATAAAACAACAATGAAAAAAATCTCAAAAACCAAAAGCACACTACCAAACACCTTTTATTAAACAAATATGGTCCTGATATCTAAATCAGGGAGGGACAAAATAGAAAAAGAGACTATAAATTAATCTCACTAATATCAATTGATGAATAGTGAAATGTTGATTAAAATCATTATAATGATTTTATATAGAATATAGAAGACATAGAAATCTCTAAATAATTCACTATGTCCAAGTTGAATTCATTCAATGAACAAAAAAATAGCTCAACACTAAGAAAACTATTAGCACAATTAACCATATAAACAATAAAAATAAAAACAATTATTTCAATATATGTGGAAAAAGTCTGACAAAATGCAGCATTCATTCATGTTTTTTAAAAAATCATAGGCATGGAAGGGTCTTATTTCATCTGGTTTTTTAAATACATATATACATATGTATGTGTATGAAACCACAAGCTAGCATGACTTTCAACAGAAAAATTCCACAAAGAGTACTGGTAAAGCAAGAATGCTCCCTCTCCCCACTATTAATGGACAAATCTAAAAACTAAGGGCTGTAACACAAGGGAATAAAGTTAGAGGTATAAACATCAGTGAAGAGAAAGGAGAAAAGTAAAGACAAAATTATCCCTTTTTTCAGATGTCAGGATGGAACACTTAGAAAATTTCAGAATCATTGAAGAAAATAACTGAGATGACTACTAACTTCACTAAGGTAGAAAAATAAATAATATGCCTACAAAATTCTTAGCATTTCTACACAATGCTAACACAAACCAGGAAGCAATGATATGAGAAATTCCATCCAAAATAACAAAATGCATAAAATATCTAGAAGTTAAATTACCAGGACACATGAAAAATAAAAATATAAAACAATCCTTAGGAAAGTAAAGGAAAATAAAATAAAGGTAATTGTAATGCAAGTCTCTGCTTGAGGTTGGGTCATGCCAATATAATAAAAATGACAACACTACCTAGATTAATTTACAGATTTGTTGCTATACCAAATTACATAGGAGATGCTTTATAAAACCAGACAAAGGAACTACCAAATTTATTTAAAAGAACAAAAGGTCTAGAACCACAAGGGAAATAATGATATAAAGTAAAAATAAAGGTGACAAATCATGATACAACTTCAAACTACATTATAAAGCAGTAGTCATTAAAACTATTTGGTACTGATTTTAAAATAGAAAATTAAATCAGTAGAACAGAGTGAGCAAGAAAAAATTAATCACAATAGTGGTACAATATTTGATAATTCCATGAATATAAGTTACTTAGGAGCAGTAGGGGATGGATAATAGAATTCCCCTTTTTTAAAAGAATGGCAAAAATTTAGACCAACGTCTTATGTCACATGTACTAAACACATATATAACCTGAATGTAAAGGATCACACCACCAATAAATTAGAAGAGAGTGATATCATATTCTTTTTTCAACTATTACTAGGGGGTAAATTATTAACCAAATAATAGACAAAATAGAAATGAAAGTTGAAAGATTTTGCACAAATAGATTCAATGAGAATAAAACAGGAGATGTTAAGATAGACATGTTTGCATTAGGTGTCACATATAAGTCTGATATTGACCAAAAGATATGACAAGAATCATTCACCATTAAAGGATATTCACCATTAGATTAAAGGATATGAACAATTCTTAAAGAATTATAAGCTATAAATAGGTGCTTACAAAACGCTCCAAATCACTGAGAGAAATACAAATGAAAACAAATTTGATCTGTTAATTCATACTCTAATTAGTAATGATGACCAAAACGGGAACAAGGAATGATGGAGGACCACCATGTCCAACTCAAACAGAAATGAGGGATCTCTGCTCAGCACATATTGACTTAGTTTTAAAATGTAATGCAATTGGGGCAGCTAGGTGGCGCAGTGGATGGAGCACTGGCCCTGGAGTCAGGAGTACCCGAGTTCAAATCCAGCCTCAGACACTTAACACCTACTAGCTGTGTGACCCTGGGCAAGTCACTTAACCCCAATTGCCTCACTAAAAAAAAAAAAAAAAAAGTAATGCGATATATGTTTTACTGTGTTTTTATTTATTTTGTTAAATATTTTCCAATTACATTTTAATCTGGTTTGGTCAGCACTGATGGAGTATAGTAGCCACATAACTTCTGAAGGCCCTGTATTTGATACCTTTATTTTACATCAGTGTGTCAAACTCAAATAGAAATGGACCCCTGTGGCTTCATATTGACTTAGAAAACCACAAATTAACATTATATATGTTGTCTTGGCATTTTATTTTGTTAGAAATTTCCCAATTACATTTTTTTTTCGGCAGGGCAATGAGGGTCACACAGCTAGTAAGTGTCTACTGTCTGAGGCAAAATTAGAACTCGGGTCTTATTCACTGTGCCACCTAGCTGCCCTTCCCAATTACATTTTAATTTGGTTGGGTCTATTTTGAGAGTTTTGTACATGTATCTTTGATTTGTCTGTTAGGAGATGCATGAGAGTAATTATGCTATCACACTGGTCTTTATGATTGTTTATGTGGGTTCAGGCATTGTCCTGGGCCCTTGTTGCCCTCGACAGACATTGTGTTCTGGTGTGTTTTTTTTAAATATTTTATCAATGCATTTTGTCTTTATATCATAATTATTTCTTAAGAAAAAAGGAACAAAACAAAAGAAACAAATTATCCCATCCCTGCTAGACTGAACCTTCCTTTGTGACCAAAAAGTAATAATAATTATTTTGTGGGGAAGAAGCTCCTATGGAGAAGGGCCCAGCCACCTCCATCAATTGCCAAGTAACTGTGGGGATGGGGAGGGAGATGGTGAGGAGGGAAAGAGAGAGGAGAGGGGAAAATAGAGGAGAAGAGAGGAGAGGAAGAGGGAGAGGGGAGGGGAGGGGAGGGGGGAGAGGGGAGAGGGGGAGGGAAAAGGAGAGGGAGGAGGGAGAGGGAGAGAGAATATGAATGAGAACATACGTGTGCAAGTGCCAGGCAAGTCAAACTATCATCACCATCTTGACTTCCATCTTCCCTCAGACTCTGATGGACATAGCCTGTGACTCTGAACCCTTGGGAATGGCATTGTTTTCAGCACAATTTCCACAGCCATTTCCCTGAGATGCAGCCCCTGTGAAGACACACCCTGGCAGCTGCTCCTGTAGCTTCTATAAGCAGGCAGCTCAATGGCACAATAGGCAGCTGGATATTGCAATGGATAAGGTCCTAGACTTGGGAATCAGAAAGACCAGAGCTCAAATATGCCTCAGACACTTAGTATTTGTGTTTCCCTGGCCAAATTCAGTTAACTTCAGCCTGCCTCAGTTTTCTCATCTATAAAATGGGAATAATAGTAGCACCTACCTCCCAGGTAGATAATCAAATGACATTACATATGTAAAGCATGTTAGCTAGGAATCTAGTATCATTATTTGATAGCGATTTCAATGAAGAGATCAAATTTTCAGTCTCTCACTCATCCCAGAGGACAGAACATTTCTGGGTTTGGGTGTGGCCAGAAATATATTTGCTTCAAAGCCCAGTACAGAAACAAAGTACTACAGAGCTCAAAAATGTCTCAGACTATGCCCTCAGATGGTATCTGGACAAAGGATGACAGTTGTCAATGGTAGTGGTGGTGGGGTTGAATTTCTAAGCCCTAGGCACCACAAGACCTTGAAATCATGGTGTGTAAACACTGCCCAGTAGCTTCTCTATATAAATAACAAACAAAACAGTAAAGAAGACCAGAAATTACCATCCCCTAGAAAAGAGCCAAATTTCCCTTGTCAGACACTTTGTCTGGCCAAAATATGTCTCATCACTCCGTGTTTCTTTTCAATAATAGCATCTACTTATCCAATAGATGCTATGCCAGGCACTGTGGGGGATAGAAAGGAAGTATACAACATGGTCCTTGTCCTCTCTGAATTTCTAACTGTCCTAAGATCACTTTCAAACTAGTAGATTCTATAATTTTCAGATCACAGAGAGTCCAGGGCTAAGTGGGTATATAGGCATAGCACAAAGGACTGACACAAACCACAGACTATTCCACTCTGGGAAAGGAAAGTTTAAAAACCTGCTCTTGCCCTGGCAGTGATAATCATTCCCATGGCACTTAGTGGCTCTGGCTCCATACTCAGGCAACAAAAGCATGTTTAAAAGTATACCTTGAAGGGACGCAGTGGATAAAGCACCAGCCCTGGATTCAGGAGTACCTGAGTTCAAATCTGACCTGACATGACACTTACTAGCTGTGTGACTCTGAGCAAGTCACTTAACACTCATTGTACACACACACACACACACACACACACACACAAGTATACCTTGAAGTCAAACCACCGCTCGGTGGTAGAAACCAAGTGGCAAAACTGATTCTGTACCATTTAATTAGTTGGATTTTTAAAAATTGCACTGATTGGCTGAATTGACCAAAGAGTCTAATTGTTTTCGAATAAGGAAAACAACTTAATGAAATATAAAGAATACTGACCTGAGAAACTGAAGGCCTCACTTTGAGTCAAAGGTATGCCACTTAAAAATTGTGCAATCTTCTGCACATTTCTGTGGGTTTCCATTTCCTCACCTGTAAAACAGAGGAATTATTTCTAATTAAAAATAAGTTCTAAGGTCTCTTTTAACTCTCACTAACCAGAAAGAACCTTAGGATTCTTTGATTCTTTTTTTAAAATGCTTTTAATTCACATTCTTCCTTGATATGACCTTATTTCAATTTGGCAGATTGATTCAACTGCTAATTTCATAATTATCTCTTAATAAGATGACATCAAAGCAATGAATTAGAGATACCAGCAAATCATCTAGCCCCAGGCTAAAATGCAGTGGTATAACCTACCTACCCAGTCCTATGAGAGCAGTAAACTTCAGGGAGGGCAAAACTCAACCATTTTGGCAGAAGAAAAGTAGTAGACAATTGGAGGTTAGGTCATAAATAATTGAACATGTTAATCCCATGATTAATCCCACAGAGACCCACACATTTAACCTTATGATAACACTCTGAGAGCTTGGATCCATTAAGAAGGGAAATACACTGAGGGTAGACACACAAGCTAAACCTTGACATTCCAGTGACTCCCTCTTTTGCCCAAATAAAATATGCAGATAAAAAATATGCCTTCCCTTCCCACGGGACCTACAACATCAAAATAACTCAGAGTTGGGGCAGCTAGGTGGCACAGTGGATAGAGCACCGGCCCTGGATTCAGGAGGACCTGAGTTCAAATCCAGCCTCAGACACTTAAAACTTACCAGCTGTGTGACCCTGGGCAAGTCACTTAACCCCAATTGCCTCACCAAAAAAAAAAAAAATTAATAATAATTAATTAATTAATAACTCAGAGTCATGGGAGAGAGAGCAAAGTCTAGATCTCTTGCTTTCCCGTATCATGGCTTTCGTCCCTTTCTGAATCTTCTCCCAAAGTCGGTACTGAAAAGATTCCTTTTCTCTTTCCAAGAAGTATATTGCTCAGGAAATTCCCCTCTGGTCAATAATATGCTAGTTGCTCAAATTTTCAAACTTAGAGGCAACTGCTAGAGGCTACTTTCCTCCTTTAATTAGGATGCTGAGGTTCTGGACAAAATAGTTCAAGGATTTCCCTCTCAGGCCACGTGGGCAAGGTTCTTTCTGCCTGTTTTGGATTCTGTCCTCAGATAATGAATGTGCTAGCACACTTTCTTAGGTCTGGAAAAACAACAAAGCAGCAAATCAAGTTCCTATTCTGATTTCCAGGGTGTAAATGTTCACAAAAATGTAACAATCTGCTCTCAGCATCCTGTTGGAGCTGGCTTCAGCACACCCCTGCCTCAGATTTTTGCCTTCTCTTGAGCCAGTCAAATTAACTTTCACGTCTTTGGTCTTTTGACCTCCACTCTGAAAAGAGAGCTAGAAAGCAAATAGTGGCTAGGTCAGGAAGTCTCCTCTGAGGTAATGTGAGTTTTTATCAAGTGAAGCATGTGACTCTGACCCAAGCCACCATTGGAGAGTAGGGAGAAGAACTCTGTAGCCTCTAATATTGTCAATCACAGTCTTAGCCTTGAAACTCTCTTCTCTCTTGGTTTTTGGGACACTCTACTTCTACCTATCTGACTTTTCCTTTTCTTCACCCAGGTCCCACCTCCTAATCTTAGATGCTCTAAGCTCTCTTCTCCCTCTATATTTTCACTTGGTACTCTCATCAGTTCTCATGGATTCAATTATCATCTCTGTACTGATGATTCTCAAATCTACTTACCCAGTCCTAACCTCCAATATATTTCCAACTGCTTGCATAAATCTCACTCAACATGTTCAAAACTGAATTCATATTTTGCACCCCCCCCCCAAAACAAACACACCACTCCCTTCCTATCCTACCTTCCCCCTATTACTGTTGAGGATACCACCATCCTACCAATCACTCGAGTGCTCCACCTAGTGTCATCCTCAACTCCTCACACTCACCTCCCATATCTAATCTATTGCTTGAGGCCTGTTGATTTTCCCTTCCAAACTTTTCTCACACCCCCAACAACTTTTGATTTATCAAAAATAACAGGATGATTCAATTATCTAATGGGGCCAAAGAACTTTCCCTTCCCTCTAAATTAGTTTTTTCATGACTCCAAATTGTTCATTGAGACCCCAGGGAAATATATTTTCTCCTGCTCACAAATGTTTCACTATGTTTTTAATGTTACATTGGGTTGAGTACATGGTGACCCACTATTTAATTTGGGCTGGAAATTAGGCCTCCTGAAATATGGTCAGCTTCATATTTTCTAGGTCTGGTCATCTGTAAATGTCCTAGGACAGATAAGCCATGGTTAAAATGATGGCAGTATTGTTGTTTTAATGAGGCTATTTTCCATTTATCTAAGTGGAAAAACACCCGTTGTTCCCCATACTCAGAAACTGGCATTTCAAATCCACAGGACATAGATTCCAAACTTAAGGGGAAAAAATTAAAACATTTCCTGAATAAAATATACTTCTATATGCTGTCAAAATTACACCATTAATATATTTAGCTGAATCCTTTTAAACTTAAGATATTTGATTTAAAGCATCAAATTAAATTACTCACCACAATTTAGGGCTTAATGTGAATTCCCTAGTGACAAATATTCATAATTTTTCTTCTGTTTATGTCCTTCATCTCTAAAGATGATTTTTTACTCATTTTCCTTATTCTCTCCACTATATGCTTTAATAAAATTGAAGGATATTTTGAAGGGGCTGCTCTGTGATGGTCTATCCTCTGATCTTCAAATTTTATATCACACAGAAGAATTATACAAACTCACTGGACTGGCCATCAGCTCCAGGATGTTATTCACTCAGAATCAGTTCAAATTAGGAGCCAGAGTAGACACATTGGAAACTGAAGATATTTACACGCTACATAAGAATTTACAACTATTTGTGTTGGCATAAGAAAAATGTGGTTCATTTTGAACCAGAAGACACAAACAACCACGGAAGGAGGAACCAGAATCAGAATGAAAGAGAGTAGGGCAGAAGTGATATTATGAAAGCAATTAATTGATACCATTTGACCTTAAGTCAGAAGACCCAAGTTTAAGTCCTCCTTTCTAATACCTACTGTTGTGGTTCATCCTTCATTTTTGAAAAGGACCAATGTCATCACACCACAGGGTGAAGTCTTGACTTGTGTACGAACTGGATTTAAGTGAGGAAGAGTTGTTCGAAGTCATCAGCCTCACTCTCTTCCAGAGTCATCAAAGTCCAGTGGGAAGACAAAAGTCAAGATGCAGTTGATGACCTTGGCAGAGATGTCTAACCAAGCTCTAAACACTCCATAGCGACTACTTTATTCCATTGAAGGAAGTCTTCACATGCTTAGAATAGACATCATCCCCCTAACTCAGAAATGGGTTTGAGGCCTGTTGGTCACCCTCAACCTAGTTTAGCTTGTCTACCCAGACAAGTTTTACTGGGTTGTAGCGGCTACACATGCTACAATTTCTTGAAGTCAAAGGTGAAATTGAGTGAAAGGTGGGTGGCAGAGGTAGATAAGCAGCCCTAAAAACGGCTCAACAATCCCTCACACCAGAGTGCTAGTCCTCCCTGAATACCCCATACACCCCCAATACCTACTAGCTATGTAGTCATGGAAATTTACTTTAACCCCAAGTTTTCTCACCTATTAAACTACCTACTTAGGATCCTAAGGCCAAGATTTAGAGCCTAAAAAAACCTTAGGGATAGGCAGGTCCAAATACCACATTTTACAGATGAATATAAAATGGACACCCTCTTCCAGAAGAGCACAACCAGAATGGTAAAGAACCATGTGAAGAGCAATTGAAGGAACTAGGGATGGAGAAGAGAAGACTTTAAAAATTGTCTTAGAGAAAACATTATCTGTTTTGGGGTATACAGTTGTTTTAAGGGATACATCACATGAAAGAGGGATTAAACTTGTTTTGCTTGGCCCCAGAGGGAAGAACTAAGAACAATGTATGAAAATTACAAATAGACAAATGAAGGCTTGATATAAATAAAAACCTAAAAGAGGTCTACAAGCGGAACAGGTCAGCATTTCCCAGAAGCAGCTTTTTTCTCCCTACCCACAGCATGGGGAGGCCCAGATCCTTTCACCTCCTCTAATCCTTAGGATTAGCTTTACCTAAAAGGCAACCAAGTTGTCCCCATGACATCCTGGCCCCAGCTTTCTTGGCGTAGCTTCCTGGTCATTTCATTTCATTTAGATTGCTGATTTCAGAATAAAAATGAATAACTTAAAAATAAAAATAATATATTTTTTCTTTTTTAATCATAAAAGTATTTTATTATTTTCTAGTTACATGTAGAAATACTTTTCAACATTTGTTTTTAGAAGATTACTATTTTCAAATTTTTCTCCCTCCCTCCCCTTCCTCCCCACACAACAAGCAATCTGATATAGGTTATATGTGTACAATCGCATTAAATATATTTCTGCATTAGTCATGCTGTGAAAGAAGAATCAGAGCAAAAGGGAAAAGCCTCAAAAAAGAAAAACAAAACAAGTAGAAATAGTATGGTTCAATCTGCATCTAGATTCCACAGTTCTTTTTTTCTGGATTTGGAGAGCATTTTCCATCATGAGTCCTTTGGAACTATCTTGGACCATTATATTGCCGAGAAGAATTAAGTCTATTATGGGCCTGGGTACCTCATTTGAATGGGCCGGGGTACCTCAGAGATTTTCTGGGGTAAATCAAAGAATGTTGTCCTTGAGAAACTAAACCAAAGGACAGAAACACCTAAAGAGATAAATGTCACTGGATTGGGACTGAGTTAGCTCTAGAACCAGCACCCTTCATTCCAGTCTGCCCCACCCTTCAAGGAGATAAAATTAGGTGTGGCTGCTGCCTTTGTGGCCTGAGGGGGAGAGAGATGGCTTGAGAGATACAGAGCAACCCCTCACCCAACTTCCCCCAGCCACCAGATCAGACCACCACCATCTGTCATCTATAAAAGTATCTGCTGTCACTACGCACAATGTCCTCTCAGCTCTGCTCACTTGACTATACATCGATGTTCATTAGTCTTTCAAGGCTTTTTGGGGATCATCCTGTTTGTCATTTCCTGTAGCACAAGTCCATTCCACTACAATCATATAACACAGCTTTTTCCATCATTCCTCAGTTGATGGACATTCCCTTGATTCTCAATTCTTAGCCTCCAACAAGAGTTGCTATAAATATTTCTTGTACAATTTTTCCCCCTTTTCTCTTTTTTCATGATTATTATTGTTAACTGTTTCCCTTCCATCCTATTCCCTTCCCCATGATATTTATGCTATTATCCATCTTCTTTCATCCTATCACTCTTCAAAAGGGATTTGCTTCTGTCTGTCCCCTCCCCCACTCTTCCCTTCCTTCTTTTGCCCCTCTCTCTTTATCCCTTTCCCCTCCTATTTTCCTGCAGGGTTATAGAGATTACTCCACCCAATTGAGTGTGTACATTATTCCCTCCTTGAGCCAATTCTAATGAGATTGAGGTCTTTGAGCCCATTTTGATGAGTGTTAGGCTCATTTACTGCCCAGATTAAATAGATTATTCCACCCAGTTGGGTGTGTCTATTAGTCCCTCCTAGAGGCAGCTCTGATGAGTTTAAGATCTTTGAGCCTTTTCTGATGAGTGTAAAATTCATTTACTGCCCTGTTCCTCTCCCATCTCTTCCCCTACTCCATAAACCTTTTCCTGTTACTTTCATGTAGGATTTCGCTTCTGCCCTTCCCCCTCCCCCAATGAATTTCCTTCACCCCTCAATTTAACCCTAAAGATGTTATCATCTAGCTAAGTGACACAGTGGACAAATCATCACCCCTGGATCCAGGGGGATCCCAGTCAAAACCTGACCTCAGACACAAGACAGTCGCCTACTGTACAACCCCAGGTATGTCCCCCAGCTCCAATTTTGTTTTTATGATTCTCTAGGGTCTTGTATTTGAAAGTCAAATTTGCCATTCAGTTCAGGTCTTTTCATCACAAATGTCTGAAAGTCTTCTTTTTTCATTAAAGTCCCATTTTTTCCGCTGAAAGATAATGCTGAGTTTTGCTGGGTAGGTGATTCTTGGTTGTAATCCCATTTCCTGTGCCCTTTGGAATATCATATTCCATGCCCTCCGGTCCTTTAATGTAGAAGCTGCTAGATCTTGTGCTATCCTGACTGGGGCTCCACAGTACTTGAATTCTTTCTTTTTGGCAGCTTGCAATATTTTCTCCTTGACTAGAGAGTTCTGGAATTTGGCTATAATATTCCTAGGAGTTTTCTTTTTGGGATCTCTTTCTGGAGGTGATAGGTGAATTCTTTCGATTTCTATTTTAGCTTCTTCTTCTAGAATTTCAGGGCAATTTTCCCTGAGAATATCTTGGAAGATGGTGTCTAAGCTCTTTCCTTGATGATGGTTTTCAGGTGGACCAATAATTTTCAAATTATCTCTCCTGGACCTATTTTCCAGATCAGCAGTTTTTCCCAGAAGATATTTCACATTGCCTTCTATTTTTTATTCATTTGTATTTGCTTTATTGTGCATAGTGACAGCAGTATTGTTCAATGAGTAATTGTGAATGACTTAACTACTCTCAGCAGTGCAATGATCCAAGACAATCCCAAGGAACTAATGAGGAAGCTTACTATGCACCCCTATAGAAAGAACTGATAAAAAGAACACTTGTGTGGGGCAGCTAGGTAGTGCAGTGGATAGAGCACTGGCCCTGGAGTCAGGAGGACCCGAGTTCAAATCTAGCCTCAGACACTTAACACTTACTAGCTGTGTGACCCTGGGCAAGTCACTTAACCCCAATTGCCATATATAACCTGATTGCGATCTTGTGGAGGGGGGAGGAAAGGGAGGGAGGGAGGGAGGGAGGGAGAAAAATTTAGAACTCGAAATCTTATGAAAATGAATGTTGAAAACTACCCTTACATGTAAATGGAAAATAAAATAAATGTTTGTTGAGAATGGAAAAAAAAAAAGTATCTGCCTGTCTCTTGCTCAGGGAGAAAGGTATCTCAGAGAACCACACCTCTGTGCCATGCCTTCTCCCCATGGGAAGAAGTCCAAGGATTTCTCTCTTGGTTTCCTTTCCCTAGCCCCTAAATAAACTATTATTTTATTCTAATTGGATTTGTGTGCAAGAGGGTCTAATTCTTTAAAGAAGAATTCCTAAGAACCCCTCCCCCAAACCCATCCAATTTCCCCATAACAAAGTGTTATGGGAGTGTTATGGGCCCCAGTTACCCCAGAAGTTGTCTGGGGAGGTCAAGGAACTTTTTCCTTGAAACCCCAGGAGTTTTCCCTTGAGATCAAGGAACCTTCTCCTAGAAAATAAACCAAATGACAGACACACCCAAAGAGATAAGCAGGACTGGGATCAAACTGAGCTAGCTCCAGGACCACCACCCTGCATTCTGGTCCTCCTCACCCCCTTGATGAGGTAATCCTGTTAGTCATGGCTGCACTGGGAGAAGACAAGGAAACCGCCCACCAGCAGACTGCTCGGACCCACCAGGATGGAGTTAACGCCCATCTCCAGATTGCCCACGACCCATCAACAAACTACTTCCAACCCTTCACCCAATAAGGGACATTTTACCCATGCCATCTTAGCCCTATAAAAGGGCACTCCCCAGGCTAGTTGGGGAGGAAAGTGTTTTAAAACCTTCTTCCCGGCCAGTTTCTCTTGTATCCAATAAACCTGTTCATTTATTCCTAACTAGGACTTGCTGGAGAGTGTAATTCTTTACAGAAGAATCCTAAGGACCCACGTGTTTTCCCACGTGCTTTCTCCCCTTAACAAAAGTCTATCACAGTTGATCAATACACAATGTTGTTGATACTGTGCACAATGTTTGCCTGGTTCTGCTCATCTCACTCAGCATCAGTCCACTTAAGTCCAGTTTTCTGTGAAATCTGCCTGCTCATCGTTTCTTACAGCAAAATAGAATTCCATTACACTCATATACCACAACTTGTTCAGCCACTCCCCAGTTGATGGGCATCCCCTCAATTTCCAATTCCTTGCCACCACAAAAAGAGCAGCTATAAATATTTTTGTACATGTGGGTCCTTTTCCCTTTTTTATGATCTCTTTGGGGAAAAGACCTAATAGTGGTATGGATCAAAGGGTATGCATAGCTTTATAGCACTTTGGGCATAGTTCCAAAGTGCTCTCCAGAATGGTTGGATCAGTTCACACCTCCACCAACAATGCATTAGTGTTCCAATTTTTCCACAGCTTCTCCAACATTTATTATTTTCCTATTTTGTCATATTGGCCAATCTGATAGGTGTTAGGTGGTACCTCAGAGTTGTTTTAATTTGCATTTCTCTAATCAATAGTGATTTAGAGCATTTTTTCACATAACAATAGATAGCTTTGATTTCTTCATCAGAAAACTGCCTGTTCATATCCTTTGACCATTTCTCAATTGGGGAATGACTTGCATTCTTATAAAATTGATTTAGTTCCCTATATATTTTAGAAATGAGGCCTTTATCAGAAATACTGACTATAAAAATTATTTCCCAGTTTTCTGCCTCCCTTCTAATTTTGGATCCATTGCTTCTGTTTGTACAAAACCTTTTTAATGTAATCAAAATAATTCATTTTGCATTTCATAATATTTTCCATCTCTTATTTGGTCATAAACTGTTCTCCTTTACATAAATCTGAGAGGTAAACTATTCCTTCCTCTCCTAATCTGCCTATGGCATCACCTTTTATGTCTAAATCATGTGCCCATTTTGACCTTATTTTAGTATAAGGTGTAAAATGTTGGTCTATGCCTTAGGTTCTGCCATACTATCTTCCAGTTTTCCTAGTAGTTTTTGTCAAATATGGAGTTCCTATCCCAGAAGGTGGCGTCTTTGGGTTTATCAAACAATACATTACTAACAATACATTACAAAAGTCATTTACTACTGTGTCTCCTGTGCCTAACCTATTCCACTGATCCACCATTCTATTTCTTAGTCAACACCAAATAGTTTTGATGACTGCCTCTTTATGGTAAAGCTTCAGACTTGGTACAGCTAGCCTACCTTCCTGTGCATTTTTCTTCATTAGTTCCCTTGATATTCTTGACCTTTTGTTCTTCCAGATGAACTTTGTTATTATTTTTTCTAGCTCTATAAAATAATTTTTAGATAGTCTGATTGGTATGGAACTGAATAAGTAAATTAATTTAGGTAGAATTGTCATTTTTATCATATTAGCTCTGCCTATCCATGAGCAATTGATATTTTTCCACTTATTTAGATCTGATTTGATTTGTGTGAAAAGTGTTTTGTAATTGTGTAAAAATAATATTTTTAAAGGCATTGTTTTGGATAGTTAGCATAAACTAGGGTGGGGTTTTGAATTTTCTGTCATGAACTCATTTGGCAGTTTGGTTAAAATTTTTGTATCCCTTCTCAGAATAGCATTTTTAAATTCATAAAATAAAATCCGTAAGAGTACAAAGAAAACCAACATTATGCAAAATTTAATAATCTAGATACAAATTAGATGGTCAATGAATCCACCTGGATTTGATGGAGCTGCCTTATTATCCAAAAGAATCTTACGAAACCTTGGATTAATGAGATCAAAATGCCCTCCAACTGAACTCAGACAATGTATCAAACCAACCCCGGAGTTATTTGGAGTGTTGTATACTGTTTGTCTCTCCAAAGTTCTGGGAGTTTATAGCTAGCAGACAAGCTCCCATCTACTGTGACTTTCTTCTTCAGGATAATTGGTAGATAATTGGTACTCTCTAAGGAACACCTTTGTCTGCTGGAGCCATACTCTCTTTCTCCCCAATACTCATAAAAACATCTGGTACCCTTATCTGTAACAATCCCTTTTGAATCACATACTCTTGTCATATAGTTTATTTTCCCATTTAAACTACCAGACTGATTTGTACTTCTTATATCCTTGTCATGTGGTTTGCTTTCCAGTTGAACTGTCAAACTGATTTGTATCATGCTAATGAAACTGATAACATCCTGTACTAACAAGCCAGGAAACTGAAAGTTAATCTGGATCTGATTGATTTACCAATAAAGACCTAACATTTTATATGCCCAAGGTCCATAATCAGTGAGCAAACAAGGTTTAAATACTTTCCCTCACAAAGTAATTCTGGGCTCTTTCTTTGGAAAGAGTATTCCCATGTACATGCCTGCTTGCTAAGGAGAGAATAAAGTGATGCTGGGTTTTGTTTTTTTTTCCTAACTGTTCTTTGCTTTAGTCTGTGAATTTCTCACTCTGTTTTCCATAGGGGACAGTTATGAAAATATATTTTGAAACCAATTATGTTGAAAGTTATAATCTTTAAAAAAAATAAGTTCATAGAAAATCCTTGATAATACCTCTTCCCAAGCAGAGTCAGGCCTGTACTGGGAAGAGCATCGGGAAAATTTCTAACTCTGATGGAGGAACAGAAACAAAAAAGTCTCCAAGTCATAGAAAATAGGTTTATTGAGAGAGGGCCTATCTCACAATAAAGCTGGCCTCCGGCAGGGGTGAACCTGCCAAAAAACCCTGAGTTACAAAATCAACGGGTTTTTATACCCCTCCCAGAGCTTGAATTCTTCTGTACAATCGTAATTAAAAAGTATCTAAAATCAAAGCATCTTCTTAGGAAATAGAAGAACTACCTACCTGACAAATGTCAGCATTTTCCATTACTCATATCAGCCTTCTTGTAGCAACAGGGTCATAAGCTACATGATCTCTTCTAATTAAGTATATCACTAGTGAGCTGCATGACCCCCTTGAGCCAAGAATAACACTTGTGGTTTCTAAAATATAGTATTGCTGACTATTGTATCTTGTGATATTACTTAAAGCTTGACATTGGAAAGAATCAGCTGACATTACTAAATAGTAAGAAGAGAGACAATCTACTAATACAATTAAAATAAGATATCGAAATATAATAAATCACAATTTTTAATTAATATGCTGATTATTATCATAATCAAATCACTTTTAACTATATTAAATCTCTTATAACTAAGGGGTGGGGAAAATCTCACTTAATTTTTATTTTTATTTATTTATTTTTTTTTTAGTTAGGCAATTGGGGTTAAGTGACTTGCCCAGGGTCACACAGCTAGTAAGTGTTTAGTGTCTGAGGCCAGATTTGAACTCAGGTACTCCTGACTCCAGGGCCGGTGTTCTATCCACTGCGCCACCTAGCTGCCCCTCACTTAATTTTTAAAAGAGGCTAAATCCAGGCATTAACATAGTGGAAATATTCTGACAGAGCAGAGCCCTGAGAATTTCTTGCACAGGAAATGGGAAGGAAGCCTCAGTGTCTCGATTCTATGGGAGACAGAACTAGGGAGAGGGAGGTTTCTACTAGTCTTAGGGCTCCCTCTCTTTCTGAAAGAGTATCCCAGCCAAAGTTTTTAACTGACTGAGAAGCTGAAGGCAGTGGAGACAGGCAGTGTCTGACAACAACCATCAGAGCAGAACAGTATACAGCCAAAAAGCAGCTGGTGGCATCCAGTGGAACAGCTTCTAGCAAAATAATCTAGAGGAGACTAAGTCCACGGTCATCAACCAAGAGCAGCAAGAAAAAATATGTAGCTCTGCAACATTGCAGAGGCATAAATTGCATGTCTTCCCACATACCTCAGCCACATCTGTTCCCTATATCTGTTCTTTCGGTGCTTATAAACTCTATGTGCATACATTCTGTTCACAGATGCTATCTGTACTTGTGGGAAGGTGCACCATAGGTTTATGAAAATGATGTTTTGTAACTATGCTATTCCAAGATTTTTTTTGGGGGGGGGTTTTGTTGTTGTTGTTTTTAAATTGAATATGTACTCTAGGAACTAGAAATAAAAAAATCAATGAAGACTCCTAATCTATAGTTTTAGGAGTTCAAAATCCATGACTTTATGATCCTGGGTAGGGAACAAAAGAATGACTTTTTTAAAAAAAATTTCAACTTTTTAAAAATTTTGGGTTGAATTCCAAAGTATCTCCCTCCTTCCCACCCTTTTCTCCACCCAGAGAGAAGGCAAGCAATAGGATACCTGTTCTAGATGTAAAATCACACAAAACATACTTCCATATTAGCCATGTTGAAAAAAAAAGGCAAGAAAAATAAAGTGAGAAAATTATACTTCAGTTCTCTCCCTAGATACAGAAAACAGTTTTCATCATGAATCCTTTGGAATTGTGTTAGATCATTATATTGATCAGAGTAGCTAAGTTACTCACAATAGATCATCATTAAAACATTGCTGTTCTGTTCACTTCACTTTACATTAGTTTATATTGGTCTTCCCAGGTTTTTCTGAAATCATACCTTCATCATTTCTTGTAGCACAGTAAATAGTGTTCCATAACAATCATCTTGTACAACTTGTTCAGTCATTTCCCAATTGGCAGGCATCCCCTCGATTTCCAATTCTTTACCATTGCAAAAAAAAAAAAGCTGCTATAAATGTTTTCATATATAGGTCCTTTTCCTTTCTCATTGATCTCTTTGGGATACAGACCTAGTAGTGGTATTTCTGGGTCAATGAGTACCCACAGTTTTATAATCCTTTAGGCATCATTCCAAATTTCTCTCCAGAATAGCTGGACCAATTCACAACTCTACCAGCAGTTGATTAGTATTTTCCCATATTCCCTCCAGCATTTGATAGAATACCCTGAAGAATATCCACGCCATTTCATTCCCATGGGGGACCCAATCAGGAATGTGAAGTGGGGGAATAACCCAGATGGAAGCATAGGGACTCTAAATAGATTGCAAGTATATTATTATTGTTTTTATTGTGTCCTCCTAAGTGCCTAGAACAATGCTTTGCTCATAGTATGTGCCCAATAAATGTTTGATGAATAAATGGTTTGTGGGGAAAAAAAACAACAACCCTACAATACTGCTCATGAAACATAAACAAAAAGAAACACAGATCAACTGAAAGGGGACTACTAAATTTTAGTCAGATGCCAAAGGGGAGCCATGTATATTCAAGTCTTTTGGTTAAGAGTAGGAGATAGGGTTGGAGGATAGAACTAGCTAAACATTACCTAAGTATGAGCAACTTAATCTTTCACTCTCTCTTATAGAATTTAAGGGATAGAAGAGAACTTTTAGTTCCACCATTTAATCTAATCTTCTTGTTTTACAATAAAAAATGACTCAGAAAAGTTATGTGACTTACCCAATTTGAGACACAGAGAGGTAATACAGGCTATAAACAATATTTCTTGAAAAAGAAAGAAGGAAACAAAAATTAAGTGCCTACAAAGTGCCAGGTACTCACTGTGCTAAACTGTGCTTTACAAATATCATCTCATTTAATCCTCACAACACCCCTGGGAGGCAGGTACTATTTTTATACCCATTTCACAGTTAAGGAAATAAAGCAACCCTAGAGGTTAAGTAGTTGCCCAGGGCCATAGGGTTATTAGTAAGTATCTGAGGCCAGATCTGACCTTGGGGTTTCCTAACTCTAGGCCCAGAGCTCAAGCCACTATACTACCCAGCTGCATCTTGAGTAGTCTTTGGGAAAAGTATTTGAACTCTATTCCTCCATCTGCTATTTCCTTGTTTCATTACTAATTTTTTCTCATCCATTTTAAAAGTAGCCTAGTGGGGCAGCTAGGTGGCGCAGTGGATAGAACACTGGCCCTGGATTCAGAAGGACCTGAATTCAAATCCAGCCTCAGACCCTTGATACTTACTAGTCGTGTGACTCTGGGCAAGTCACTTAACCCCAATTGCCTCAGTCAAAAAAAAAAAAAAGTAGCCTAGTGAGTATGCAACATTAATTAGTAGAATTACAAAACTCTTCCTAATTAGTCCTGCTCCCACTCTAAAGTAAACCAAGGAAATCTCTTTTCCCATAAACTAGCTTTCACTCTCACAGTCTCAAACCCTGAACTTCAAAACAAAACAAATGTTACTGACCATGTAACTTATTAACAATATCAAATAATGTGGAAATCTAGATAAGTATTCAAATAAGGTATAAGCTAAAATTCAGCCTAGGAAAATCCTCCAAAGTCTCTGTGATCTTCTTAGAGGTCCACTATTAATATCCAAAATGTCTGCAATCAGGACTACTCAACTATCTAGTGTTTAAACTGGAACCAAAACCCAGGTCAACAGATTCCCAGTATAGCTTTTCAATTATGCCACCCTTAAAATGAGTAACTAATTGCCTCCTGCTTAAGCAGAGTATTACTGGAATTTTTACTTAGTAAATAACTTGGAGCAATAATCTTGGTACAGAACCCTGACAAGTAAATACCATGAAAATCTTAAGTAATAAAATAACACAGGGGCTATTACTGGCCAAGACCAATCCTAGGCAGATTTGTGGTATGAAATAGATCGAGTTTGTCTGTTAACTTTCCTTTCTAGAACTCTCTGCCCTCTGACTTATCCCTGATTCCTACTGTAGGACCCCAACAGGTTTACCTTCGTTTACCCTTTCTCATGTCAAAGTATCTCCACTGATTTTCATTCCCTAAAGACTATGCTCCCTGAAGCTAGTCAATCTGATAAATTAATCATGCTAAGAAGTTAATGTGTTGGGGCAGCTAGGTGGCGCAGTGGATAAAGCACTGGCCTTGGATTCAGGAGAACCTGAGTTCAAATCCGACCTCAGACATGACACATACTAGTTGTGTGACCCTGGGCAAGTCACTTAACCCTCACTGATCCACGCCAAAAAAAAAACCACCACCACCAACAACAAAGAAGTTAATGTGTTACTTCTCTATGATCATGAGCTTTTAATTTTGACTGAAGAATAATAACTCTAGTGGTGAGCATTTTAGGATATAGGACAAGCCAGTAGAAGAGATATTTGGAAGCAAGGGTAGCCTTCACTATGACTCAAATAGAGATGTTGACATAGTCTGCCTATATAAATGCCTGATCTTGGTTCTGGTGTAGATGACCTATGAAGCCAGATGTTCATAACCCTAAAAGGCTAGAGCCAAAGTAACCTAAAAGAGATACCAGTGAAGCAAGAGAAATTTGGTACTTTTGTACTTTGAAGAACTATACATTTTTTTCTTCCCATTCTGAGCAATAACGATTTTTCAGATAATTCTTCCTTGTCCATTAAGATTGTCAGTGCAAAACACAATCAAAGCAGGGTCTGTACTTAATCAGCCTTCAGGGAGTTTTCTTATTTCTAAAAATTAAGTAACTATTATTAAAAGATAGGAGCTACGTTATTCAGATGATGACCACCAAAAGAACACTTTTAATCGTCCACATCAATAAGTAATGCCTACTTTCATTGCCAAAAAAATGCATCTGAGGACCCTCCTTACAACTTTTTACAATTCCCAGATGACACTGTATACATACCACAGGATACAATTATTTAACAAATACTATGCAAGTTTAGACACATTTTCCAAAACATTGATACTTAAGTACTAAATGTCACCAGTTTCATTTCTCCAGGAAAAATCAATAGCACATGTTTTTCCCATTCAGCATTTAACATTTAATTCAAAAAGGAAACTAGTTGCCCTTTCACATATTTGAATCAACATTTGAAAACCTTGTGTTTTTAGTTATTCTAGGAGAAATTAATCCCAACATTTCCAACTAAAATTAACCCATGATCAAATATCACTCTCAGATACTTTCATACATACATTTTCAGGGAGATGATCCCATCAGCCTTGGTACTCCACCTTATCATCACCTTCATTCTCACTGATTGGAGGGCAGAGAAACAAAGTCCAAAACCTCCATTTAAGGAAGGAACCCAGGTCAGTTCAGCTCTTCCTTTCTCATCTGGCTGCACTGCTTTGAGACTTCTGACTCTTCCACCATGCCCCCACATCATATGCATGCTTTCCCAGCAGTTTCCTCCCCCTCTGCTCCCAATTTTCAGCTTCTGTTTGTCTTTTCTTCCATTAGACTGTAAGCTCCTTGAGGGCAGGATCTGTCTTTTTTTTTTTAATCCCACAGTGGCTGGCACATAGTAGGTCCTTCATAAATACTTATTGACTGGGGCAGCTAGGTGGCACAGTGGATAGAGCACCGGCCCTGGATTCAGGAAGACCTGAGTTCAAATCCGGCCTCAGACATTTAACACTTACTATCTGTGTGACCCTGGGCAAGTCACTTAACCCCAATTGCCTCACCAAATAAATAAATAAATACTTATTGACTGGTTCTAAACGTTCCAAAAACAAAGAACCAAAAACTATGACCCCCTGAATAGGTTTAATCTGTGTTCAAGTTAAATTTAGGAAAAGGTGGTATTTGTTTGCACATAGAAACTAGGTCCCCTAGTCTTATCCTCTTTTCTTATACTTAGCCAATAACATTTCTATAAATGGCATGCTGTACACTTCTAACTACTCTTATCACCAAGGCAATGATTAGTCAAGGTGGTATATTTTTTTCTAAAAAAGTGCTGCTTCTCTGTAACTCTGCTAAAAAACACATAATTTCACAAATAGAAGCTCTATAATGATAACTAAAATCAAAACCTCCACAAATACTACAGGAAAAAAATCAAAGGAAAAGAAGAAGTAGAGGTAAAACCAACAGAATGAGTTCAGGAACACTGTCCAGGGTGTTAAGTACTACAGAGGTGGACAGAACTCATTGTCCCCTTTAAAGTAAAAGGCATCCATGAAAGTGCTATTTCTGGGTGGGCTGGAGAAAAGCTTCTGTTAGTGGATAGAATCTTTGGAAATTAAAAAAAAAAATAGTCATCTGTGTTCACAGTCGAATTTTGACACCAACCTTGAGGTCAATTTGAAGGTATATGTAGTATAGCAGTTAATACACACCCAGAAAAGAATAATAATGCATAGGATAGTTAAAGCCCATCTGAGAAGAAAACAGAGGATTCTATCATCTTGAAACAGAGAAGTAATCCAAGAAAGCCAGATGAAGGATTCCACCAATTCCCACCACCTAGGGTGAAATGAGTTTCATGTACTATTCGAGTATCATTCAAAATTCTTTGAAGTTCATGAACATTTGTGACGATGTCACCTAGATGATTCATGTAGGAACAACAAGACTGGTTAATAACGGTTCTTAGATGAGGAAATAACTTCCATGGAGGACAATGAAAAATTTCCCACACAGGTATAATTGATCCAAGAAAACATGCCTATCTCAGAGCCAGAGTTTGACCACCTAACAACTATTTTTTTTTTTCACTGCTACTGCTTTGGGTGAGGTTGAGGGTTTCAATTTTTTGCTTTATGCCAGCACAAATAATGCCCCCCAGCATACTTTGGAGTACATATATGTATAATAGAATTGAAAAGATACTGTACTGCTATGGCTTCTTCACTATTATGATCACCAACTTCTCACTTTCTCCTAAGTACTGAGCTAGCTTCTTTGTGAAAGCATCCTTCTTTGGGGAAGGTAGATACTTATCATCCCCAAGGACAAGAGGGAGCAGCAAAATAAACAGGCCAACACAACAGGGATTATATTGCCAGATAATTTTGTCCTCCCTTTTCTGCTTTTGCGTGGGCCCTTTGGCTGTGCAGGTGTCTGATCCCATCACATTTTCATATTCTCCAACTCTCCAACAAAAGTTGGAGACTCCTGAAAGTCTCATGTTTTGATTCCTCTATTTCAGAGTCACCTTTATTTGTCTCTGCATGTTCTGTTTTATTTCCAGAATATATTTCCTTTTTTATGGAACACACTCATCTATCTAGTCATATTAGTAAGAACTACGTCGTATTGGAGTCATTCTTAGAACATGTGACTCCTCAGATGGGGAATATCATGACTCCACCCACTAAACTATTTACAACAATGATAAACTCCCAAAGATATTAGTATAATAATGACTAATGACACTGGAATCTATACAGGAAAATTACTGTCTGATCATCTACCAGGAGGGGGACAAAGTAAAAACTGTAAGTTGTTACTTTTCCCAGTTGTTGAGTGAATTAGAATTGAGGTCTGGATCAGTCACTGAGCTTGAAAAATTCTCAAGGGAAACAAAGTGTAAAGTTTTGTAAAATGACTTCTGGGAGTTACATTGATGGGAACTGGGATGGTCGTTGAGTTATCTATGGTTGAGTTAGATATGCTTGACATTGGAAAGAATCAGCTGACATTACTAAATAGTAAGAAGAGAGACAATCTACTAATACAATTAAAATAAGATATCGAAATATAATAAATCACAATTTTTAATTAATATGCTGATTATTATCATAATCAAATCACTTTTAACTATATTAAATCTCTTATAACTAAGGGGTGGGGAAAATCTCACTTAATTTTTATTTATTTTTTTTATTTTTTTATTT
Source organism: Dromiciops gliroides (assembly GCF_019393635.1). NCBI lineage: Eukaryota > Metazoa > Chordata > Mammalia > Microbiotheria > Microbiotheriidae > Dromiciops > Dromiciops gliroides. Next base: position 79,947,911 of record NC_057864.1, read on the forward strand.
TTTTATTCTTTTTTAATTAGGCAATTGGGGTTAAGTGACTTGCTCCTTTAAGAAAGACTGGTTCATGGAAGATGGAGAAACAATGTTATTAGAGTCAAGATTAGTGGTGGGTTTTAAAGTAGACTGGTAGATTATAGACCCCGTTAAAAAAAAAGGGGGGGAGGGTCCAAGAAATATGGATCCACTAGAGGGAGAGGGCCTGCTTCCTGCTTTACACAAACTACTCCCTCCCAGGAAATATTGAGATTTCCAGGGAAAACTCTAATTTTTTAAATAATAAAAATTTTTATTTGAAGTTTTGAGTTCCAAAATTTATCCCTCCTTCCCTCCCTCCCATCTCCCCTCCCTGAGGCTGTAAGCAATCAGATATAGGTTATACATATGCAATTATACAAAACATTACCATATTAGTCATTTTGTATAAAATTTGAATTTAAAAAAATGAAAGTGAAAAACAGCATGCTTCAGTCTGTGTTCAGTCAATATCAGTAATTTTTTTTTTTGGAGGTGGACAATATGCTTCATCATTAGTCCTTTGGGATTGTCTTGGATCATTGTATTGCTGAGAATAATCAAGTCATTCACAGTTCTTCATCCAACAATATTGCTGTCACAGTGCACAATATTCTCCTGGTTCTGCTCACTTCACTATACATCAATTCATACAAGTCTTTCCAGGCCTTTCTGAAACCATCCTGCTTGTCATTTCTTATAGCACAATAATATTCCTTCACAATTATGTACCACAGCTTGTTTAGCCATTCCTTAATTGATGAAAATTTCTTTGATTTGCAATTCTTAGCCACCAGAAAAAGAACTGCTATAAATATTTTTGTAAAAATAGGGTTTTTTTCCTTCTTTTTGGGGATGTCTCAGGGAAAACTCTTAGTAGAAACTGTGGAAGCATTTCCTCTATTAGAGAAAGAAGGATTTCCAGAAATACAACCCAGCACCCTCTTCTCCAATTTCTAGCATGTTAGGTTTGCAAATAAGGCCTTCTCCTTTCTGTCTCAGCTTGCAATCAGTAGGTGGGGTGCCAGAACAAAGGATAGGTATTGTTACCAAAATTAAGGCAATGACACGTTGGGGAGATGACCTACATCTCTGCATGATCTTTCTCATTCCCCACATCATAACAGCAAACAATCTCTAGCCATTTGGGGAGAATTGAAGGGGCTGGTTTAGCATAAGCCAAACAAACCCTGTAATATGAATATATGGACCACCTGGATTTGATGGAGGTCCCTTATTGTCCAAAAGTATCTTTATGAAACCCTGGATTAATAGGAGCAAAGTGTCCTTCAACTGAACTCCAAACTGAACCCAGATAGCTAGCTGATAAAAGACCGTACCTAGTGACTTCTTTTCACTCAAGACAGTAAATCCCTACCTTACGATAACATCTGGGGCGTCCTCATCCTTGCCAAACCCTTTTTTGGAATCCTGTAATCTTATCATGATGCTTCTGTATTTCCTCCATACTTGTTATTACTGAAATTATTAAACTGCTTTTTGCTTCTGGGTTGATTTCTGTATCATATAATTGAAACTGACAACGCCCTGTAATCAGTGGACAAAAAAAACATATGTACCCTCAGAAATGGGGATACTCTGAGCTTCACTCTTAGGAAGAGAGTCTCCACATGATCATGTGTTATATATTTCTTCTTGGGACAAAATATTAAATTGATATTATGGGTTTTCTGTCTATCTCTGATATGATTATATTTGTAGGACAGGTATGGATATCATGCTCTCTGATCTGGTTTTGGTAGGAGATATAAGATATAAGATAAGATAAGAATACACTTGAAAGAGAACTGAATCACTGAAATGAGACACTGAGTCTATGTGGGCAGGTGGGCCATATCTGGGCACAATTTCCTTCAAGAAGTTGGGGAGCTCCTATGATTGGCTAGGGGCAATGTCCATCAATCACAATTACTTTGTCAGTAAGCCTTTCTCAGGTCATCAGGCCATCTCAACAGGAGCTTTCTACAAGCCATCAAACCCTAGTGTTTGGCCAATAGTATCCTAGGGAACCAGGGAAGTTGTATGGTTTCAAACAAAGTTCACTTAGGAGTACCAGTAGGTACTCAAAGGGGTAAGAGCATATTGCTAATACAACAAGTTCTTAACATAAGTTAATATACATTCTTATAACAGGACTAAAATATATCATGAAACTATTTCATAAATCAAATACAATAATCATCATTAATACATGGTAGATTAATTAATCATAATTCTTATTCTAACAGCATCAACTAACATAACTCAAACAATTCTATTCTGCTTAATTCATTAACTTAATCACTGATACCTGTTAAATCACAGTGAACCATTGATTAAATAGAGTAGGTATATCAAAATTAACTTGATATTTACAGATAAATCATATTAAAAGATGTGTGCTTACAGGTTTGGTTTGGTTTTTAGTTAGAATATAAACTCCAATAGGGATTGTTTCATTCTTTGTACTTGTATTCACAGCATCTAACATAATGCCTGGCACATAGCACACCCTTATTAAATACATGTTGATTGACTGAATAACCCTACAGATTTATGCACTGTTGGTTTGATGTGGAGGGAAGGGTCACAGTATCAGCTGTTATAAGCACATCCTTAACTGACTCCCTTGATCACTGGATTTGGAATCACAAGACCTAAATTCAAGTGTTCGTTTGGCTACTTGTAACTGTAGGCAAGCCACTTTTGTTTTATAGATCTCAATTCCCTTATGTAAACTAAGAGAGCCTAGGAATAAGAGAGGTAGAGAGATTAGAGCAGTGGTCTCTAAGTATCCTTAGAGAATACTAAATTCTATGATTTCATGTAAGTATAGAATTATTTCTCCTAAGACTTGGGCACAATAACTTTAAAGACTAATACATAAATATGCCTCATCGACTTTTATTTATTAAGGTGAATCATTCAGTTTGTAAGTCATTTATATCTTTTCTCCTTTCACTGTCTGCCATATATTTGAATATTTCACTAGTAGTAACTCCACCAGAAAATCATATGTCATATAAATGACAGAATCATCTCAGAGTTTGAAGGGACCCCAGTAACTATCCAATTCAATCTGTACCTGCTCAGGAATACAATAAGTGGCCTTCCGACCTCTGCTTGAAGATTTCCAACGAAGTTCAACTCTGTGAGCCGCCCCTTCCTGTTGGTGTCCGATATTAATTTTTAGGATTGCATTAAGCCAAAGTCTCCTTTATGCCCAGATCTGTCCTCCGAGGCCATGCAGAACAAATCTAATCCCTCTTCCATGAGTCAATCTTTCAGATACTTAAAGACAACAATCATGTTTCCATTAAGCCTTCTCTTCTCCAGGCTAAGTATTCATAATTCCTTCTGTTAATCCTCATGTGGCATGGTTTATAGTCCCCTAACCATCCTTTCTGCTTTTTGAAGTCCTTCCTAAAATGTAATTCCCAGAAATAAACACAATACTTAAAATATGAAATGACCAGTGCAAAGCACTGGGAGAAATTTGCCTTAAGACTTCCATGTGATAGTTTTCCTTCATATTGAGTTTATAGTCCACTAAAACTATGAAGTCTTCACACGAAATGTAGTCTAACAAATCCTCCCTCATCCTATACTTGCTCAGTCTTAAATCTGAGAATATAAATTGACATTTACTCTGAGTTTCATTTTATCACATCTCCAGTATCTTCTTGGATGCTGATTCTGTCATCCAATCTATTGATCATTCATCCTAGCTTCAAGGGAAATTCTGGAAATTTGATAAGCATGTTATTTATGCCTTAGCCCAAGTAATTAATTTTCAAAATTGAAAGGGACAAGGCACAGGACAGTTCCCTAGGACATTTCACTGGGGACTTCCCTCCAACTTGATGTTGCTCTATTAAGGATTACTCTTTGGATTCAATCATTCAACCAGTGCTGAATCCACTAAGTATCAGGTGGCCCACATCATCAAATTTATTACAAAAGTAGCCACTGTACTCAAGATTTGGAGGAGGTAAAAAATTAAAAGAAATGGGTAAAAAGATTTTTGTAACATCTACATCAGAGTTGTCAAATACATAACTGCATGCAGCCCACAACACTCCCTAGTGAAGCTCTAATCAGATTAAAACATAATTGGAATATATTTAACAAAATGAATAAAAATACAATAAACACACAAATAATATTATAATTTAAAACCACCCTGCAGAGATTCTCATGGATGAATCAGTGGCCCTCATTTCTAGTTCAGTTTGATACCATTGATCTATATTTCCCTGAAGATATTAAAAGCATTATTAAGGGGCAGCTAGGTGGGGCACTGGCCCTGGAGTCAGGAGTACCTGAGTTCAAATCTGGCCTCAGACACTTAACACTTACTAGCTGTGTGACCCTGGGCAAGTCACTTAACCCCAACTGCCTCACTAAAAAAATTTTTTTTTTAATTAAGCATTATTAAGAGAGGTCTTCTAAAAAATTTCATCTTTTCATTCTACCTCAAATCTCCTAAACTACTTCCCCACCACTTACCCCGACTCTAGGCTGAGAACCTTTCCTCATTCTTCATAGGGGAAAAAAAAAAAAAAAACCCGAAGTCACTTACCAAGAGCTCTCTCTTTTCCCCACCTCCTCAAGTCGTATCACTCAAGAGTATTCCCCTGCTTTTTCCTTTACTCTGTCTCACATGAAGGGGGTGGCCCTTTTCATTGACAAGGCACATGTGGTCCTATCCCAACTTCTCCAGCAGATTGCCCCCTTTTATTCTCTCTTCTCCCTCACTAATCTTCAATATCTCCCATCTACTGGCTACTTCCCTGCTGCCTTCATCCTTGTCAATTAAACTCACCCTTAAACTCACTTGATCTAACCATCCCCACTAACATTCTCTATCTTTTCTCTCCATCCTAGACTTATTCTATTATCATGCTCTTCTAAACCCTCTCGAGACTGGCTTCCAACCTCATCACTCAATTCAAACTGCTCCTAAAGTTGCCAATGATCTCTTAATTGTCAAATCAAATAACCTTTTCTCAACCTCCACCCTTTTTTAATGTCTCTGCAATGTCTGACACAGTTGATTCCTTTCTTCTGTGTCCAGTGTTTGACACAGCTCCCTCCTTTAGGTTTTCATGATACCACTCTATCTTGATTCTCCTTATACCCATATGATCCTCTTTCTCAGTCTCCTTTTTTTTTTTTGCAAGGCAATGAGGGTTAAGTGACTTGCCCAAGGTCACACAGCTAGTGTCAAGTGTCTGAGGTCACATTTGAACTCAGGTCCTCCTGAATCCAGGGCTGGTGTTTTATCCACTGAGCCACCAAGCTGCCCCTCTCAGTCTCCTTTGCTGGATCTTGCTGTAAGTTCATACCCACTAATTGTGGGTATAGCCCAAGGGCAGCTAGCTAGGTGGCACAGTGGATAAAATGCTAGGCCTAAAGTCAGAAGACATCTTCCTGAGTTTAAATCTGGCCCCAGACACTTACTAGCTCTGTGACTTGGGCAAGTTACTTAACCCTGTTTGCCTCAGTTTCCTCATCTGTAAAATGAGCTGGAGAAGGAAATGGCAAATCATTCCAGTATCTTTGCCAAGAAAACCCCAAAAGGGGTTACGAAGAGTCAGACCTGTCTGAAATGAATAAACAACTACCCAAAAGTCTGTCCTTGAACTTCTTCTCTCCCTCTATTTTTCTTTTTCATTTTTTTAAGATAATTTTTTATTTATGATCATCTTCTTTTCTTTTCTTTTCTTTTTTTTTTTTTTTGGTGCGGCAATTGGGGTTAAGTGACTTGCCCGGGATCACACAGCTAGTAAGTGTTAAGTGTCTGAGGCCGGACTTGAACTCAGATCCTCCTGACTCCAGGGCCAATGCTCTATCCACTGCACCACCTAGCTGCCTCTCCCTCTATTTTTCTAAGTGATCCCATTAGCTCCCATAGGTTCAAGTATCTTCCTTTTATGGGTTATTCTCAAGCCTTTCCTGTTCTCCAGCCTCATATCTCCAACTCCCTATTAGAAGCAATTTCTTCAGTGCCCCTCTAATTTACCTATGTGGCAAATATGTGCATAAAAGTTATGTTGTTGTAAGTCTAATTTCCACCAGACTGCTTTCCGAATCTCCCAATAATTCTTGTCAATTAGTGAGTCTTTACCCCAGTAGCTGTGGTCTTTGGTTTAATCAAACACTAGACTACTGGATTTGTTTGCTTCAATATGTTGTATATCTAGTCTGCTCCACCTAGTTACTTTTCTATTTTTTTAAGTCATTACCAAATCATTTTGAGGATTACTGCTCGGTAATATACTTTCATATCTTGTACTACTAGGCCTCCTCACTTTTCCGCATTATTTCCCTTCAAATTTTTGACCTTCTCTTCCTCCAGAAGAATTTCCTACTGCAGATTTTAAAAGCCCCTTCCCCTATACTTTGGAGCAGAGTAGAGATTTAGAATAAGGAAAAGTCAAACTACAGGAATGTCTAAAGGGAGGAGCTGGGAAAGAAGTGGCTCCTTCCACATGAGGCTAGGAGAAGCAAAAAAAAAAAAAAGGGGGGGGACAGCAAGTTACATTCTTCAGTTAAATGCTCTGCTATTCTTTTTTTTATTAAGAAATTTGTTTTTCTTTCCATTTTTTAAAAATAGTAAACATTTTTATTTAAAGTTTTGAGTTCCAAATTTTATCCTTCCTTCCCTCTCCCCTCTCCCTGGGACAGTAAGCAATCAGATATAGGTTATACATGTATAATTATGTAAAATATTACCATATTAGTCATTTTGTATAAGAAAACTTGAATAAGAAAAAAATGAAAGAAAGTGAAAAAAGCATGCTTCAGTCTATGTTCAATCAATATCATTTTTTTCTCTGGAAGCGGATGGTATGCTTCATCATTAATCCTTTGGGATTGTCTTGGATCATTGTATTGCTGAGAATAGTTAAGTCATTCACAGTTCTTCATCCAACAATATTGTTGCCATTGTGCACAATGTTCTCCTGGTTCTGCTCGCTTCTTTTTACAACAGTTAATATATGTCTTTCTGAGACTTTCTGAAATCTTCCTGCTTGTCATTTCTTATAGCATAATAATATTCCATCACCATCATATACCACCACTTGTTTAGCCATTCCCCAATTGATGGTCATTCCTTTGATTTCCAATTCTTCGCCATCACAAAAAAAAGAGCTGCTATAAATATTTTTGTACAAATAGGTCTTTTTGACTTTTAGAGATATCTCTGGAATATAAACCTAGCAGTGGTATTGCTGGATCAAAGGGTATGCTGAGTTTTATAGCCCTTTGAATGCCCTGATATTCTAACCCCCAATTCCTGATAGGATAGGATCATAAGATCATTTGTTTCAAAGAGAACTCAGTCATCTAGTACAACCCCATCATTTCACAGACAAGGAACTGAGGCCCAAAGAGATTAGGTGATTAGCCAATATGTCATAGAAGCAGTGAGGAGCAAATCTGGACTGTAACTCAGGTCCTCTGACTCCATATCCTACAGTCTAGCCGCTGTACCAGACTAAAAGAATTTAAGCTTCTTGAGGGCAGGGAATCTTTTTGCTTTGGGGTTTTTGCCTCTCTGTCTTTAGTGCCTATGGATGGCACTTAGTAAACACTTATTGATTACATATATTTACTGAGAAGGTTGGTATCACTGCCATGAGAGGTAATTAACTGGATGACTAGTGGCCATTTTTGTTCCTCACCATTCTTTTTTTTGGGAGGGGGGTAAGGGCAATGAGGGTTAAGTGACTTGTCTAGGGTCACACAGTAAGTGTCAAGTGTCTGAGGCCAGATTTGAACTCGGGTCCTCCTGAATCCAGGGCCGGTGCTTTATCCACTCTACCACCTAGCTGCCCCCTGTTCCTCACCATTCTAAGACATTACCCAAACTCTTTGTATTATTCTGTCTAGTCAGTTCGATTGGCCAGGGAAACCTAAAGACGTTGATCTGAGGATACACTTGTAGGTAACACCAAAAAATTCTTTATAATTCAAAGAAAACCAATTCAATCAACATTTAAATGCCTCTTATATGCAGGGTACTGTGCTAGGTACTAGGCCTCAAAAAATGGAAGATTGCATAATTCTGGTTGACCAGGCAAATGTATTAGCCGGAGCTTACTTAAGATTTATCGACATTTGATAGTCTGGGACTCAGATGTCATTGATGGTTTGATGTCATTCTGAAAGGAGATCGCCACTAGGGGGCCTCAGGAATCTATATTTTGTGCTGTACTGTTTTAACATTTTTATCATTTCCTTACATAAAGATACAGATGGGCATCCTTCTCAAATCTGCAAATGGTTCAGAGCTTACCAAATTTGAGAGAATCAAGCTCTGGACCAATCTTGAGAGTAGAAAATAGCATCAAATTCGTTAAGATTTCATTTAAAAAGATTACCATAAAGTTTTACAGTTTGGTCAAAGAAAGAGTTCAAGACATGTAGCACAATAGACTGATACATAATGGGCACTTAATAAATGGCAAAAAACGGCATGACAACAGCATTTTGTCTGAAAACTATCTCCAGGTTTTAAAGAACTGCCGGCTCAATACTAGTCAACCAGGTAACATAGCAGCCCGAAAAAGCTAGAACCATCTTGGGCTGTATCAAGAGAGGGATGAGGAGATGAGTGTCCCACTGTACTCGGTCTGCCCTGCTTAGACCACATCTGGAGTATCCTGTTCAGTCTGGAGCACCACAGTTTAGGAAGGCCATTGACGAGCTGAAGAACATCTAATTAATTTTAATTAATTTTTTTTAAGTGAGGCAATTGGGGTTAAATGACTTGCCCAGGGTCGCACAGCTAGTAAGTGTTAAGTGTCTGAGGCTGGATTTGAACTCAGGTACTCCTGAATCCAGGGCCAGTGCTCCATCCACTGCGCCACCTAGCTGCCCTCTGAAGAACATCTAAAAGAAGGCAACCAGAACAGGGTTCATGCCATATTTGGACTGTGTGAAGGAACTGTCTATTGAACACACAATGGAAGAAGATAGTAGAATGGATTGGAAAGCAGAATCCAACAATGCGTTGTTTACAAGAAATTCACCTGAAATGGAGAAAGAAGACTATATGCCACTGACTAACAATGGAGACATTTTAAATAAAACATCAGCAAGGAGATAGCAACATATCACAAAGGTTACACACTGTGACCAGGCTGGATTCATACCAGAAATCCAGGGTTGATTCAGTATAGAAAACTATAAACATTATTTTGTTTATAGTTTATATAGAAAACTATAAACATTAATACCAAAAACAAAAATCACATAATTATCAACAGATGTAGAAAAAGCTTCTGACAAGATACAACACCCACTCCTATTAAAAATACTAGAAGACAGGGCAGTTAGGTGGCACTGTGAATAGAGCACCGGCCCTGGACTCAGGAGGACCTGAGTTCAAATCCAGCCTCAGACACTTAACACTTACTAGCTGTGTGACCCTGGACAAGTCACTTAACCCCAATTGCCTCACCAAACAAACAAACAAAAAAACAGACAAAAAAAAAAAATACTAGAAGACAAAAAACAAAATACTAAAAGACAATGGAATAAATGGATCCTTCCTTAACATGATTAGTGGTAGCTATCTAAAACCAAGAGCTAGCATTATCAGTAATGGAGACACACTCTCTAACAAGATGTGCATTATCATCATTACTGTTCAGCATAGAGTTAAATACTTGCTATAACAAGAAAAAAAATTGTGAATAAGCATTGGCAAAGAGGAAACAAAAGTATTACTTTTGCAGATGATATCATAGCTTAGAGACCCTATAGAGCCAGCTTTTAAAAAATGAGAAAAAAACCAAACTTCAACAAGTTGCAATAAATCCACGCAAATTATCAACATTTGATATATTACCAATAAATTCTGCAGTGAGAAAATAATTATTAATGGTAGGTTTTAAGGGAGGACCCAGGGACCCCACTTCATAGTTTTTAGAAATTATGGTCCCTTTTTGGACCAGCCCAGGAACCCATGGGTAGGTAGATCAATAGAAATGGAGATTGACTAGATGAGATTAGCCACACCTGGACATCATCTGCCTTGCCTTTCAGAGATGGTCTTTTTGCACTTAATACATTAAGTCATTACATCATTACATCAAAGGTAAAGCTCATTTTAATATGGACCACCCTCAGGTCAGATCAACCAATGGAATTGAATTATTCTAGCCAATTAGCTTTGATCAGTGTGTAAGACCCACCTCTATAGAAAGAGGAAAAGAGACTGGGATAATGAGATGAACATTCTGGTGTGAGAAAGGCTGTCAGGTAGCTAAGCTCTCTCTTTAGGTAATGTAGAGTTTCTGAAATCTGCTGGAGGCCATGTGCTCTCTCTCTTAGACAATATGGTGCTGGGGGGGGTTTGGCTTGTGTTAAATGCTGTCAATACTCTCTTTCTTGTGCTGGAGATGCTCTTGAACTAGCCATGCTCCCTCTCCTCTCTTCTCTTTCCTGGGACTCCATGCTGGGTATGTAACTAATAGGGAAGTCAGTCAGACACGTGGTCTATACTTTAGTAATATGTGATCTTAATAAATGCTTACTACCTAAATTGGTGCAATAGCCATTCATTTATAAGTAGCAATACATTAGAAAACCCCCAGCCAAGTTCCCCAATAATTTAGAACAGAAACAGGCTAGCCCCCCAATATTTTAAACAACACAGCAGGAAGACATAGAAAAAAGAAATTCCGTTTAAAATAACTGTAAAAAGTACATAATACTTGGGAGTCTACCTACCAAGATACACATAGGAACTATATGAACTCTTACAAAATGAACAAGGAGCAAGCATGGAAGTGTGCTTGATGTAAGGAAAAATTTCATAACAATAAAGAACTAGCATTTAACGGAGTGGGCTGCCTCATTAGAGTTTTTTAAGCAAAGGTTGGATGATCAGCTTCCTTTAAGGAAGGTATGAAACGTCACTGGTAGTGGGAAATTTCCATAGATAAAAGCTTCCTTTATCAATAAAACCACAGTTCTAGTCTCTAACTCTTCGCAGTTTACATCCCTCAAAACCCCAAAATGCTGAGAGTACAAATGTGACTATCATTTTTTCAGATGAGAAAAAGAAGGCTAAGCCAGTTTAAGTGACTTTCCCATGGTCACAAAGCTAGAAGGTGGCACAATTAGGACTATAACTTGGGTCTCTGACTCCCAATTCAATGCTCCTCCACACACCAACTGGCTGCCTCACATTTTCCAAGGCCTCTGATGAAAACTAAATAATTAGGAGATGTTTTATTGTGAAAATAATTATTAATAATCAATATCTTGGGGACCTAGAGATCTCCCCTTCCTAGTCCTTTCTCCCTCCCCCACTCAAGGTCTAAATTCTTCTTGAAAGTAAGATTCATCTGGGTCAAACCAGACCCAAGCTCACAGATCCTTTTGTCTAGATAGCCCAAGGATGTTACTGATGAGATTAAACCACACCTAGATGGAAAGGATTTTGCTCTTATCAGTCTGAGTGAGGTCTACATTTTTTCTGTGATATCCCATTCCCAGACTTCATTTTAATATAATCCACCTCCAATCATGGCAACCAATTTGATTTGAATGATGTTAACCAATTAGATTTGTTTGCTGTGTGATGAACCTCCTACAGTTGGAAGGGCATATGAACTGAAATCCTATCACCATGTAAGGTCTTTGGTCTGAGAGAGACAGCCAAAGGACCTCCTTTTATTAATATTCTACTGGCATGTTAATAAAATGATTAAATTACCCAGAAACTATGTCTCATATTTTTAATCGTCACATACTTCAGTCAAATAAAGACAACTCTTAAAAATATGTTCTCTTTTCTAGGAAAGGTACCATATAAATCTGTAAAATAAAGATATTACCAAAGAGAAATGATGGAAATAAAAATGTCAAGGGAATTGAGGACATTTTGGCTCAGAAGCATTCAATAAAAAAATGATATATAACTTCCTGATCCTTCTCCATGCCATGGAGAAAGTGCTATTGATGATGCCTGTCAAAAGCAGAACCACAGCTAAAAATAATTTCTTGTGTTTCATAGAGTAAAACATATATGCATTAGGTAGACTAGACCAGATGTGAGAAGGATATGATGCCATAAGGAAAACCTTGGTTTTATAAAGTTTCTTCTAATGATTCAAGCATTAAAAAAAATCCTGACATTTAAAGATTTCCAGAAACTATAGTTTTGTCCAATTTGGGGTCTAAATTTCTTCACTTGCCTTATGCCACGAGAACTTACAGTGTATAAGATCAGCAGGCATGGTTTTTATAGGAACATTTAATTAAACAAATATTTTTTGCAAAATCCTTAATTAGGGATTCCAAATCTCTTCTATAATAAATGCATAATATTTGCATCAAACAAAACTATAGTAAACGGATACTTGAATAGACAGTCCATAAACATTTATTAAGAACTTACTGGGTGGGGCAGCTAGGTGGTGCAGTGGATAGAGCACGGGCCCTGAAGTCAGGAGTACCTGAGTTCAAATCCAGCCTCAGACACTTAACACTTAACTAGCTGTGTGACCCTGGGCAAGTCACTTAACCCCAATTGTCTCACTTAAAAAAAAAAAAAAGAGTAGGAAGAGAAAAAAATCAGTAAAATAAATATATTTAAAAAAAAAAAAGAGCTTACTGGGTGCCGTGCACTATGCTAAGTACTGGGGATAGGAAAAAAAAGGGGGGGGGCAAGAGAGTTCCTGCCCTCAAGGAGCTCATAATCTAATGAGAAGACAATGAACTATATAAAGGATAAATAGAAAATCATTAGAAGAAGTAAAGCTCTAGAATTAAGAAAAGTTGGAAAAGATTTCCCATAGAAGATGGGATTCTGGTTGGGAATTGAAGGAATCCAAGGAAGCCTATAAGTGAGGAGAAGGGAGAGCATTCCAGGACTGGAAGACAGCCAGAGAAAGTGTCCAAAGCTGCAAGATTGGCCAGCGTCACTGGATCAAAGACTATGTGTCTGGGAGTTAAGATGTAAGAAGAATGGAAAAGTGGAGGGGAGGGCACACTAGGTTATAAAGGGCTTTGAATGACAAATAGAGAACTTTGTGGTTTATTAAATCGAAGTCGTAGCACGGTTAGACCTGGGCTTTAGGAAAAGCAGACCAAAGTGGTGGCTGTATCAGTGGAAAGAAGGGGACCTATTCAAGAGATGCTGTAAACTTGAAATCGATGGGCATTAGCAACAGGTTGTATATGAGGGGTGAGAGACAGTGAGGAGTTAAGAATGATACCTAGGTGGTGAGCCTGAGGCACTGAGAGGATTGCATTGCCCTCCGCCATAACAGGGAAGCTTGGGGAGGGGGCAGAAGGAGGGAGAAAAAGAATGAGTTGAATATTGGTTTGCGTTTACCACGTTTTCTTCTACTTCAAGATGTCTGAAAGGCAGTTGGAGATGAAAGATTGGAGGTCAGCAAAGCGTGTGAAGGATGTGTTTTCTGTGAGAGTCATCACTTTGCAAAGTACATTACATAAATGCGGCAGGCTCATTTTGATGAGCCCTTCCCATCCGTCTCATGGGATTACAGGGTGTGCATCTTGGTCTACAGGGGGCACCTCCTGAGCAGCTGGACGTGTTCTCTAGCCTCCTTGTTAAGGAGGACCAGGGAACTCGTTACTCTGATTGGTGCCCAGTAACTAGAGCCACCTCTTATTTGGTGGCTGAGAAACAGACTAACAATTGGGGGCCCTTTGCATCCTTTGAAGTTTCTATGGTGGAAAAAAATCAACAACTATCCCATAGCTAATATATATACATATTGTACACTCAATAAATGAGGAGTCACTTGTTAAACATTTACTAAGAGGGGCAGCTAGGTGGCGCAGTGGATAAAGCACCGGCCCTGGATTCAGGAGGACCCGAGTTCAAGTCCGGCCTCAGACACTTGACACTTAACTAGCTGTGTGACCCTGGGCAAGTCACTTAACCCTCATTGTCCCACAAACAAACAAAAACATTTACTAAGAGCTAAAGACTGTGCTATGAGCTTTGGACACAAATGCAAACAAACAAGATAGCCCCTTCCCTCAAGGGAGTCTAGATTCGTATGGGAACTGGGGAACTAAGGGACAAGAGTGAGGTATTAACATCTGTAGCAGCATGGTTTGGAAATGATGGTGAAGTATACTTGTGTAGAAAGGGACTCTGCTCCCCACTTTTGTTAAAGAAGAGTGATATTTAAGCTTTCTCTTGTAGACTTTTCTCAGTTAATCTAGTCAGGCTTCAAGGATCAGGACTGATTTATGCAAGCCCAGTCTCCTAGAGAGGCCCTGAGCCACAGTTTATAGATCTCATTTGATCCTTACAACAACCCTGTAAGGAAAGTCCATGTAAGGACTTTTCATGGGGAAATGAGGTTCAAAAACATTCAGCAACTTGCCCCTAGTCACACAGATGGCAAGTGTCAAGAGGCAGGATTTGAACCCAAATCTTAGGATGATAGATGCAGAGCTAGAAAAGATCTTAGAGGTCATCTTGTCTAGCCCCCTCATTTTATAAATGAAGAAAATGAGACCCAAGGAGGTTAAGTGACTTGCCCAAGGTCCCACAGAGATTAAACGTCAGGGATCTGAATCCAGATCCTTTGACTCCAGAACAAGTCTTTCCACCATACCATGCTCTCCCTTTCTTTCTTTTTTTCTTTTTTTTTTTTTAATGAGGCAATTGGGGTTAAGTGACTTGCCCAAGGTCACACAGCTAGTAAGTGTTAAGTGTCTGAGACTCAATTTGAATTCAGGTACTCCTGACTCCAGGGCCAGTGCTCTATCCACTGCGCCCACCTAGCTGCCCTCTCCCTTTCTTTCTAATCCCCAACATTCTGTCCCCAAGGCTATGTGGCCTCACATCCATACTTCCTGCATAAGAGTCCCATATTCATCTACCTGTGCTACATTGGAACTCTGTTACTATAGCTTCCTCAGAAAAACAAAGTTAAAAGTCTTCATTTTATAACTTTTAAATATAAATAGAGTTACCATTTTAAGACTGAACTGTATGTCCATTATTGGCCTCATATAAAACCTCCAACCAAAGCAGCCTGCCCTTTAGAAGCAAAAGGGAAAATGGCTTTTAGATTAGAAGCAGAGGGACTATGCTTTATTAATTCTTTTGACAGTAACCAGGAGTATAGAGACATAACCCACACAATTTTTTTTCCTCTCTGAAGGTTATACTGATTCTGCATATTACTTAGTTCCAAAGTTACCTTTTTTCTTTAAGAAAGATAATTAACTAATTTAGATCACCTGGGAAGGTATTTAGGATTCTGCTGTTTGTCTCCACAGTAAGACTTTTTCTTTGCCAGTATTGTCCAGTGTAAATGACTTTTGATATTTTGTCCAGACAATAAAATGCTCCTTGTCATTCATCAAAGGATCTTCCCATTTCCCTATAACCTTTCAGTATTGACTTTACAACCTTTGATCATTTTAAGAAAGTAAACGTAATATAAGAATGCCTTGGCTTCACAAAAAAAAAAAAACCGAAAAAAATTTCCGTAATACACACTCATATCACAGCATTCAGAACATGCCCATCAATATTCAGCCAGAACTTTCCCCTGTTACATTTAGAGAAAATTACTGGAAAATCACTTATTTTCAGAGCTCTTCCTGATGTTGGTCTGAGTTCAGGCACATTAACAATCCCTATTTCATGAAAACTTGCATCAAGGGAAATGGAAATTATTTTTTTCTGGGAACTCTGGCTGTGTCACTGTTAAGTCATACTGTTAAATTGTCTGCATATTGGTGGGTCTTGGAGAGGCACAAACTCCATCTCCTGAAGTCTCCCCTACTTCTCCAACTGGATATTTGCCCTTAAATTGTGGAAATCCCTCAATCCAGGTGCAATGTGAACTACCCTCTGCAGGAAAAGGATTAAAGAGAAATATCAGATTTCTTCAACATTTCAAGTCGAAGCTTGGAAATTACTGTGTTGTTGTCTCCCTATGCGGATTATGTAATGGCAAAACCATATTGACCTCCCAAACAAGACACTTTGCCTGCTCTTTAACAGATGTGCATGATACATATGATTTAGTGAAAGGAAACCCATTACGGGCTGATCCGTTTATAATGAAGTCATGTCTCTAAGATGACCACAGACAGCTTACCTTGTTATATTAAAATTCTTACAAAATTGAAGACTTCATGAAGAAAGTGTGCTGGGGTTTTGGTTATAGAAGTCTATATTTCTCCTGAATGTTTCACTTACAGAGATTCAAATCAAATTAACTAAGGAGAATTCACTAGAGCTATTATACTGACCACCTAAATTTAGAGGGGAAGCTAGGTGGCACAGTGAATAGAGCTCTAGACCTGAAGTCAAAAGAACCAGAGTTCAAATCTCACCTCAGACACTTACTAGATGTGTGACCCCAGGCAAGTCACTTAACCCCAATTGCCTTCAATATCTGGGGCCATCTCCAATTGTCCTGATAATATATCTTGCCACTGGACCCAGAATATGTAGTGAGGAAAGCCTGGGAGCAACTAGATCTTTCTTCTCCTCGCTTGCTTCTTTCAAGTGAGGAGAAGAAACTGCTTTGGGTCTCTGGGTGAGACAGAAACTGAAAACCCCCTCTCTGACCTGGGCCAGGGTTTATGAGCTTCTTTCTCTGTTGTGTCTAATTTTTTATGCTTTTAGATGATAAAATGAGATGATATTGGTAAAGCATTTTGTAAACCCTAAAGCACTCTAGAAATACTAGTTATTAGGAAAGAATATTGGCAAGATCTGTGACCTTATAAGCTTCAAAAGATCAGAAGAGTGAGAAACCAAAGGTCCAAGACCTGGAGTTCACACCAGAGTTTGCTGGCAGCCAAGCCCAATAAACCAGCACAGCCCCAGGGATCTACAGGCAGAACCACCTGGTAGCACAACTGTTCTGCCCTGCAGCAAGGAAAAGACTCATTCAATATCTAAGCTAGGCTACACATGGAAGGGAACTTAGTGAAAACTTTTAGTAACTGCTTTAAGTCTGAACCCACTCTCCCCATGGACCAAGGTGGTTTGGGGAAAGCAGTACCTCAATTTGAAGAACTTTTTGAACTTTGTATTTTGCAAGATCTTTTCTGTAAATTCCCATTGTAAAAACTAATTGATGCTTTAAGGTGCTAAGCATTTTGTCAATGATCTAAGTGAAATGCTAGCTGACTGGCAACTTATATTAGGAGGAACATAACAGAATAGGGGCTTGAGCAAATAACTTTATAAAGTAAAAAAGAAAAGTGAGCCAGAGTAAGTGATAAAGAAGAAAAACATCTTACTGACTTTCTGGAGTAAACCTAGAAACCCGAGGGGAAGATATAGTCAGCCAGCACTCTGGAGATCTGACATGTCAGTGATAGTTGGGAGATGGGAATGAGGACCACCAAAATTCTTTCATATGGGCTACATAATATAATGTGGATTGCTACTCTACAAAGAATCAGACTGCAATAGCATATTTCATTTGACTGGTGATTTCACTGACATGCAACAAATGCTTGTTGAATGAATTAAACTCACTCCACTGATGCAAGTTAGCAACTGGTTCCCAATTTATAAGTCTTTTACGAGTTTCTTAAAGCACTAAAAGGCTGAATGACCTGGATATTGCTACCTTGTCAAAAAGAGGATATGAATTTAGATTTACCTTAATTCCCAGGCTAGTCCCCCTTCCAACGTCCAACACTGCCTCTTAAATTAATCATATAATGATACTGAAGGTAATTTTTCTTTAGGATTTGTAAGGAATTTCAGAACCATTCATTACCTCACAAATATTATTATGTACACTAAAAACTATAGGATTTCAAGTAGAAAAAGAACTTAGAAATAAACTGGTCTGATTTATTTTACTGAGGTCCAGAGAGGTTCAGTAATAAAAATGACTCGATTTTATTAGAATCTTTAAGGTTTGCAAAGTGAATGACTGACTCAAGGTCACACAGGCATAACCATGGATTACAGGGGGAGCTGGCTACAAACTTACCGTTCTTTTCTAATACAATGTGGACTGGAGTATAAAAATGTTGATTGGTAAGAGACTGGTTATTCATATACAAGCTAAGTCTGCTGTATTTATGTTCTGTCAAGTTTCTTGACCCAAAAAGTGATGTAGCATGTGCAACTGCATACATAAAAAAAATCACTAAGATGAAAATGACTTTAGAAGTCCTCCAGTCTAAGTTCATAATTTTATAGATAAAGGAAATGAGGCCTATAGATGCCAAGTGACTTGCCTGAGGTCACTGGTAAATTGGTACAGTGGAAAGAGTGCAGGATTTAGAGTTGAGAGTTGAGAGTCAGATCCCAGATCTGTCATTTATAGGACCAAGGACAAGTCTCTTCACCTCTCTGGGCCTCAGCTGCTTCATTTGTAAATTTGGGGTTTGGACAAAGTGACCTCTAAAGTCCATCTAAGCTCTAATTCTAAAATCCTGGGAGCCCATGATATTTATCAAGTAGCAACTGCTCATAAAGCACTGAAGATACAAAGATAAAACAGATGGTCTTTGCACTCCCAGAGATTATAATCTAATAGTTCTGCCATGACATCTACATAAATAAATGCATACCCTGATAAAATGTGATAAAGGTTGAAGAGAAATTGGGACATTTGAGGGTGAAGTGATTATTTTCAGATGTGGGATCAAAGAAGGCTTCATGAATAGGTGACACCTGAGCTAGGCCTGGAAGGAAGAGAAACATTTCAAAAGGTAGACCCAGAAAGGAGTTCCATCAGTCTATATTCAGATTAAAGAGTTTCCTTACATGGTGACAACAGAGTGTGAAGAATTTCCTCAAAAGCCCTCACTCCAACATCGGCAGTGGTGCCTGCAACAGAAGCTATGGCTGTAGGAGAATAGTGGTGTCATCGATAAAAGGGAGTTGAAAGGCAGGTTCTAAAGGGAAGACCTTGAGTTCAGTTTTGCACATGTATCATTTGAGGTGCCAGATGATCATCCAAGTGGAGATGTCCAGCAGGCAAAAGCACAGACGGATATGGAACTCAGTCTTCCTTCCATAATACCAAACTCCCCAAATGAGCAAATAACCTGAAGCTATGTGCCCTGGTCCCCAGAGAAAAACAAAGTGACTTAGCAAATAGGGAAACTTCAATCATTTGCTCTTACTTGGGTGGAGCACCTCCACCTAAAATCTCAGGCCAGAACCCTCCTCACCCCGAATCCCTATTCCAATCCCAGCATCTCTGTGGAAAAGTAGAGTTAAGAGGCCAAGGTTCTCTGATACATGAAAGATTTGTTTGAGGTTTTGTAAAGCTATATTGGAGATCTCTGGAACCCTCAAGGTTTCTGGGAGCAGAAACAGGCCCGATCTTACTTTCCCCCACCACCCAACAAGGGAAAGAAGGCAGTGTAGTGAAATGGAAAGAATACAGGATTTGGAGACTCTGGGTCTGAATCTTCTCTCTGCCACTTTATAATCAGCATCATCACTTGCATTTGAATAGTACTTTCAAGTTTTGCAAAGCACTTTACAAATGTTATCTCACTTTATCCTCACAATCCTGGGGCGTAGATTTTATTCTCCACATTTTACAGATGAGGAAACTGAGGCAGACAAAAGTGAAGTAATTCGCTTAGGGTCACCCAGCTATAATGTCCGAGGCTGGATTTGAGCCAGGTCTTTCTGATTCCAAAGTTAGCAAGCTAGGTGGCACAGTGGATAGAGTACCAGGCCTGAAGTCAGGAAGACTCCTCTTGCCGAGCTGAAATCTGGCCTCAGACACTAATTAGCCATGTGACCCTGGGCAAGTCACTTAACCCTGTTTGCCTCAGTTTGCTTATTTGTAAAAAGAGTTGGAGAAGGAAATGGCAAATCACTCCAGTATCTTTGCCGATAAAATCCCAAAAGGGGTCATGAAGAGTTGGATATGACTGAAAAATGAATGAAAACAACTTTTTGACTCCATGTCCAGAGTTCTACCTCTCAGTGACTGTGGGTAAATCACTTCACATCTACAGGCCTCAGCTTTCTCATCAGTAATAATATAATAATAGCTAACATTTATATAGCACTTAGTATGTGCCAGGCACTGCACTAAGCACTTCAAAAACTATCTCATTTGATCCTCAACAATCCTGGGAGATAGAAGCTATTATTTTTTTTGTTTGTTTTGGTTTTTTGTTTGTTTTGCGGGGCAGTGAGGGTTAAGTGACTTGCCCAGGGTCACACAGCTAATACGTGTCAAGTGTATGAGGTCAGATTTAAACTCAGGTCCTCCTGAATCCAAGTTCTGGTGCTTTAATTACTGTGCCACCTAGCTGCCCCTCAGAAGAAGCTATTATTATCATCATCCCCGTGGGTCATAATTAGCATCATGAGAGTGGAAAGGAGTGGGCAGAATGGCAGACTAAAGCAAAAACCAAGGAAGTAAGAAAGAGGAAAATACCTAAGGGCTTTTCCTAAACACCAGCAGGCCAGGCTGGGTCTACAACCCAAAGGTGGTGAAATTGCTTAGGGCTGAAAGTAAGTCACTCCCCTAAAGGTGAAGAGGCTGCAAAGCAGCTTATGACCAGCAGGTGGCAATAGAAAGCAAGTTAGTGGAGGTGCCGGGGAGAGAGGACTTTAGGGACAGGACAACAGCAGAAATAGCACAACAGAAAGAGATGTTTGTAGCACAGGGACACCACTGGAGGACACCAGTGACAATGCAGAGCTAGCAACAGAGCTGCAGGCAGGAAAGATTCCAGCAGGGATGGTGCTTTGGGAGTTTATCTTGTCTGGCTATGCATTTCCCCCATAATGTGTCTCCCTTGGCCCTACACATGAGAGAATGTGAATCTTTCTTTTCACTTATTTTATGATAAAAGGAAAAAAACATTTAATTATATAACTAGAAGTCACTGGTTACTCTGTTAAAAGAAAATGCATCAATGCATATTTGTAAACATTAGAATAGATCTGGACCTGAACTGGGCTTTAAAAGCTTTGCTAGTTTGGGGGGTACCAGATAGAAAAGATGGGAAAGATCTAGAATAATGGGGAGTTCTTAATGACAGGCCCAGACTGGAGGGAGCCCTTCGTCTCCCCAACCTTGGCCCCTACTGCCCAGTTCCAACAATGTGTTGGCTGGACCCCACTCTCATCCCCACTGTTATGGGCCTAGCACCCCAGAAGTTTTCTGGGGTACAAAGAACCTTCTCCTTGAGAAACTAAACCAAAGGACAGACACACCTAAAGAGATAAATGGCCCGGGGTCTGGACTGAGCTAGCTCCAGGACCACCACGCTTCATTCCAGTCTCCTCCACCCCCTGGGGAGATAAAATTAGGTGTGGCTGCTGCCTTTGTGGTGGGAGGAGGAGATAGCTTGAGAGATCTGCAGCCACCCCTCACCCAACTTCCCCAGCCACCACCAGTGGGGGATGGTCCTCGCTCAATAAGGGAACTTTCCACAGTTAGATGATCATCCCCATCAGTCCTCTATAAAAGTACCTGCCTACCTCCAGCTCCAGGAGATAGGTATCTCAGAGCCACACCTCTCTGCTATGCCTTCTCCCCATGAGAAGAAGTCCAAGGATTTCTCTCTTGGTTTCCCTTCCCCAGTCCCTAAATAAACGATTATCTTACTCTACTGGATATGTATGTAAGAGGGTGTAATTCTTTGAAGAGGAATTCCTGAGAACCCCTATCCCAACCCCCCCACCTATTTCCCTATATAACACCCATCCCTAGAGAAGGCTACTCAGAAACCTTAGTCTACTCTTATTTTTATGCCCGATGCCCTCTTTGCAGCAGTTATGGACTGGGGACATGGCCTCTTATCACTTAGGTAAATGAGAAGTCGCTAACTAAAAGTCTTTCAGCCAGATAATGGACATCCTGGACTTACCATGTGTCTCGCCACCACACTATTTGGATCACCAAATACTACCAACTGACCCACTGCGGCTTTTCAAGGACCTTGGTCCTTGCTATCTACCAAGTCACAACATGTTCAGACAAGGCTGTTCCATCTGCCCCTAAGAAGACCATTCTCTATGTATTGTCTTTCCCAATTAGAATGTGAGCTCCTTGAAAGTCAGAGACTGTTTCGATTTTCTATTCATAGATTCATTGTATAGCACATAGTAAGTGCTTAATAAATGTTTTTTCATTCATTCACAGAATGGATATTCTAGGGAGTATAATAAAAGTGGAGGGCAGGGGCAGCTAGGTGGTATAGTGGATAGAGCACCGGCCCTGGAGTCAGGAGGACCCGAGTTCAAACCTGGCCTCAGACACTTGACACTTACTAGCTGTGTGACCTTGAGCAAGTCACTTAACCCTAATTGCCACACACACACACACACACACACACACACACACACACACACACACACACACAGGAGGGCAGAAAAAGTTAGAAACTGGAGAGGAGCAGGACAGAGCAAGATGCCAATTGGAAAGCAGGGAGCAGTATCAGGAATTGAAGAAGCTGCCCAGCAATGCCCCATGAGTGACCACAAAAACAAATAGTCAACTCATTAGGAGAAGGATATCCAAGAACATCATCCACATGCTGCTGGCCAATTAGGTCTATGGTCGTGTCCCAGTGGACAAGAGACACACACATTCCTTTGAGGAGACTGTGAATGAGATCTGTGCTGGAAATACCTATGTTAGAGCAAAGGGGGATGAATATTTTATCAAGTAGGTCCTTTGTCCCTCTATTCCCAACTGCTGTGATTGTGGAAAAGGAATTGAGGAGATGGATGATATTACAAAAAACACAATCCCACCCTGTCTCGGCCTCTGATGACCAAGCCCAGGCCTGACCCCATACCCTCCCATGGAGTCATTAGCATAGTGAGAAGACGATGGAGGCTTTCCTGGAGTCCTGGAGTGACCTGGTATGAATGTTTTAGGGATTTTTTTTTGTTTGTTTTGGGGGGGGGGTTACTATTGGATATATGGATCAAGTGAATCTCCTAATTTCTCTCCAAAGACTGTGTGACAGAATCTAAGAGTAATTATTTAATCTATATTCATCTCGCTTCTCCTGGGGATGTTTTCCTCCCATCAAGATTAGGCTGGAGGGCGGCCAGGTGGCAAAATAGATAAAGCACCGACCCTGGATTCAGGAGTTCCTGAGTTCAAATCCGGCCTCAGACACTTAACACTTACTAGCTGTGTGACCCTGGGCAAGTCACTTAACCCCATTGCCCATTAAAAAAAAAAAGATTAGGGGGAATAACTTTATATTCAATAAAAATATGACCTTCCACCTAGCCTTCAAAAACATAAGTAGTAATTAGAGAATCTGAACTGCTTCATCAAGAACAGGTCTTCCGATTCCAAAGAATTCATGATGGAAAATGTTCTTCACATCTAGAAAAAAGAACTATGGATTCTGAATGAAGATTGAACCATACTGTTTCTACTTTTGTTTTTGTTTGTTTTTTTCTTTTTTGAGGTCTTTCCCTTTTGTTCTGATTCTTCTTTCACAGCATGACTAATGTAGAAATATGTTTAATGGGATTGTACATATATAACCTATATCAGATTGCTTTCTGTCTTGGGGAGGGGGGAGGAAGGGAAGGGAGGGAGAAAAATATGGAACTAAAAATCTTATTAAAACAAACGGTGAGGGGCAGCTAGGTGGTGCAGTGGATAGAGCACCGGCCCTGGAGTCAGAAGTACCTGGGTTCAAATCCGGCCTCAGACACTTAACACTTACTAGCTGTGTGACCCTGGGCAAGTCACTTAACCCCAATTGCCTCACTAAAAAACAAACAAAACAAATGGTGAAAATTATCTTTACATGTAACTGAAAAATAACAAAATACTTTTATGATTTTAAAAAAAGAACAGGACTTCTCAGACTAACTTAATTTCATTTTCTGAATTACTACAATAATCTCTAGGATTTATATATTGCTTTAAAGTTTACAAAGCAAATTACAAAAATTGCCTCTTTTTATACTCAGCAATCCTGAGAGCTAGGTACCATTATTTGTGACCATTTTATAGATGAGGAAACAGAGGCAGACAGTGGTGACTTGCCCAAATTCTACCAGAGGCCTTTCCTTACATGGTTCCCTCAAATGCTGCTGGCTTCCCTTCTGGGATTACCTTCTATATATTCTGTATACATCTTTTAAGTACCTTTTTTTTAATAAAATTTTTTAAAGATAAAAAAAGAAAAAATCAGCAAAACGTATCAGAAAAAGTCTAAAAATAGGTGCAATGTACAAACAGTCTGTGGACCTCTCACTGATGTAAAGGGGCAGGGTAGAGATGTGTTCTCATAGCTCTTCTTTGGAGCCACACTTGTTTTTGTAATTTTGCAACATTCACTTTTGATTTTGTTTTACAGTTATTCTAATTTACACTGTTGTAGTCCTTGTATATATATATATTTTCTTGGTTCTGCTGACATAAGGCTGCATCAGTTCATTTTTCCAGGCTTCTTTGTACTCCTCATATTCATAATTTCCTATTTCCCAGTAACATTCCATTATACTCATGTACCACAATTTATTTAGCCATTCCCTGATCAATAGGCATCTACTTTGCTCCCAAATATTTGCTACCATCAATAAACATTTTAGTGTATCTAGAGACTTACTTATCAGTGGCCTCTTTGGGCATGATGTACCTAGTTATTTACATGTTGACTTCTCCATTAGAATGTGAGATTCTTGAAGGCAGAGTCCATTTTTGCTCTGTTTTGTATTCCAGTATTGAGCACAGTGCCTGATATATATAGTAAGTGGTGAGTAAATGCTTATTGATTCACTGATTCAGCCAGGACTCAACTCCAAGTATTCTGAATCCAAATCCAGTACTCATTCTGTCCACCACCATCATCCCTACCATACAGATAAGGCCTATGCAACTCTACTGAGAGATAAATAGCTATCACCTTTTTTTATTCAGTCCTAAAGTAGGGCTGTATACCAGGCTTACCCCTCAAGTTTTTGCTCTTCTATGATTTAACCAAGTTCCTCAGTTTTAGCTTTTCCATTTCATCACTTTGTCCACTCTTTCCCCTCCAAAAGCCACAGTTTGGGGGCGCAACGTTCTTTTTAGCATTTTCAAGGTGGTGGTTCTCAAACTTGTTCAGTTTACAAACTATCGAGGATCAAAAGAGATAATATTTGTAAAGGCACTTAACATGGTGCCTGACACAACAGGTGCTAAATAAATGCTTATTAAGCTGAGCAAAAGAACCTGCAAGAAACCTGCCTCATTGACAGCCAATTGTTGGTGAGGAGAAGAAACTCCAAGCCTCACTGAAACTAATGATAGAGTTGATCATACATTTGATCGGGTACTACTATGTTATTGTCTGAAACTTATTAAATATCATAAGTAAATCCCTCCTTCATACCTGGAACAATAATGACACTGCGATTTTATAAACAGAAATGCCACAAGAGACCAGACCAGCTGGAACACGTTGGTAGAGCATCCTCATTCTCTGCCTCACACTTTGAGAATGGCTGGTTTAAGGTAAATGAGTTTCAGGAGTTGCCAGGGAAAGCTGAAAACCTTCAGGTGGCATCATAATGGTGCTTCTGATCAACAAAACCATTCTGAGATGTCAAGGGTAATAAATGTCTAAACATTAGGATGACTAAAAAAAAAAAACTCAAACCAAAATGGGATAATCTAGTTTGGTCCCTAACCATTCTACAACTAGTCTCACTACCTAAATTTCCTCCCCCACACTCTAATCCATCCTGTATACCAATATTTTAATGTTATCTTTGATCTCACCAAGTACTTCCAATTCATCTGCAGCTTCTCATCATGTGTAACTCTTGTCCAGTTTCCTCTGTAAATCCCCCCAGAGAGGATCCACCCAAAATGCTCTTACTCCTGCTCTCTTGACATTATGTGGGTAGCAATGCTGCAAGAAGGCTGTCCAGCTGCTATCCCTCAGTCTCACCACATGATGAAATCACCTCCTTTCTCTGATCATACATCTCTTTGATGATCTTTTATGTCACTTCTTGAAATATCACTCATTATTTCAATGTTGCAACCTGCTCAAAAAACCTACCATGCCTCCCCACTGCCTCCATGAGAATGTCCAAATGCCTTTACTTAACTTTCAAACCCCTCTACAATACTGCCCCAACCTACCAATCTTATCTCCCCCTACTACTCTGCCCTACTACCACTGCAAACTGGTCTATATGGAATATCCCCAATAAAATGTTCAATTTGTCACCTCAATACCATTATTTATACTGTTCACATCTAGAATATCATCCCCCCCACCCCGTTTACTTAAAAGTCAAAGGAATATGTGCATTTACAGATACAAAGTGAAGAAAACGGAATCAGAAATAACATACACCTTCTAAATAACTTAATAGCTTTTTTTTAAAGCATTAAAATCCAGAAGAAAAGAAAAAAGGGGCAGCTAGGTGGTGCAGTGGATAGAGAACCAGCCCTGGAGTCAAAGGACCTGAATTCAAATCTGGCCTCAGACACTTGACACTTACTGACTGTGTGACCCTGGGCAAGTCACTTAACCCCAACTGCATCACCAAAAAAAAATTTTAAAAAGAAAGAAAAGAATTATAGGGACTAAACCTGTGACTTAATTGGTATATGGCTCTCCCAGGGAAGTGTCTTCCCTGCAACTTAGGAAGTTACTTAGGGACCTAAAAAATGACTTCCCTCGAGTCACACAGTCAATATGTGACTTGCTCATACATTGTGATTTGTATGTTGTCTCCCCCATTAAACTGTGAGTTCCTTGAGAGCAGGGACTTGTTTTTTGAGGCTTGAGTTTTTTGTTTTATTTTTTTTGGGGGGGCGGTGTTTTGCCTTTCTTTGTATCCCCAGTACTTAAAGTGCCTGACACATAGTAATCACTTAATAAATACTGTCTTTGCTTCTCTGGGCCTCAGTTTCCACATCTGTAAAACGATAATTGATTAGAAACCCTCTAAGAACCACCATCCCTTTCCCAACTCTAGATCTAAAAACCTAAGTGTTCAGGTACCTTGATGCTGGACCTGCAGTCAGGAAAATCCAAGTTCTAATCCTGCCTTAGACACTCCCTAGCTCTGTGACCCTGGAAATATCACTTCAGCTCTCAGCCTTAATTTCCACATATGTAAAATGGTAATAATAATAATACCATCTACCTCACAAGGCTGTTAAAAATCAAATATGATAATATGGGTAAAATGCCTTGTCAGCCTTAAAATATGATAAATATATTAATGTGACTACATCAATGTCATTGTTATAATATCGTTTCAATGTTATTGTTTTATTCCTATATCATTATTGTATCATAATACACTAGTTATATTCTGGAAGGAAAATTATTGATCATAGGCCATACTCGTTTTATACAGGGTGTCCCAAAAGTCTTAGTGCAGTTCTAATCTCCGATTGCTTATCATTTAATTAAATTTGAGGGTTAAGCGTGGGTAATCTATGTTCAATGCAACATGTGTCTTAGAATGAGCAAATGGGCGTGTCCCTGCCCCGGAGGTCACGCTTCCTTCCCACAGTCACTTACCAGGTAGAAAAGGTTGACCCTCAGCAGTAAGCCCGAGGATTCCGAGGATTCCATGGCATCTACAGTAGCCCAGTACATCCCGGCCGTCCGGCCGTCCGGCCGTCAGGCACTGCTCGTCCCAGTTGGGGATAAATAGGTGGAGGGGATAGGAAAGAGGATGGACGGCTAACTTTTCCACCTTTTCATTAGCTACAGGGGCTGTCAATCAGCATCAAACGCACAGCATGCTAGAACAACCAATGAAAATTGCAATGGCATTAGCTGAAAAAGGAGCTCTGCTCCCACACCCCCCCCCCCCAAAAAAAAACCCTGTAAGATTTAGACTGAGGTAGAAAGGGTGATTCCCCTCCTCCCCAATCCTACATTTCTAATTTCTATATTCTCTGTAACTTCTAAAAACAAAACAAACCAAAAACTCCAGTGCCCCCTGTTGCCCCTGGAATCCAAAGCAAGCTTTGCGGCATTTAAAGCCCTTTACAATCTGACTCCAGCCTGTCTTTCCAGAGTCTTTACATATATACCTCCCCTTCATTGCATCTTCATGCGTTCTATGGATCAGCCGGTCCAGCCTACTCGCTGTTTCTCAGATAAAATATCTCACTTCTCCATGTTCTTGTCTTTCCACACACACGGACATCTGCGGTTTAGAATATCTAGCTTCCTTGAAAGCTCAATTCAAACTGCTGGATGGAGGTCTTTCTTGATCCCCTCCCCCAAGCCCCAACCCCACGTGCTAATCGCTTCCCCTCCACCATCCCAAATTATCTTGTATTTCCTATATATAGGTTTGTATTTAGTTAAGTGCTCATATCGATCCCCCCAGCTAGAAAGTAAGCTGCTTGAAGGCGGGGAGTGTTTCACTTGATGTTATTGTGCCCCTGGTACCAACACATTGCCTGCCACCTAGTAGACAATAAATATTTATAGATTAATGGATTGAATGTGAGTAATCACCATGAAATTCCTTTATGGGACCCTGGCCTTATCTCCCCAATTAAATGTTTCTAAAGAGTATGGATCAATGTCTTACACTTTTTTTGGGGGGGAGGGTGTCTCCATTGCTAGAGAGAATAATAATAAAATTCATCTAGAGTAAAAAAAAAGTCAAGAATTTCAAGGGAAATTTTTAAAAATTAGAAATGAAAGGGGCCCAACAGTATCAGATCACTTACTATAAAGCAATAATATTCAAAGCAATTTAACATTGATTTTAAAAGGGAAAAATTGATCAGTGGAACAGATTGAGTAAACAAGACCCAGAAGGAAAGGAACAGAGCATCCTGTTTGATAAAACTAAGGACAACTACAAGGGTAAGAACCCCCTATTTGAGAAAACCTACTAGGAAAACTGGAAAGTAGTCAGGAAGAATTTAGGTTTAGAAAAGCATACGGTAAATTCCAAATGGATACATGATTTAAATATGCCATTTTTTAAAAATGGAGGACATTGGGAGAATATTTCACAAATATGACTGAGGTACGGAGAGGGGGAGAAGAACTCTTATCTAACAAAAGAAGGGGATGTGAAGGCAATAAGCACTTACATAGTGTCCTGCCAGGCATTGTGCTAAAGCTCATTTGAAAAGAGATAGTTGGGGGCAGATAGGTGATGGAGTGGATAAAGCACAGGCCCTGGATTCAGGAGGACCTGAGTTCAAATTCTACCTCAGACACTTTACACTAGCTGTGTGATCTTGGGCAAGTCACTTAACCCTCATTGCCCTGCCAAAAGAAAAGAAAAGAAAACAAAAGAAAAGAAAAGAAAAGAAAAAAGAAAGAAAAGAGATAGAAATGTTCATAAAAAATAAAATGGACAATAGTGATTGCACTAAATCAAAAACTTTATAAGCAAAAGAAATGCATTTAGATCCAAAGTTAAACAATTAATTGGCCAAAAAAAAAATCCTCATAACAACTTTCCCTGACATAGGTCTACATCTGAGATATAGAAAAAATTGATAACAAGAGCAATTGACCAATAGATGAATGGCCAAAGGATATAAACACGTAGTTCTTAAGAAATACAAGCTATCAGCAACCATATTAAAAATGTTCCAAATCACTGAGACATAAGAGAAATAAAATTAAAATAATAAGATCCTACCTACCTACCTACACTTATTAGATTGACCAAGATTACAGAAGAGGAAAGGAGAAACCTTTGGAGAATTTCTGGGAGAAAAAGCATACTAATGAACTGTTGGTGGAGCTGTGAAGTGGTTCAACAATTCTGGAAGACAATTTTGAATTTTCTCCACCTTCTACAAGAAATATTTTCCACTCCTCAATCTTAGAGCCTTCCTTCTAAGATTATTTGCAATTTATCCTGTAAATATTATGTTTACCGTCACTATTTTGGAAGTTGTCCCCCAAATTAGACTGTGAGCTCCTTGAGAGCCAGGGACTGTTTTTTGCCTTTATATCCCAGACAAAGTTCAGTACTTGGCACATGCACAGTAGGTACTTAATATATGCTTGTTTTTTGTTTTTGTTTTTGTTTTTCAGGGCAATGAGGGTTAAGTGACTTGCCCAGGGTCATACAGCTAGTAAGTGTCAAGTGTCTGAGGCTGGATTTGAACTCAGGTCCTCCTGAATCCAGGACCAGTGCTTTATCCACTGTGCCACCTAGCTGCTCCTTAAGATATGCTTATTAACCAACTGACTGATTTTACTCAAAAATCACTAAACCACCATATATTCCCTTTGACCCACCAATACTCTCATTTTGGTATGTACATTAAAGACTTGGAGAAAAGGTCCATATTTATAAAAATTGTTATATTGGCATTTTCTGTTGTGGCAAAGAAATTTGATTTTAATTCTATTTTTAAGACAAGGAAGCTGGCATGGGTTTGATATTCTCCTATGCTGTGTAAATCCAAATTCTGTACCTTTATAATTTCTACCTTCACCTGAAGGCCCAAGAAACTTGCCTGTAATTAACTCAACTCAGGAATCAATTATATTGTGAATTGAATCTCCACTTTTGTATTGTCTACCTTTTTTATGTCATCCACTACCCACATAACTCAAATTCAAGTTGATTCATTCAAGCAGAAGGTAGCCAACTACACCTAAATCTGTATACTAATCCTATCACTTGAGGATTACTCCTACCTCCCAAGGGAAGAAATGGAGAGGAGCTGAAGTGACTCAAAAAAGTAAAATGTCTATTAATCAGGATTATTGTGATATAATGTCAGGCCAATCAAAAGAAGACACACTTATAGTGCTAAGATTTTGCTCTTTCATCTTGCTAATTGTTATAAAAAGACCCTGTCATACCTTGTTTAGGGTCTTTGGTCATTGAGAGAGGTCATTGCTCCAATCTATTGGTTCACTGATAGCGAAACTAATAAATTGATCATGCTCAAAATCTTGTCTTTCAGTTTACCCTAATTTTCAGAGGTAACAGAATTGGAAACAAAGTAGATGCCCATCAACTGGGAATTGGCTGAACAAATTATGGTATATTAACAGAATAGAAATGAATGAGATATTTAATATGACAGATTCGCTGAAATATGGAGTCTTATATAGTGATGAAAAGTGAAATCAGTACACTGAGAAGAACAATTTACTCGATAACCACAATAATTATGCACAGGGAAACAATGTTGAAAGACCTCAGATCTCCAGACCTAGCAGCCACAAATCATGACTTGGAAACATTGGTGATGAAACATACCTCCCATCTCTTGGCAGAGAGATGATGGGCCAAACTAGAGGTACAGAAGAGACATGCAGCATTCTCAGATGTGGCCTATGTGTCGATTGGTTTCATTTGACTGTGCCTATTTATTACAAGGGAGGACATCTACTCAGGGATAGAGGGAAAGAGGGATTTATGTAGAGATAGAAAAAGTGCATCAATATAATGCACAGAACGGGGGCAGCTAGGGGGCACCATGGATAAAGCACCAGGCCTGGATTCAGGAGGACCTGAGTTCAAATTTGGCCTCAGACACTTGACACTTACTAGCTGTGTGACCCTGGGCAAGTCACTTAACCTTCATTGCCTCACACAAAAAAACCCACAAAAATTAAAATTAAAAAATGCACGGAAGCAGAAAAAAAGTTTAGGAGGGACACCAACAAAGTAATTTCCCCCCTACCTTTATATAGGGATAGGGACTGGACCTTTTATTTCATTGGAATAGAGAACTCCCAGGAAAAGAAACTCCTTCCATCTCTGTCCTAGAAAAATAAATGAGTTCTAAATGCAGAGAAAACTGGTTAATTCAGTATTAAATGCAGTACAATACACAAGGAATTCTAATTGTGATTAGTTTTAATTAATTGCAAGATTTTTCCCTGAAAGATTTTTCAGGGATTTTATTGAACTTATGACCAAGTGTTAAGTAAGCATTCATCGTTTCAATTGAAATTTCTATTATATGTTTTAAAATATTGACATACCCTCAGTCAGTTTTATATTCATCTGAGAATCTCTGTAATGATTCCTGTTTTTTAGACATTTATTTTTTACTTTTGTAAAGTAAAAAATATCATTTATGTCCAAAATTTTGTAGCTCTGAAAGAAATACTTAATTTGGTTTTATTATGGAGTTATTATCTTGGAAAGTTACCCAGAGCATTAAGAGGTCAAATGACTTGACCAGGGTCACACAGCCAGTAAATATTGTGTCAGAGGCAGGATGTGAAGTCAGTTCTTGATTACAAAGCCACATCTCTAAGCTGCCTTTCTCTAGGGCCTCTCTTCTCTGTACTGTCTAGTCCAAAATACTTTATTCCCCCTCCAAATTTGTTTATCTTTACAAAGCCCAAGGAAATGTTCAACAGAAGGCAGGGGGTGGGAACCTGACGAGGTCTGATCCTCTAACAGCAAAGCTCCTCAGAAAATCTCTCCAGCTGACAGATCTCAGCTCTGAGTCCAGCATCTGGAAGAAGTGTCTCATTGGATGGAATCGCTTGCCACATTAAAAAGTTGATGCTGGTTGTGTCCTTCTGAAAATGTCTATTTGCCCTTTTTTTTGTATAGATAGGGCAGCCATGTGCTAAGTCCAAAACTGTTTTCTTCTATAAAAGCATTGCTGTAAGGATTATTTTTTAAGTTCATTTCTATCTTAGCAAGTCAGCTATTAGTTTCTATGTAGGGCACATCTGTCTGCCTGAAATGGGGTATGGTGAGCTGCCCTGGTCCCCAGGGGAGCCCCAAGTGGCTTGGCATTCTCTCCCTACAGGGATTTGAGAAAGCTGTTTTCCATTCAAGAGAAGTGGGGGTGTAAAGCCAGCCAGAGACAAGTTGCAGGGGCTCGGAAGCTGGTACAGCTGCAGATCATTAGCAACATTCTAAGGCCAGCAAAAGAAGTGAGAAGGAGGCCAAGGGCGGGACTCTCTCCTCCCTTTCTCTTTTCCTTCTCTTAGTTCCTTTGTCTCTGTCTCTTGACATAGGCACCTAGTCTGTCATTCTTTTTTAGTGTAGTTTTTATCTCTTTCACCCTCTGCCCCTCTGAAAGTAGGAAGCTAAATTTAAGATGTAGCATGAAATAACTAGGTGGCACAGTGGATAGAGTGCCCAGGCCTGGAGTCAGGAAGACTCCATCTTCGTGAGTTTAAATCTGGCTTCAGACACTTACTTGATGTGTAACCCTGGGCAAGTCACTTAACCCTGTTTGCTTCAGTTTTCTCATCTATAAAATGAGCTGGAGAGAAGGAAATGACAAACCACTTCTGTATCTTTGCCAAGAAAATCCATATGGGGTCACAAAGAGTCAGATACAACTGAAGGACAAAAGAGTGGAAAAGCCTGATGTTAATAATTTACATTAATTTTATTTCATATTTTACTTTGCCCCACCCCACCACCAACAACTTAGTTGACATTGTCATCTAAGGCCCACAATGTAATCACAGATTTTAATGAGGTATTAGACTAACTGTAAAAGATGGGGTCTACCATCCCTCTCTGATTCACTCAAGAAGAAAGCAAGTGATTGAGGAAACAAATCAGCAAACCCTCTGGGAGCTTTAAATAGCTGAGTTCTAGATAAGTTCTAGTCAAGATTCCCAAAGCAATTGGAATGATAGACTACCTGTGGAAAAGAGATTTTTGTATCTTTGAAGGAGATCTACTAGACAGAGCAGTAGAAGACACTGCATTGAGCAGGGAGCCACTAGAAAAACCCAGAGAGACAGTGACCTGAAGGAAGAAGTAGCTTCAAGAAGCATGATATTTAACAACAGAAAGCCCCCATGCAAGAACTCCATAAAGAGGTAAAAGAATCCCCAGCCCTAAAGTACCAGAAGTTGTAAATTGTTTTTGCCAACACAAAAGAGCCTCACAACCACTGTGTTCTAAGGTTCAACCAACTCTTCCCGCAGCCATTTTGGGGGAATATGCCCCAGGTTTCTAGGTTCCTATCCATTTGAAGAAATGCCTTTGCTAAGGGCTAATTGGATCTACTTGGTGATTGTTAATGGAAAGCAGGGGGCTGGGAGGTCATAAATTATAGTTGTTATGGGTTATCCCTAGAATTCAGGTAGCAGCCACCAAACCCACAACAGCAACTTTGGGGGATGGTCAGAAAGGTACTATACGTATTTATCCTTCCATTCACCCAAAATGGAAACCATGGAATTTTCTTTGATTCTCATCTTAGAGAGGCTGCTTTGACATACTGAATAAACAGTTGGCCTTGGAGACTTAGGTCTAAGTTATGACTCTGTGTGACCCCATCCTCCCCACCCCCCAGTCAGTCACTTAATTTCTCAGTGGCCCACACAGTTCTTTAAGACTGAAAATTGCAGGGCAAACACTGATCTACATCGGTAAAGGGACTTTCCAACAGGAGTTTTATATACCAATGAAGTCACAGGTATAGGCCAAAAAAATTTCCATTTAAACTTTATTATTCCTCTGGTCACCAAAGCTCAAATATCAGAACCATCTTTTAATTGCCCCCTCTCTTTTCCTTCATCACCAAATCTTGGTGATTTTCCTTTAAAAGTCTTCTTGAGGGGCAGCTAGGTGGCACAGTGGATAGAGCACTGGCCCTGGATTCAGGAGGACCTGAGTTCAAATCTGGCCTCAGACACTTAACACTAGCTGTGTGACCCTGGGCAAGTCACTTAACCCCAATTTCCCAGCCCCCCCCCAAAAAAAGTCTTCTTGAATTAGCAACTACTTCTTGAAAGCCTACCATGTGTTATAGGTCCTTGGGGAGATTTTTTTAAAAGTATAAGATATACTTATGGCCCCTTAGAAACTTAGTCTAATTAGGGAGACAAGGCATGCCCATATGAAATGTACTGTGTGATTAAAGGACAAAATGAATGATGGATTAAAAAGTTCCTTAAGACTCTCATCTCTGAGAGTCCAGAGACCGTGAGGGCCTGGACCAAGATGGTGGCAGTGTCAGAAGAAATGAGGGGCAGTATGCAAGAGATATAATAAAGGTACAAATGCATATATAACCTATATCAGATTACTAGCTGTCTTGGGGAGGGGGGGACAGAGGGGATGGAGGGAAAAAAAATTTGAAACTAGAAATCTTATAAAAACAAACATTGAAACTATCTCTACATGTAACTGGAAATAATAAAATACTTTCATAATTAAAAAAATAAATGACAGTAAATATTTGAGAACAAAAAAGATAACTGCATTATTTTTCTTCTAGACTCTGGATATTGTTTTTCCATTGCTAGTCAATATAATTAGTGTACCATTCTTAGGACAGGAATATTTGCTTTTTCGTGCTCTTTTTGTTCAAAATTCATATTTAAATATTAAATTTGTTTAGTTATAATTATTTGAATTGATTCTGAAATTCTGTTTCTACATATAAAGGTTGTCTAATATTTGGTAGATGCCCCTAACCAATCAGGAATGAGAATGACAAAAATAAGCAAAAGTCTGGGGTGTCCTCTTACATATTCTTATGCAGAGTCCAAAGCTTGTCCATTTATTTGTACCTTCATTACATCTCTTGCATACTGCTCCTCCTTTCTTCTGACACTTCCACCATCTTGGTACAGACCCTCACAGTCTCACAGTTGGACAATTGCAATAGCCTGCTGGCTGATATCTGCCACTCAGGTCTCTTCCCACTCAAATCCATCCTCTACTTTAGCTATCAAAATGAATTTGCTAAAAAAAAAAGTGCATGTCACACCCCTACTCAATAAATTCTAGTGGTTCCTTATCACCTCAAAATATAAAACCCTCTGTTTGGCTTTTAAAGTCCTTCATAACCTGCCCCCTCCCACTTTTTGGTCTTCTTACACCTTACACCCTCCTCCATGCCCTTTATTCTGTGATTGAGTGAAAGTGGTCTCTTTGCTGTTTCTCAAACAAGACACTCTATCTCTCAGCTCTGGGTATTTTTACTGGTTGTACTCTTTGCCTGGAATGTTGTCTCTCCTCATCTCTGCATTCTGGCTAATCTGGCTTCTTTCACATTCCAACTGAAGTCCTACTTTCTACAGAAAGCCTTTCCTGATCTCCCTTAATGTTAGTACCTTCCCTCTCTTGATTGTCCCCAATTGCCTGTCTATAGCTTGTATGTACATGTGTTAAGGGCTAAAATTCTAGCTAGTCTGTCTAAAATATCTAATGAGTGGTCGCCAATAAATTATAAGCTTTAGCAAGAGTTAGACTTTTAAGCATTTATTAAGGAGAATAAGAATTTGGTAAAGAGAGAGAAAGGCCTAGATTCCTATCTATTAAAGGGAGAGCACATTTCTAGCTCCCTTCTCCGCCAGCGTCCCCAGGAAAGAGCCCCAGAGTCAGCGCCAGTCTCTTCCTTCCTCCTCCCACTAGTCTGCGTCACTTCCTCCTGCCAAGAACTCTTCTACAGTAAGTATCCAGCAGGTGGCGTCATTCCAATCGTTACAGTCCCCCCTGTTGTTCCTCAAGAAACAAAATGTTTCCTTGACGGAACAGTAAAAACAATATAATAACTATTGCTAACTAATAATATGTGAACAACAATATAGAAAAGGAAGAGAGGAAAGTTTTGTCCAGAGGGGCGATTTTTTTTGTCCTCATGAACCGACGCTTTGACATTAGTCTTGCAAAGGGAGGGCCTCTGCAGAGAATACATGTTACAGATGGTGTATATTATAACAGAAAGAGAAAAAAAACAACAAAAACAACAAATCAAAACTGTTCATTTAAAGTCTCTGAAAGTCTTTTCTCAGATGTCCTCTAGGTGTAGTCGTAGAATGGAAGTCTCTTCAGGGGTTGATGTGTGGATGCTGGTAATCAGCCAGGAAAATTTCCTACAAAATTGAGCTTAACACAACTTTAAAATAGCTTTATCAATAATCAAATCAAACAATGAAAGTTCTCAAAAACATGTCTAAGGGAATACAGAATCTTAGTTGTTACACATGAAACATATAATAAAACAAAAATTAAAACATTCTTTAAAATTATAATATTACTATAGTCCCCCCCTTATGGAGGGTAATTGAGAAGACAATTGCTGTGATATTAATTATTAAAAATAATTTTTTATCTTTGTTTCATCACTTTTTGCATCATCTGCCTAATTATCCTCATGCCATTATGAGAAATTAAAAAATCTAATATAATTGGTAACAGGTGTCAAGGCCAAATTCAACACTGTATTTATCATGACACCTGAGATAATTATGGGGGTTACCATAAAAGAACAGAGAAATGATGGGATATGAGCATTCCCACACTTGAGCAATATGTACTGCCCATACAGTATGCCAGGCTTAAAATAGGTGGATGGAATATACGTCCATGCCACCGAACATATTGGAGGAAACTGAGTCAGACTTAATCAGATCCATGGGATTCAGATGTCCATGGCATCAGGCATATAGGAGGGAGCATAGAAGCCAGGTGTAGAAGTGAGATGGGTGGGATGAATACTTCCAGCCATCTGTACAATATTGTGGGGAAAAATAAAATAAAATATTAAACCAAGAGAATCCAACCTCAACATTTGTCAAAAGCCGTTCTCTCGGCCATACCTTGACTTCATGCATGTCTCCCCTCATGTGACAGTTCAGTGTCTGCTCTTGCATGTATTCCTCTTGTGATTGGATGGCACCTTGGCCAACTGGCATCTGATAACTCAGAATAAAGGTAATTAGTGTCTTAAATGATAAGTTCCCATAATCCAAGTCTCATATGGATTTAAAAATTGAGGATAATAAATGATTGCAAAAAATGTGAATACATCTTGACTCAGAACACAATATATAATTATGCAACAATTTCAAATAATACCCCTTTTTTTAACTTAGTATACAATTACTTTTTTGAAAAATCTGAACATATTTAAATACAAGTTAAAGCACAACAGAATCTCAAAGAAAACTTTTTTTTGAAAAAAGAAAACTTTTACAAATGTTCCCCTCTTTTTTTTTTTTTGAATGTGCTTATCAAAAATAATACTTCTAGAATCAATTTACACTTGCCATGGCAACCAATTTGCCAAGGAAATGCTTTAAAGAGTTTGATCAAATAATCAGTTGAGAAAAACAAAAACAAACAACTCAGAATATGGGAGCACAATACTCCTAGAATTAACATTGTATTATGAAATCAAAACCATCTTGCAATTTTTCAAAATTAGATAGATAAACGAATAGAAGAAAATACACATGGAACAATAAAAAACAATGAAATTCAAACTAGGACTAAATGAATGTGAACTTAATATTAATAAGAGTATTATAAAATATAAACTTGATCACATGACTATAAAAAGCTTTTACAAATATTCTCCTTGTTTTAAAAACTAAGTATAAGACACAATCTCAAAAGCATGAAAATCTCTATGAAAATAAACCCATTACCATTAATTTCAAAATGTAGATGTAATAGCATAGAAATCCTATGTAACCTCTGAACTGATACAATTACTCTGAGTGAATTCAGAACACTTTTGATTCCGATATCTAAAATCCCCAATACTCATATCAATACCTTGCTGCTTACTTCTACATTTCTGTAAAATATATACCCTTCCATGCCAAAAGAAGCAGAGTCTTGAACTATGTTGATGATTGTCATTCTTATTCAGCTTAAGTTTTTCTTCTTTAACCCCTCTATATTGTCTGTCAGTCTTTTCACCATACAAATGCTTTATAAGATTACTAATGAAAGACAAAAGCAGGTTAGCAAAATTATGAACAAAACGAGCATATCTGGAATTTAAAGAGTTTTCTAAGATTGTCTCAAAAGCACAGCCAGGCCGGGGAAGGGCTGAGCCTGAGGCTGCAAATGTAGTTAGAGAAAGTTGAGCATGCGCACCAGATCTCTGGACTTCCCAGGCAGGGGAAGCTATGGGCTTGGCCATAGGAGGAGTAGAGGGTGGGGTCTGGAGAGGAGGGGAGGGACCAGAGCAATTTGAATCAGACTTGATTTTGAACTCAGGCCTGGATTCCTCTTCCCCCACTTTGCCTCCAGGTGCTAGGGGATTAAAAGCTTCTAGAGGGTGGGTCATTGCCTCCAGGCATGCAAAATTAGAGCAACAATTACTGTTAGAATTGGGAAAAGCTGCAGGAATCTCTTCAGGTTTCTCTGAAAAAGCATGGTTGGGAGAGGGAGAGATATTTCCTTGTGTGAGTAAGTTGCTGGCTCTTTTAACAAAAATAAAAAGAAAAATAGAAAATCCACAAAAACAAAGCATTAACATGATCTTATCTCCCATTTGTCTGGTTAAACAGACTAAAATCAAAAATAGGGTAATTAGGGAGTTTAAAAGGTCCATTCGAAAAAATTTAAAGGAAAACACAGCCAGTACACCAGTACTTAGCAGTTAAAGGGAGAGGGAGGGGAAATTTCTTACCCAACCAGAAGATCAGAAGAAGACTGAGGTTTAGCTTTCCTCTTCGTGGTCAGCCATCTGTTAAGGGCTAAAATTCTAGCTAGTCTGTCTAAAATATCTAATGAGTGGTCGCCAATAAATTATAAGCTTTAGCAAGAGTTAGACTTTTAAGCATTTATTAAGGAGAATAAGAATTTGGTAAAGAGAGAGAAAGGCCTAGATTCCTATCTATTAAAGGGAGAGCACATTTCTAGCTCCCTTCTCCGCCAGCGTCCCCAGGAAAGAGCCCCAGAGTCAGCGCCAGTCTCTTCCTTCCTCCTCCCACTAGTCTGCGTCACTTCCTCCTGCCAAGAACTCTTCTACAGTAAGTATCCAGCAGGTGGCGTCATTCCAATCGTTACACATGGTTGTTTGGATGTTGCTCCTCATTAGACTGAGAGCTCCTTGAGAGCAGGGACTGCCTTTTGCCTTTCTTTGTATCCTCAGCACCTGGCACAGTGACTGGCACAAATGTTTATTGGCTGACTAACTGGGGCACATCCTGATTAGCTTTAAGGAGTCTTGTCCAATAAGATGCCTCCCATACACACATAAAAATCATACAAGATTTCATAAAGCTAATTTAAGTGGTAACTTTGTTCAGTGATCCCCTGAGTACTAGTATTAACTGCAGCATTAAGCAAGGAGAATATTGTCACCAATGGTGAGCAACATCATGGAGAATAACTAACACAGATTTCAAATTATAGAGGAATTCCTTACAAATCTTATACTCTAGATGTTCCTATTTGCAGAAGACAATGTATGGATTGAATCAAGTCCCAGAACATGGCAGAACCTTTTAAATGAAATCCACAATATCTCAGAAGAGTTCAGCCTATCTATTCACATAGGAAAAACACAATGAATAAGTAATGTCTACTGTCCAGACTATGATATGAATGTTTTTTTAGTTTGATGGATAAATACAGAGGGTTCCTTCATATAGATAAATATAGGTCTCAGTGTATAGAGCACTGGGACTAGTGTCACAAAGACCTGAGTACAAATTCAGCCTCAGAAGATTACTAGCTATGTGACCCTGGAAAAGTCACTTAGCCCTGTTTGCCTCAGTTTCCTCATCTGTAAAATGAGCTGGAGAAGGAAATGTCAAACCACTCCAGTATCTTTGCCAAGAAAATCCCAAATGGGGTCAAGAAGAGTCAGACAGGACCAACAGATAGACTGAAAAATAACAATCTCTATATCAATATGCATCTCTTTATCTATGGGGAGGAGGGAAGAATGTGTAAATGAATAATGAGGTGGGTCTACAATTGAACAGAAGAAGAAACTGTCTTTGGAAAATTTCAGTTCTTTAAATGATCCCCAAACTTCCCCCTGAAATAAAGTTTCATGTTTTGTTTTGTTTTGTTGTTGTTTTTTTGTTTTTGTGGGGCAATGGGGATTAAGTGACTTGCGCAGGGAGCGGCTAGGTAGCACAGTGGATAAAGCACCGGCCCTGGATTCAAGAGTACCTGAGTTCTGGGGCAGCTAGGTGGCACAGTGGATAGAGCACCGGCCCTGGAGTCAGGAGTACCTGAGTTCAAATCCGGCCTCAGACACTTAACACTTACTAGCTGTGTGACCCTGGGCAAGTCACTTAACCCCCATTGCCCCACACACACAAAAAAAAGTGACCTAGCCACCCCATTTTGTTTTGTTTTGTTTGTTGTTTTTTTGAAAGTTTGATGTTTTAAACACCAATATTCTTGTCCTAGTATATATGGCTGTGAGTCATGGAATAGCACAGTCTTTGAAGGACTGAAATTGGTATTTTATGTAAAGATTTGGAACTGTGTTCCCAAAGTCATAAAGCAACATACTCTTGGGTCCAGGGATACAACTATTTGGCTTATACCCCAAAGCAGTAAAAGACAGAGGAGAAGGATGAATAAATATTTATAGCATGACTTTTGTAGTAACAAATAATTTTAGTGTCTATCAATAGTGGACTAACTGAACAAATTGTGTTAGATGAATATAATGGCAGCTGTGTGATTCAGTAGAGAGAGTATTGGACCTGGAAATAGGAAAGCTTTAGTTCACATTCTGCCTCAAACATTTATTAGGTGTGTAACCCTAGACAAGTCACATAACCTCCTTCAAGCCTCAGCGTTCTCATCTGTAAAGCAGGGATAATAATTGCACCTGCCTTACAGAGGTGTGAGGTTCAAATGAGCTAAAAAAAAGTGCTTTGCAAACCTTAAAGTGTAAAGTGTAAAAATATAAATAATTCGTGGAAACTTTAGAATATTTGTACGCACTCATTCATAGTGAAATAAGTAGAACCAGAGAAACAATTTACATGGTGACTACAATAAAGGAAAACAGCTGGAAAAGACTTCAGAACTCTGAAGTGATCACTCATTACACAGCGATCACTCATGACTTCAAAAGACTGATGATGCCTCCTGCCTCTTAAAAGAGAAGTGATGAATTAGAGGTACAGAATTAGACATTCGTTTTCAGATATAGCCAATATGTCTACTTGTTTTGCTTTACTGTATCTGTTTAAAAGTGAGGGCTTCTATTCTGGAATACAGGCAAAGATGGAATTTAGGACATAGTGATAAAGAAATAAGAAGAAAAGCATATCCATAAAATGTTTTTGAAATACACAGGATGAGACAAAAAAGTCAGAAGGGAATACATACATATAGGACAATTTTGTTACCATCTTTTAAAGTGTAATGTAGCATCAATAACACTTAACAGAAGCTGAGTTTCACATCTAATCTTCCATTTCTATCTCTTTTTTTGTATTGAAATATTTCTGTTGATGATTGTTCATAATAAAAAATAAATAAAGTTGGGGATCACCAAAAGGGCAAAGGAATGGTTCCTTGTGTTCCTGAGCAGGCTGTAACACTTTAAAAGTGAGAAACCTCATTGGAGAATAGACATAAAAGATAATGTCAGTGAAACGTACAATGGGAAAAATTGGTGGACTGGTCACAAATGAGGGATGACCAGTGGAGAGTCTACATACTCCAAGTGGTGTCCATGCAATGTTGCAAGATTTAAAAGAAGACTTCCAGGGGCAGCTAGGTAGCACAGTGGATAGAGCACCGGCCCTGGAGTCAGGAGGACCTCAGTTCAAATCTGGCCTCAGAAGCTTGACACTTACTAGCTGTGTGACCCTGGGCAAGTCACTTAACCCCAATTGCCTCACCAAAAAAAAAAAAGAAGAAGAAGACTTCCAGCTCATTTTGGGTAGATTGCCCAGTGATTTATGGGAAGATAGCAATAAGAATCACAGCACAGATAGGCAGGAATGGGCTGAAATCGCAGGAAACTGAAATTCGTGGAAGTTCAGAGGCTTGCCTTGGATCACATAGGTAGTGAATAAGTGAGGTAGGTATTCCAACTCTGGATCCAGTGCTCTTCCTAAAGTACCATATTTCTATCAAATACATCTAGAAATAACATCTGGATTATACAATGTAGAGGAGTAATGCCATTAATGTTTATCAGTCACTTATACCTTAATGATAATGAGTTTATCAAAACTTCCTGAGCACAGATTTAAATAATAGGAAGGTAGAAAGAATACCAGGGTCCTCAGGACCTGATTAGAGGAGTAAAGGGGTAGAAGGTCATAAAACGGGGAGCAGAGATGCACTGAAGACAACCTCTGTGTACTTTACAATTTCTCTTTGGGCCAGTCCCTTCATTAAAACAAGATTGAGGGGCAGCTAGGTGGCATAGTGTATAAAGCACCAGCCCTGGATTCAGGAGGACCTGA
Source organism: Dromiciops gliroides (assembly GCF_019393635.1). NCBI lineage: Eukaryota > Metazoa > Chordata > Mammalia > Microbiotheria > Microbiotheriidae > Dromiciops > Dromiciops gliroides. Next base: position 79,990,976 of record NC_057864.1, read on the forward strand.
GTTCAAATCCAGATTCAGACACTTGACACATACTAACTGTGTGACCCTGGGCAAGTCACTTAACGCCCATTTCCCCGCCCCTGCAAAAAGAAGGGAAAACAAGATTGAATTGAGCAGCTAGGTATATAGAACATCAGCCTGGAGTCAAGAGGACCTGAGTTCAAATTTGGCCTCCTACACTATGTGACTCTGGATAGGTCACTTAACCTGATTGCTTTAAAAAAAAAAAAGGGCAGCTAGGTGGCACAGTGGATAGAGCACTGGCCCTGGATTCAGGAGTACCTGAGTTCAAATCCAGCCTCAGATACTTGACACTTACTAGCTGTGTGACCCTGGGCAAGTCACTTAACCCAAATTGCCTCACCAAAAAAAAAAAAAAAAGCTTGAATCACATGAAGCCACCAGAAAACAATATAGGATAATATATGATAAAACAGTAAAATGGGAGAGCATGAACAAACTGAGATGAAAGGGGTCAAAAAAGGCTTGGATATTCTTTCCATTTAATGTCAGGTTACCTGTAGCAGTCAGCTTTGAAAAATGTAACCTTTCTTCATTTCTTTCAGGACATTATTTTCTCGTTTGTTTGGTTTTTTTTTTTGTTTTTTTTTGCGGGACAATGGGGATTAAATGACTTGCCCAGGGTCACACAGCTAGTTAAGTGTCAAGTGTCTGAGGCCGGATTTGAACTCAGGTACTCCTGACTCCAGAGCCGGTGCTTTATCCACTGCGCCACCTAGCCGCCCCAGGACATTATTTTCTAATGATCTCTAAGTGATGTAAGAATTGACTGAGATGCATGACTTAACTGTAACATCTGGTCTCTGAGTGCTTGTCTATGAAGCAGCTGCCAAGTCCATCCTGAGCTGTACTATAAGGGTGAGGTCGATGCTTTCATAATAATGCTGAGGCCAAATTCCCTAATGCTTGCTCCTCCCTTCACCATTCACCTCTCCTCCTCCTTCATTTCTCTTCTGCTCTCCAGAGTGTCGTTAACATTCACCATCCTAACATTTCCCAGATCTAGTAGTGTAATTTCCTAGTCTCCAGTGGCTCAGCACTTCTCACTTGTCCAAAGTTTGATGCAGATCTAGAATAATAGAATCATAACCTGTTAGACCTAGAGGAGGCCTTCGAGGTTATGTAGTACAATCCCCTCATCTAGAATCAGCTGGGTAGTTCAGTGGACAGTCAATAAATTCAGTCATTTTCAGTCATGTATGACTCTTCATGGCCCCATTTGGGGTTTTCTTGGCAAAGGTACTAGAGTGGTTGCCATTTCCTTCTCCAGCTCATTTTACAGATGAGGAAACTGAGGCAAACAGGATTAAGTGACTTGCCCAGGGTTACACGGCTAGTAATTGTCTGAGGCCCGGTTTGAACTCAGGTCTTCCCAGGCCCAGTACCCTATCCACTTCAATACCTAGCTGCCTCGAGATCAGTAAAACCTGAGTGCAAATCCAGCCTCATATGCTTACTAGCTGTATGACCCTGGGACACTGTCATTTTAGGCTCTGTTTGCCTTAGTTTCCTCAACTATAAAATAGGGATCATACCAGCACCTACTTCCCTTGCGAAGAGCAAATGAAATAATATTTGTAAAATGCTTAGCACAGTAGATGGCACATAGTAGGTGCTTAATAAATGTTTGTTTTCTTCCCCCCTTCCCCTTATTTTAAGAATTGGGTAAATAGAGGATCATACAGCAGAAACGAATCATTCAAAGTATATAGCTCATTGGTGGCATTGAAACTGACAAAATAGGGGGCAGCTAGGTGTTGAAGTAGATAGGTTACTGGGCCTTGAGTCAGGAAGACCTGAGTTCAAACTGGGTCTCAGACACTTAACACTTACTAGCTGTGTGATGCTGGGCAAGTCACTTAACCCCCATTGCCCTGCAAATAGATAGATAAATAGATAGAAAGATAGATAGATGATATATAGATATAGATAGATGATAGATAGATAAACAAAAAATAAACAAATAAATACAGACACAGATAGATAAGAAGAAACTGACAAAATAACATTTAGACCCCCTGTTTCCAGAGCTAAGGCCCAGCAGGCAAGCTGCTCTGAGCTTGGCAGGACAACAATCCTTTGTGATCTCCCTCTGGATGATCTCCCCCTCTGGGCTATTCACACAATTCACCAAGTGTTCTCCAATCAAAGACAAGCACTGGACAAACTAGGAAAGTCCTGCACTGAATCAAACTTGTTACATGCTTGCTGCTCCCTCATTGTTAGGGCTACATCCCACTGGGCAGCCACCAGTATCAGTATTGAGATCTCCCCACACTACCTGGGACCCCCCACTAGGGGTGGGGCCCCAGCAATGTGTCTATAGCTCCCCCTTTCTTAAAAGTCTTTTTTCTCACTTTGAAAATAAAACTTTAATTCCTGACTTTCCTGTCTCTGACCTGCTCTGTTCTGCTCCAGCCATTCACGGGTTAGAGACCAGTTCTGATTGAGTTGACAGAACCAGTGCTTTCTAACTTGCAGTGCTTTTTCTGATACATTTGGTGGGCAGCTCATAATCATATGAGGATTAATAATTTGGATCAAATTTGACTACTTTAGGGCAGCTAGGTGGCACAGTAGATAAAGCACTAGCCCTGGATTCAGGAGGACATGAGTTCAAATCCAGCCTCTGTGAGATTTAAAATTGGATATTAGATCATAAATCTCCCCTACTTAACCTTTCCCTTAATTTATCTCCCAAACTAGTAAATGGAAGCAGGTTTTGGTTTTCTAGATAGACCTTTTTATTTATAGTTATGATAGTCACAAGGTGATGTTGGTTAGAAGGATAGGAAAGTAGAAACACAATACAAATCGTCTTAAGTCTAAGCTTAGTCTATATTCCTTATAACAACTCACCAAACCGACAAGGCCACCAACCGACAAGGCCACCAACCGACAAGGCCACCTTTGGAGAGAGAGAGTCCGTGCCGCGCCGTCAGGAGTCCCGCCAAGCAGGCAAAAAGGCCTCTCTCCTTTTCTCCACCCCGGAAGTCAAAAAAAACCCGGCAGGCAGTCTGACATGCGCAGCAGGCGCACTGTACCTGGCAGGCAGTCTGACATGCGCAGCAGGCGGACTGTTCATCTCCTCCCCAAAAGGGTGGTCCTTGAAAAACTGGCGTCTTTCAGTTATCCTAACCGACTGTTAAAAACTTTCATATTTTACCACATTTCCCCCCTTTGCTTCCTCAAGAAACGGAATGTTTCCTTGATGGAACAGTAAAAAGAATATAATAACTTTTGCTGACTAATAATATGCGAACAACAATACAGAAAAGGAAGAGAGGAAAGTTTTGTCCAGAGGGGCGATTTTTTTTTTTCCTCATGAACCGACGCTTTGACATTAGTCTTGCAAAGGGAGAGCCTCTGCAGAGAGTACATGTTACAGATAGTATATAACAGAAAGGAGATAGTAAAAGCTAATAAAGCAAAACAGTTCATATAAAGTCTCTGAGTTCTCTTGTCTTCTTGAAGTGGTAAGATGTCATCAGGAGGAAACTGGATTCTGGTCTGGAAAACTGGATTCTGGACTCTGGTCTGGAAAGCTGGATTATCTTCTTTAACTGTTTGAATTGCTGTATTTTTAAAACCTTAGCATAGCATTGTCAATGATCAAATTAATAAATTCCATTACATTCCCTCCTTTATATGGTTAGACTTGTAATAGAGGGTTGAGGTAGTTATGCAATGTGTAACACTTTTTACCACCATGTGTCTGGATCAAAGCCAAATTTAGTATGTGTTCATGACACCTGAAAATGTTATGGAAAGGTTATCATACCATATCTCATGGTTCTGAGACAGCCAGTGATTGTGCTAGGCCACAGGTGAATTCAACTGAGTGAGATAAAAAGATAAATAAGTTCAGTTAAATTAGGTTAAATTAGGAGGGAGAGAGGATGAATACTGGACTGTGCCTAGTAATTGTGCTCTACATAGTCACCATCATAAGCAAACCATGGACTTACGTATACCTGTCTCTCCTTTTGTTGCACATATATTCTCTCCAGGGCCTGCGTCAGAGTTCACAGCAAGTTAGTCTCTGAAATGATAAGTTTCCATATTTCTGAAATCTCATTAATTTCACCAAAGACAATATGATGGTAAAAATGTGTGCTATGCTGCATAACTGAGAATATATTAGTGATATATACAATAATTCCAAACCATACCCAGAGTATAATGACATATAAATAATAAACGAATGTAAATAGCTGATTATATTAGACATTGTTACATAATCTTCTTTTAGACATTATTACATAATCTTCTTTTAGCAAGTAGACCACATCATCTTATACATGAATTCTCTGGTATAACAGTAGCAGATACTTAAAGTGGTGATTAATTCATCAAAAAGAAATAAGACTTCAATTAGCAAGATTCAATATTCAATGTTTTCAGTGAGGTATCAAGCAATTTCTGGTACTTTTTAGTTAAACAGAACAACATACAAGAGAAAGGAGAAAAATAAATAAATAAAACAAAACTCATTAGAACTCATGGTTCTCTCAAAAAGAAAGAGTAAATAAAAAAAAGAAGAATTCTGGTAGCTTCTGAGGCCCGATAGCCTCACCCACAGCATATACTTAAAATGTCTTTGAATAATCACTTAGTTTACAAAATTTAGTTTTAAAGAAAAGCAAAAGAAACAAAAGTAAAAAAAAAACCAAAGCAAAACCAAAAATAAAAAATAAAAAGCAAAAGATTCGCTAAGCACCCTTTTGTGCTCTTAAAGAACTTAAAGGTGCAGTCAATTCCAGGTCTTTTCAGTGCCTTTCAAAAGTCAAAACAAAAACAAAAAAAACCCAAAAATTAATAAAAAAAAAAATAGTTGAGGTAGGCCAGAAAACTAGGCCATGTACTTCAGTGCTTTTGCCTGTAGAAGGAAATGCTTGTTAAATTATAAGGTATTTAAGCTGCTAGAGTTTGGGGTATGCCACATTGTTTTAACTGGTTCCCCAATTCTCTGCATGCCAAAGTGGCAGGGGTTTCTGAATTGTCATTGATCTTTCTAATGCTGTCATAATGTTCTTTATGGTAGAAAATGTGGAGTTCTGTAGCATCAGTTTTGTCTGTGCCACTGATTTTCAATAAAGGCTGATTTAATTGATGAACCACAACATTCAGCTGATGCTGCTTAGCAAATGCTACAATTGTATCATTTCCTCCCCACTTTCCAAATTTCTTTAATTCATCAACATATTCTTCAAAAGGGGAGTCATTTACTATAAAAGACTCAAACTCTTGTCTATGGTTAATCATATAAGAAGCAGCTTCTTGTCTGTGTCTGAGATGATTTCTACAGTGACCTTCTAGCTGGTCTGCTAAAGCCCTAAAAAGGCAATTTCCGTCTCCTGATACTTTACGAAGACGGAGTCCCAAAGCATTTAACTGATCAGTGGGATTCTTAAATGGGAACTTCCTGTTTCCTCTGAACTTTCTTTGCTCTTTAACAGTTGCTATCGTTAGGGTTTTTACCTCTTTAGCGTCTACCTCAGGTCTATCTGAAATCTCTTCACCTATGAATGGTGCAGGCTTTATATGAGAGCAATGAATCCATGAGTCTTTTTCACCAATTTTAATGGCGGTAGGAGTTGTCAATAATACCTGAAAAGGTCCTTCCCAGGCAGGTTGAGTTCCACTGGTTCTCTGAAAATTCTTTACATATATTTTATCTCCTGGGTTGAAGTTATGCAATGAAAAGTCTAATGGTCCTGCCTGGACCACAGCTCCTGCCTCATGGAGTTCACGTAGCCTGGTCTGTAATTCCTGTATATAGGAAGCAACAGAAGTATCACCTCCCACCAGTGATGTATAAACTGGGGAAAAAGTTTTAGCTTGGATAGGAGGGTGACCAAAAAGCATTTCATAAGGAGATATATGAAGTTCTCCTCTTGGTCTACTTCGTAGATAGAATAATGCCAATGGTAGAACATCAGGCCATTTCAAATGGGTTTCAGTACATAATTTGCCAATCATACTCTTAAGCTCTTTATTCATACGTTCGACTTGGCCTGAACTTTGTGGATGGTAGGGCGTGTGGAATTTTGGAGTCACTCCCAAGAAAGAGTAGATTTGGGATAAAATCGAATCAGTGAAATGTGTGCCTTTGTCAGAATCGATGCGGGCTGGTGGGCCAAAACGAGGTACTATCTCTTTAAGAAGAATTTTGGCAACAAAGGCAGCTGTGGCTCGGGGGCTGGGAAAGGCCTCCACCCACCGAGTGAGCTGATCAACTATAACAAGGCAAAATTTATAATGTCCTGCTTTTGGCATAGTAATATAATCAATTTGTAAGTGCTCAAAAGGTGTATATGCTAGAGGACGCCCTCCATAAGCTTTGGCCTTAAAAGCATACTGATTATAAGACTGACATGTGGAGCAGCCCGAGCAGATTCGAGATGCTGTATTAGTCACACCTGGTGCTATCCAGGTTCTCTTAATAGAGTCTACAATGCCTTGTGTACCAAAATGGCCTTTTCTGTGAACAGAGAGGCATACCTGGTGGTAGAATTTCCGGGGAAGAAATGGCTTACCTTCCGGAGACACCCAGATGCCATTGATCTGTTTCGCCTTAAATTTCTTTTTCCACTTTTCTACTTCAGAATCGTCATAGGTTAGGTTGGAAGGAATATCCTCAGAAGGTGAAAGGTTAAATACATGTTCAGGAGCTTCTAATGCAGCAAGCTTGGCTGCAGAATCGGCTCGTGCATTTCCCTTTGAAACAGGGTCACTATTCCCTGTGTGGGCAGGGCAATGTACAACGGCTAGGGAAGAAGGCAGTTTTAGGGCATCTAAGAGGTCCTTGATAAGGTCCCCATTGGCAATAGCCTTGCCCGAGGATGTTAGAAAGCCTCGTTGACGCCAAATCATACCAATAAAGTGGCATATGCCAAAGCCATATTTCGAGTCAGTAAAAATGGTGGCACTCTTATCTTTAGCTATATTACAGGCCTGTGTAAGAGCCACAAGTTCAGCAGCCTGTGCACTAAAATGGGAAGGCAGAGAAGCTGCCCAGAGGGTGTCATAATCAGAAACTACAGCAGCTCCAGTAAAACGGGTTCCCTCTCTCATAAATGAGGAACCATCTGTATAGAGGACAAGATCAGGATTTTCTAAAGGTGTATCAAAAAGATCATCACGGGGTTTTTCAGCCATATCAACTAAAGAAGCACAGTCATGCAACGGTTCCCCCGAGAATGGTAAATTAGGGAGTAGTGTTGCTGGATTAAGAACTGTGCAGCGTTTTAAAGTGATATTCTCATTACCTAACAGGGTTATTTCATACTTAGCCAGCCTTTGATCTGAAAAGGCTTGTGTCCTGTGACGTAGTAAGAGAGCCTCCACTTCGTGAGGGCATTGCACAGTTAGAGGGTTACCTAGGACCAAATCAGAGGCTTTTTCTACCAAAAGCGCTGTGGCCGCCACTGCTCTAAGGCAAGGTGGCACTCCAGCCGCTACAGGGTCCAGCTGAATTGAATAGTAGGCTATAGGACGCTGGTTAGGCCCCAGTGACTGAGTCAGGACTCCAGAAGCCACCCCCCTTTGTTCATGCACAAAGAGAGTGAAAGGCTTACTATAATCTGGCAGTCCTAGGGCAGGTGCTGATAACAAGGCCCGTTTTAATTCTTTTATGGCTGAGAGATGCTGGGGATCCAACTGTAAAATGTCTGGAACAGAACTTTTTGTAAGAGCTATGAGGGGTTTAGTAATTTCACCAAAAGAGGGTATCCATTGTCTACAGTACCCAGCTGCTCCCAGAATGGCTCTCAACTGCCTCTTAGTAGTGGGGGCAGAGAGTTGTTGAATGGCCTGGACTCGCTTAGAAGAGACAGAGCGAGTTCCAGCAGCCAAAATAAATCCTAAATATTCTACCTGGGGCAAACACCATTGTACCTTTGTCTTAGAAACCTTGTGTCCTCTCTTGTGCAGCTCCAGCAGTAAGTGACGGCTATCTTCCTGACAAATTTCAGCATTAGGAGAGGCCAAAAGTAAGTCATCAACATATTGTACTAGTGTGGAGGCTTTAAAGGTAATAGAGGCCAGATCCTGCTGTAAAATTTGGGAAAATAATGTGGGACTGTCTACAAATCCCTGTGGGAGTCTAGTCCAGGTCCACTGTCTATTTTTCCAGGTAAAAGCAAATAAATATTGGAAGTCCTCATGTACTGGTATGGAGAAAAAGGCAGAGCAAAGGTCTACCACTGTGAAACATGTAGATTCATAGGGAATTGAGGAAATTATCATAGCCGGATTTGCGACTATAGAATGTCTAGGAATAACATAATTATTAATCGCTCTAAGATCTTGCACAAAGCGATAAACAGGTTTACCATCTGGCCCAGGCTTGGGTTTTTTAACTGGCAAAATGGGAGTATTGCATGGAGAGTGATGACATGGAATAATAATACCCTGGCTTTTCAAAGCCTCAATTATAGGGGTGATCCCTTCTATTGCTTCCCTAGACAATGGATACTGTGGAATGGAGGGGGGTGGTCCCCCTTAACTTTAAAGGTAACAGGCATGGCAGACTTAAGGAGCCCCACCTCATTAGGGGATGAGGCCCATAAAGACTCAGGAATGTCAGAGGGGATTTTGGATACCTCCCCTGCTGTTCCTTGAGCTTCTGTAAGTAAAATTGGTAATAAATGAACAGTATCCTCTGGCAATTGTAAGGAGACAGCCCCATCTGGAGCACAAGATATGGTTGCTCTAAGCTTGCAAAGGAGATCACGACCTAATAAATTTACAGGGGCATCAGGCATGAGTAAAAATGAATGTTCTACTGTTAAGGGCCCCATAGATACCATGCGAGGATTCAATTTTGCCACTCTCTGGCTCTTTCCTGAGACTCCCACTACATTCAAATATCCTACAGGTCTACACCCAGCATCTGGTTTGCTTACTAATACTGATTTAGAGGCTCCTGTGTCTAGCAGACAATCATAATAAGTCTCCCCCACTTTTAAGGTGACATGTGGTTCATTACTCTGGGGAGGTGAATGGACTGGCACAAGTGCATTCAAAAAATCCGGATCTGGGAATATATGGCTTTCATTATCTATGTTCCATTCCTCCCCAAGACACCATCATTCCTGTGTCCTCTTCTGAGGGGGGTCTTGGTTACCATTATTCTGGTACTGCCTTTCTGTATTCCTCCAAAAAGATCTATTTCTATTTTGATTTCGCCTGTAATTAGAATTAGAATTTCTTCTCCAAGTCCTACATTCTCTCAATTCATGCCCCTCCTTACGACAGTAACAACACACCTTAGTGTCCTTGCTCCGGTATCCACATGGCTGACTAGTAATAGCTGGTGCCAGAATGTTCTGTTTAGGGTGATCTGGATCTTCCTCACGTGAGTCAAAGACATAATTTGCAAGTTCCTTAATTCTATCTACTGAGAGATTTCTCCAGTCTGGACATTGTTTCAGAAAGTATCTGCGTATTTCTGGCAGTGAATTATAAACAAATGTGTTGAGAATGATACAGGAATCTCTTAAATCTACTGGATCCAATCTGGTGTACTGTCTAGCGGCCTCACAAAGTCTATCATAAAATCTGTTTGGTCTTTCATTAGCCTCCTGAGGTAGGCTTAAAAATTTCTGCCAGTTTTCTGGTTTTCTAGAGCAAGATTCCATTCCCTTCAGAAGTGTTTCTCTAGCATCTTTTAATCTTTGGAAATCCCTATCATCATTATAATTCCACTCTGGATCCTTTAGAGGCCATTCCACATCGGCCTTACCTTTCGCAACAAGGGCATTTCCTGCTGAGATAACATCTGTAATCTCAGTTGGGGACAGTAAAGTTTCCAAAAGGCAAGTAACATCAGCCCAACTGGGTTGATATGCATTAAATATAGTCCTTAACTGTGAAATTACAGTGTTAGGATTTTTCTCAAAACTAGGGATGATTGATTTCCATGCGCTCAAGTCACTTGGTCTAAAGGGGCTATATTTTCTGACTTGAATTGGCACTCCCTTCTTACTATGTTCTATAGCTTCCTGCAGAGGGAGTAGTTTCTGCTGATCTGATTCTGAACTTGGATCATCTCTAGTAGAAACAGCCATTTTGAGGTCTCTCTCCATATGTGAGAATTTCATTTCGAGGTCTCTCTCCATATGTGAGAATTTCCCCCATATCATAACAATGATAATAACAAAAACAATGATAATAACAAAAACAAAAAAAAAACCAAAAAAAAAATAAAATCCTTAGTCGTATGAACTATGGATGTGGTATTAAAAGGTATTTCAATTGCAGGCATAAAATTTCTACTTATATTAAACGTATTTTCCCAAAGATTCTCACGTATACTATTATACAAAAAACTTTTTGCTGCCTGAATGAGGAAAAAACCAATAATGTTATGAAGGACCATTGAGTAAACTATTCCTCTAAGTCGGGATGTTATGCTGTCCCAATACATTCTGATGAGAAAATCAAAGGGATAGTAGAATATTCGAGCATCTTGCCCTTTAAACTGGGCTGGCTTTTCTGTTTAAAGCAAGACTCTTAGAGGCTTAAAGTCTTTAAGGGAGATTAGACAAAGGGAAAGTCCGTGGGGGGGGGGGGGTAATTTGGAAAATCCACCGAATTGGCCGGCTTATGGCCAAACTAGGGAGGGTGGGAGGGTCCTTAAGGTCCCTTCGGGGTCGCCAAAACTGTGAGATTTAAAATTGGATATTAGATCATAAATCTCCCCTACTTAACCTTTCCCTTAATTTATCTCCCAAACTAGTAAATGGAAGCAGGTTTTGGTTTTCTAGATAGACCTTTTTATTTATAGTTATGATAGTCACAAGGTGATGTTGGTTAGAAGGATAGGAAAGTAGAAACACAATACAAATCGTCTTAAGTCTAAGCTTAGTCTATATTCCTTATAACAACTCACCAAACCGACAAGGCCACCAACCGACAAGGCCACCAACCGACAAGGCCACCTTTGGAGAGAGAGAGTCCGTGCCGCGCCGTCAGGAGTCCCGCCAAGCAGGCAAAAAGGCCTCTCTCCTTTTCTCCACCCCGGAAGTAAAAAAAAACCCGGCAGGCAGTCTGACATGCGCAGCAGGCGCACTGTACCTGGCAGGCAGTCTGACATGCGCAGCAGGCAGACTGTTCATCTCCTCCCCAAAAGGGTGGTCCTTGAAAAACTGGCGTCTTTCAGTTATCCTAACCGACTGTTAAAAACTTTCATATTTTACCACACCTCAGATACTTGACACTAGCTCTGTGACCTTGGGCAAGTCACTTAACCCTCATTGCCCCACCAAAAAAAAATGACTACTTTACAAATAAGTGGCACTAATTATGTGTTCATTAAATTGAATTGAATTAAAAACAATTTCCAGTGATTTATACAATTGGTAGCATAACAGATATTGTTGTTGTTATCCTTCCTTTTCAAAAAGGACCAATGGCATCAGGAGGGTGATGTCTTGACTCGTGAGTGAATTGGATCTAATTGAGGCAGAGTTGCAGAAAGTCATCATCCTCACTCTCTCTTCCTAAGTCATCTGTGTACAGTAGCAAGACAAAGGATGACTAGAGATGGCATGGAATACGTTGGATGATCTTTGATATCTGAACAAACTCTTAGTGCTCCACAGCTCCTGCTTCAGCCACCTTTGTGGCCATTAGAACAAACTGTTCTTGTTTGCTCATCCCACCAAAGAAAGTCTTCACATCCCCCTAACTCACCAGTGGGTTTGAGACCTCTTGGTTACCCTCAACCTGGTTTAGCCCATTGGCCGAGACATTTTACCTGTATGTGGTCACCCACATGCTTCTTGGAGTCACAGGTGAGTGTTGAGTACCAGATGAGCACCACAGGTGGACGATTGGCCCTGAAAAGGGCTCAGTAAGCCCTCACACTAGAGGTCCTGTTCCTCCCTGAACACTACATACACCCCTTATAACAGATTTAATGGCATCATGAAAAAAATACATCGTTATTTTTTTTAAATTGTAGATTCCCAAACCAGATATGTTGGCATTGGGTTCAATCATACCCTTTTCCCAGCAATTAGCTTGCAAATAATCCAAAACTGACATTATGTACCCTCCTCAATCTAAGTGGGAGGGCTTATCTCTAAGATTACTTAGAAATTATAGATAAGATTCATTTCCCCTTCACAGAAATCAGTCTTTTCATAAAGTCTTGCCTTTCTGTGGCACTCCCTGAGCAGGTTCATTTGAGTGTTGCAATCCCACCAGGGTACAAGTATGGGATAAACTAAGCCTAATGTTTCTTAATGAATTCACTGTAGAAATACTACTTTACATGTGTATAGCCCTTTATGATCTTCACTACAGTAAGTTAGATAGGAAAGGTTTATTCCTTTCCTTTTATAGGAGAAGAAAAGGGGAGGCAGCATAGTAGAACAAGAAGAGTACTGGTTGCCTAGGCAAACTACAGGGCTTCAGATTCTAGCTTGGCCATCCATGTGACCTTGGGCAAATCCTATTGCTTCTTTGGGCCTCAGTTTTCACATTTATAAAATAAGGGAGTTAGTGTAAAATGATCCTTTAGCTCCCTTCCAGGTCTAAATACCATCATCGTATAAAGTGATTTGCCATCAGCCACATAGCTAGTTAATGGCAAAACCTAGACTCAGTGGTCCTGATTCCTGTTTTCTTTTCACCATATAGCATGCTGTCTTCCAGTGAGACTCAGAAAGTGAGTCTCAGAAAGCTTTCCTTCAATCAAGGGTACAGTTGAGTCCATTCTTTTCCCCATAATCAAGGGACCATTCTAATCATTTAAGTAGGCCATTTAAATTGAACCCATGTGATTTTCTAAAAGTAAAGGAAAAGCCATCAATATGATGTCAACTGTGTATCTAAGAGGGCTCTTCTCAGAAAAGGAGCAGTGCCTTTGGCCTCATTTGGACCCAGAGTCAGTCCTTGGGAAGCCTAACCCCCAAAGAAAGTAATCAGGGTTTTGTTTTTCCCCTACTCTCTCTGGCTTTTACTCCCAACCTGGAATACAGTGGAACCATGGAGAAAATATCTACAACAAAACTTAAGTATAATTACTGCCAGTGGTTTGCCCAAAAAAGTGATTAATAGAGTTCATTCTAGAAAAGTTACTCAGTATGCAAAGTAGATTATAGGTCAGCTATTTATTTCTTCCACCACAAAAGAAATGCTAAAAACACCAAAGACTCATAAAATGCATTAACACACACTTAAAGCATAATCTATAACCCATCATGTATCTATACCTCTACATCCCTATACTCTGCAAGAAGACAGGAGCAACTCCCAGAAGACTTATGGGATGGCTGAATAGATTTCCTCTCAGACTTCACTGACCAACTAGCAACTCAAGGATGCTGTCCTCTGTCTAGCCAGATAGTCATGACTCCTCCTCATGACAGTGGCTATCTTCTTCTCCAAAAAGGGTACAAGTGCAGAAGCAGGTACGACTTCCTGCTGGGCTATTAGCATCTGAATCAATGGCTCTCAGGCTGAAGAGGTGGTCACCAAAGCTGGAAAGGTAGAGCTCTCAGGATTCTTGTTAGGGGCCATATGCTCAGGAAAGAAACATGAAGCTGAAGGTAGCCAGGAACTAGAGATTCAATCTCACGCTTAACTAGGTAAGCGTATGTTCTTACTGCCGTATGCATGTAGCCAACAGAACGACTGCTGGGGAGAGGTGGGAAGAATGCCTTCCCTCCAGTAGAAGTCCAAGTGAGAACTGGCAGAATCTCAAGCAACATGTTCCAAAGAAAGAAGAGAAAGGAAGTTGTTTCTACTCAGTTCTTTTTCTAGCCCATTACTAGGCAGGTCTTCTGGGCTCATTTAGCAAATCTTGAAAAGCTCACCCCACCCTGTCATAAAGACCAAGGTACCAACCAGGAGCCATTGGACATGCATTTCCTTTTTTTTTTTTTTTTTTGCAAGGCAATGAGGGTTAAGTGACTTGCCCAGAGTCACACAGATCTGGGCAAGTGTCTGAGGCTGGATTTGAACTCAGGTACTCCTGAATCCGGGGCCGAAGCTTTATCTGCTACACCACCTAGCTGCCCCACCCCCACCCCATGCATTTCCTTTTGCAAAAGAGATAGAACATGTGTGGTGCATCCAAAGAGTTTAGAGCTCAAGCCAATCCTCACTCATGTTCCATGCAAAGGCCCCTGCTACATCAACCAAAGCCTTTAAGACAGTGGTACTCTATTATGCTCTAGACAGGGCCACTTAGACAGACAGACATAGCCTCTGCCTTCTCAGAGTCTAAAATTTAAAAGTTAATATTAGGTGGCAGAGGGGACAGAGGGCTGGACCTGAAGTCAAGAACACTCATCTCCCTGAGTTCAAATCTGATCTCAGACACTAGCTGTGTGACCCTGGGCAAGTCACTTAGCCCTGTTTGCCTCAGTTTCCTCATCTGTAATATGATCTGGAGAAGGAAATGACAAACCACTCCAGTATTTTTGCCAAGAAAATCACAAAAGGGATTATGAAGAGTCACACAACAAAAACAACTCAACAACTACCTAAATGCACAGAAGCAGAAAAGAAAGCTGACCTCAAGAAATATCAAGAAGGGAAGGCAACTAGGTGGCACAGTGGATAAAGCACCAGTCCTGGATTCAGGAGGACCTGAGTTCAAATCTGGCCTCAGACACTTGACACTTACTAGCTGTGTGACCCTGGGCAAGTTACTTAACCCTCATTGCCTCCCTCCCCCCCCCCCTCAAAAAAAAATCACACAAAGAAATATCAAGAAGTCTAGCATGTGTAAGTACATGAAGGGGAGGAGTTGAAACTAAAGCTGAAAAGATATTTTGGAGCTACCAATGAGGGGGAAGATAGGAGGCCTTGAATGTCACATTAAGGAATCTGGACTTTATTTGTTAGACCAAGAGGGGCCAGTAAAGATTTTTGAGCAGAGAAGTAATATAACCAAAGATGTGCCATTAAGAAGATGACTTTAGCAGAGATATACAAAATGGATTGGGTAGGAGAGAGCTTGGAGTCAGGAAGACCAGTTAGAAGGCGACTGCAAATAGACCAGATATAATGCATTCCATCTTATTCTATTCCTATGGTCACACCCAGAGCTAATTTTTCCATTCATTATTGTTATTCCCTTGGCCACTGTGTATATGTCGTTCTAGGGAGCCATTTTACCTTCTCAGAGTCTAGTCTAAAAAAAAAATTAATCACTCTTTCTATCTTTTATTCCTTCCTCCATTAATCACTCCCCACCCCAACACCTATTGATTATCACTTTAATTCCACTTACAAATTTCTCTGAAGGTACTACGTGACTTCAAAGTTAAAGCTCTGACTATTTATCGACTGTCCTCAGCCAGAAAGATGCTTTTCTGGATAGATGGCTTCAAAATCATTGCATACATTCTCCACAGCTGTCTATATGTTTTGATCCCCTGGCCTGGGCACCTTTGAACTGCTTTGATTTTTTGCAAAGTCCAGTAAGCACCATTGCACATGCTTGCCAATCTGCCAAGAGTCCTGGGTTAGTGGGAGAAGGGTGGGAGGGAATGGGCAATCAAGTTTTCACAGCAAGCAGTCTGACTAACCAACAGCTGCAAGTAATTAGCTATTTCAATGTCTTCTAAAAAATACATGTATATATATATAAAAACCTGAAGAAGTGAATGGCTTCGTGGAATGTTCATGGAAGAGAGCCTGAGCTTGTGATTAAATCACAACCCTGAGAATCCTGAGTCATAGGTTTGATTCCTGGAAGTGATTTAAAACACTTCACCTTCATCCAACTTTCCTTGATGCAATAAAACACGGGGGGAAGGGAGGAGCTATTCAGGTAAAATACCAAAAGAAAAGGGAGAGGGAATACAGCCATGGCCAGAGTATATAAAGTTACTGATTAACCAAGATTTTTTTTTGATGATTGACTAATTTCCCATCAGTACTTCAGTGAGTGATTCTGTGGCATTAGATTCTATTTGACTATAGTGCATCACTTAGAAGATCCACTTGAAAAAAAGAACAAATCATATTTAATTCATTCACAAAATAAAAACAACTTCATTTCTTCCCATAAATAGGTTCCTAGTTCTCAAAATAGTTTCAGTTTGCATTGTTAATTCTGATTGATTCTGCATTTTCCATTCTAAAAGTTTAAAGTGCTATATAAATGTGCTGTTATACTTAGTAGTAATAATAGTAAATTGCTCTAATTCTTTGCTAATTTGGATATCTGAAAGTAAGAACATAAGAATTGCTGTATTAGTTCAGTTTCATGTTACTCTAGACTGGGGTTTTGTCTCTGACAGAAAGAGTCAAACATATGTTATGGTAGGAGTATGGTTGTCCTCCTTGGCATCAATTTCACAGGTTAAAAGTTGCATTCCCATAGCCTTGTTTCCTAGATATGGATCTATCACCCCTGAACTTGATCACTTTCTTTTTTTTTTAAAGTGGGGCAATGAGGGTTAAGTGACTTGCCCAGGGTCACACAGCTAATAAGTGTCAAGTGTCTGAGGCCAGATTTGAACTCAGGTACTCCTGAATCCAGGGCTGGTGCTTTACCCACTGTACCACCTAGCTGCCTCCCCCCACCCATTCTTTTTTTTTTTTTTGAACTTGATCACTTTCATCTTTTAAGCTCCTTAACTTCCTTCAAGGTTCAATTCATAGAGTATTTCCAATTGGAGGCCTTCCCTGATTTTTCCCAGTTGTTAAATGCACTCTCCCTCAAATTATTATGTATCTACATATAATGAGAAATAATCACAAAATCTCTACTATCTCTATGTGCTCTGGCTAGAGCAGGTCCCATGGATCATATGTGAAACTGAGCTGATGTCCTCTGACTAATTTTAGTAGGCCACAGGTCTTCTGGTTAAGAATCAAAGGAATGATCACTTTGGGATCATGAAGTAATATCTTTTTGACGAAGAACTTCCCACTAAGGAGATGTAAAAAGGAAAGAAGATTTATGCTTTTGTTCTATCTTTTCCCTTCCTCTATCTATAACATGTATTCAGGAATTCCTTATAACTTTCCATGGTGGGAAAGATAGGGATCTCTCATCCCTCACAGCTATAGCAGCTATTCATAAATGGCAGCATGCATATATGCTGTCTAGGCTAGTAGAATCTAGGGCATGGGGCCCCAATTGCATCTTCTACTTTGTATTTCTTTCCTTGAACACAGGTGACTGAATACTGATGCTGAGATGGAAATTTTCAAGCTTGTGAGGTCAAGAGGTTGGGAACTTCTGGGTTCCTCAGCTGGTAAAAGCAGAGCTTCAGGAGATGCTCCCCATAACTACTACAAGATGAACCCAAGTCCTGATCATCCTTGCCACAAGGATATGAACTGATGTCATTGTTCATATGGTGAAGGTGAAATGCCTTTTCAGCATTCTCACTGAGTGTCCCATCTTGTAGAGTTTTAAGTATCCATAGCCTAGGAGAGCGTAATATGAATTATAGTTATTATTCATGTTTTAAGTCTTCGTCAATGCATACTTATAAATATTTTGTATCTTAAGCATCTATTTTGTATGGGGGAAATAAACCACTGTCCTATACTTGTAAACCATTGTACATTGAGTAACTTTCTTTTCCCTTTTCGGGAGACCCTAGATATAAATCATACCTAAACTTTAAGTGATTTTTCCTGGAGCTCCAGGATGAGTGTACAAAGAGCTAATGATAGCAAGAAAAGAACATGATCCATTTATTTCGAGGAAAGGCTAATCTTGGACTGAACCTAGTCTGCTCTCATGAGTCTAGAACTAGGATCCCTTGATAGGAGACATAGTGAGCTGTTAGATATGTATTTATTTATATATCAAACCTCTCCTCCCCCCGTAGGTCCTTGGCAGGGCCCCTCATGCCAGGTCCTTGGGGGTAGGGAATATTGTTCATTTAGTACAATGCCCTGTAAATCCTAAATGCTTTATATATGCCTGTTAGATTGGCTTAGAATTTGTCTAAATCGTCTTCAGAGCTATTTCTATCTTCAGTTTGCCATTCACTACTTGGTAGTTAATAAATTTCATCATATTCTGAATCTAATTATGTAATAATTCTTCTGATGAAGATTTTAGTTTTATATAATTCCATTGTAACATATTTTATAAACTTCTTATGAACCACTGGAGTTTCTTATACAATAGAAAGGCTGTGTTTTTGTTAACTTCGCATTTCCAAAAATGTGGTTAAAAGCTAAGTCACGAGAGATTTTTTTTCAAAGTCGCATAGTAGGTGATAGTTTTACTGCATCACGTACAAGTAACTTTATTGCCCTTTCATCTCGTCTTCCACCAATGTAAGATTGCTCAAGTGATTTTGTGCAAGGTTCTGCCGCCTATTTACATCAGAATTTATTTTTCTTGGACCATATTTTCTTCCTTCTCCTCACCCCCACATTTCTTCCATATCTGAAATGCCTTTTTAAGCTCACAGAAGAATGGAATAGATAAAGGGTGGCATGAAAGGAGCTATCTGCCTACTGTCCTCCCTCTTTGGACTGTTCTGTACATCTACTAACTTTCATGCTAAGTTGAGGGGGAAAAGAACAAAAGCAAAAAGAAGCAAAAGCCTTTTTTCCAATTCCACAGAGTTGACTAAGTAGCATGAGAATACCAGTAAAGCGGGAAGGGGCTTTCAGAAGCTATTTAGTCTGCCCCTTACTTACAGGGAAAACTCCCCTGTATTGTCTCACATAGATGACTTTTCTATTCTTAAAGATTGCTAAAAATATAATATAAGGGCAGAATTATTCCTGAAAGAAATCAAACCATTTACCTAATCAGTTAGTACCTGACTCTAAGGCAGCCAAAGTTTTGGATTCCATCACTATGTATGCCAATTATAATTGTGGTAATAGTGGGGAGAGAGAGAAAGAGAGAGAGACAGAAAGTGAGACAGAGAGAGACAGAGAGAGACAGAGAGACAGAGAATGAGACAGAGAGAGACAGAGAAAGACAGAGAGAGAAGAGAGAGATGGAAAGAGGAAATTTATCATAAATGTTTATTTTTCTTAATACTTTACTCCTTTTGCAGGAAAAGTTATCATCATCAAAACAAGGATTTGAAAAGGCATTTATCAGATCATACTATCCACTAATCACCCAAAGTCTACATTACATTTTAATATTTTTTCAAGGGTGTGGCCATGTGTATTTTGTCATGACTCAATCAATAAGATGCATACTTCACAATGTCTCTCAGAGACTGTTTTCCTGTAAATCTTAGCTGTGTTCTTTTTGGACTATTTCCAAAGGCTTCCAACCCACTCTGAATTTCTCAATCCTCAAGTACTTCTAAAAGGTTATCATGGTACCCCCTTCACTGTAATTCACTTAATTCATATAAATGTGGTAATTACTCATCAAATTGGCTATTTGAAAAACTGAATTGTAATGTTTTTCTTTGTGCTGTCATATATTGTGCTTCCCTGAATCTTGTTAGCCATGGTTGTGGGGACAGAGGAACACAGCTGGGTTATGAACTAGGCATGAACTTCAGCAGTTCTATCTGCACCTGGATTGGAAAGGAATTGGTATTTCTGTAGTCTGGTGATATAAAACAGTACTGAAACATCCTAAATCAATCTGGCTTATCTTTGACCATATTTATGCTGGTCAATAATAGAAACATTCTGTCAGAAAACAGGGCAAACAAGAGGAGGCAATCCTCTTGTGTGAAAAGAGGCAAAGGACAGGAATTGGGATCCAAGAGGGTAACAAAAGCTGGGCTGCATTACTCAAGGTTCTCTAGCTTTTCAAAATCCATAGAACTCAGCTGACATAAAGTCAAATACAAAGATAGGAATTCAAGTTGGACAGACAGTACTCAAGCAAAGTCTTTCTAAGAGAGAGAACATCAAGCTAGAATGATATTTATCTACCCCCTAAGTATTGTTGATGTAAGGGAAATTATTTTTAGGTTTAAGTTGAACCCTGATCAATACCCTTTAATGGTATGGCACCCTAAGCTTTAAATCCAAGGCTTGACTCTTCCTGCCAAATCTTTTACATAAAGACCATACATAGTAAATAGCAAATAGACCCATTTGTCCAAGTTGAGAACAAACAGAAATCAGAAAAGTTATACAGGTGAGAATATACCTACAGTGAATGAGCTTTCCCATTGGGAGCAAGAATTCTCATTCAAGGTATGTGAGACAACTAAAGCAAAGGCAAAGAAGTTGGAGATTGAGTGATGTGTGTAAGAAACAGAGAGAAGACCAATTTGACTGGATCAAAGAATTTGGGAGAAGGAATAGTGTCCAAAGAGGCTGGAAAGGTTGGATCCAGGTTGCAAAGGGCTTAAAAATGAAACAGAGGGGCAGCTAAGTGGCGCAGTGGATAGAGCACCAGCCCTGGAGTCAGGAGTACCTGAGTTCAAATCCGACCTCAGATACTTAACACTTACTAGCTGTGTGACCCTGGGCAAGTCACTTAACCCCAATTGCCTCACCAAAACAACAAAAAAAAAATGAAACAGAACAGTTTCTATTTTATCCCAGAAGCAATAGGAAACCACTGAAGTTCATTAAGCAGAGCCAAATCTATATTTAAGGAAAAGTACTTTGGCATTAATTAACTCAAGTGCTTAAAAAAAAAATCAAACAAACAAAACAACAACAAAAATTTGAGTCAGGGAGTCCAATTAGAATCTAGTAATCTAGGTGAGAATTGATAAGGACCTGAACCAAGGTGGGAGATAGTTGTGTGAGAGAGGAGAAGAGGCTAGATGTAAAAGATGTTGGGGAAGGAGAAATGGCAAGATTTGGAAACTGACTGGATATGTGGGGTGAGAAGACAATGGGTAATTTAAGTTAATGCTGTGAAAGCTCCATGTGTTGATCACTCAGTAGCAAAAGTATTAGAATGGAAAGCTAGAACTCCACAGGCTGTCAAAGATACTGATTTGTAGGAAGTTTACAGTAAATATTTCATATTCTGTTTCGTATTGGGCCTAGTTAATGCTCTAAGGGGTCATAAAATGGTTTGCCTCTTTTAATCAATTATAATTTGGGGGGGATAATTTGCTTTATGGATCTGTTATTTTACTAGCATGGACACATTCTCCATACCTTTTGTGTGGTTCTTATCCACTGTCTTTTCATATACCCTCTACAGATCAACCCAGTGAATTATTTTATACTTTTTTCATCATACATTTGCTCTCTAACCTTTGTTTAACTTCACTAGCTTCACAACTAACAGGAAAATGGCCTTTTAACTCATTCATGATAGAAATCAGTTGTTTATGTAAGATAGGGCAATCTTATAAATCAGAAGGAGAGTGAGATTCCATGGATTTTCTAAGAGTGAGCTAGCCCAATAAAAATACAATCACACACTGCTGCTTAAATAACTTCAGACAGTTTACCACAGTATCATTTTCTTTGTTCTGATCAAAATAACAATACAGGTTCACATTGCCATATATCATAAAGCATCCATCACTGATTATATTATTACAGAGTAGCATGCATATATTGGTGGGTTAAGATGCTTCATGTTTGTTTCTCCTGATCTGATGAAGTAATTAAAATATAACTGAAGGCTTGATTAAAAATAATTTCAGGGGTGCAGCTAGATGGCACCGGCTCTGGATTCAGGAAGATCTGAGTTCAAATTTGGCCTCAGACACTTGACACTTACTAGCTGTGTGACCCTGGGCAAGTTACTTAACCCCAATTGCCTCACCAAAAATAAAATAATTTCAGGAATATTGTTGCAGATTTTAAAGAAAATAAGTTTATGTCTTAATGAGACAAATCATTGTACAGGTATGGGTTCATTTATTAGCTTTGGCTAAAACAGCTCAGGGTTGCTCTGGTTTCCAACCTCTATCTTACAGTTACCTTACTTGCATTTCAAGGAGTGGTGCTTTGTCCTAGAATTTTGAGATTTGGAAAAGATCTACACTCACTTTATCTACATTATTCATAATTTTGTAGATAAAATTGAGGGTATTATGATTCGTTGATTTGAGATTCCAATTATTTCCTGCTTACATCTGTGAACATGGAAAATCAATTAAAATCTGTTTTAATTAGGGGATGGTGAAATTGGCTGTTGTCCTTCATTTTCAAAGAGGACCAAAATGACATCACTATGTTGGAGTCAAAGTATAGTGTGTCCGACTATGGCTGATCAGACCAATGAGTTTAGAAG
The DNA here is from genome assembly GCF_019393635.1 of Dromiciops gliroides. Classification (NCBI taxonomy): domain Eukaryota; kingdom Metazoa; phylum Chordata; class Mammalia; order Microbiotheria; family Microbiotheriidae; genus Dromiciops; species Dromiciops gliroides. Next base: position 80,013,135 of record NC_057864.1, read on the forward strand.
TCTCTACCACAGGTCAGACACATAGTCCATATGAATATTTGGAGTGGAAAGGCCCTTAAATTTGTTCATCTCCTACTTCTTTTGAGCTACTGTAATTGTGCTTCACTCATAAAGCACAGAGCCTTCTGTGATGGGCACATCAAGCTAGGCAGTTCAATGTCTCCCATGTTTCATAATGGATTTCAAAGTTCTTCAGAGAGAACTTGATAGTGTCCTTGTACTGCTTCTTCTGAGTGCCTTCCTTGTGTGATTTCTCTGTAAAATAGGTTTTTTAGACAAAAGTACATTTGGCATTTGAACAATGTGGCCAACCCATCAGAGTTGTGCTCTCTGTAGTAGAATTTGAATGCTTAGCAGTTTAGCTAGAGAAAAGATCTCAGTGTCTGGTACCTTATCTTACCAGGTAATCTTCATAATTTTCCTAATTCACATAGAAGTGATTCAGTTTCCTGGAATAGCTCTGGTAGACTTTCCAGGAGTTGTACAAATGTTTTAGTGGAAACAAACACAAATTAAAAGATCTTGTTCTAATTTGGACAGTACCACTAATCTGTTACATTAGGTAGGTCAATTAACTTTCCTGTGCATTTTATTTCTTCTTCTATCAAATGAAGCTAATAAAAGCTGTCCAATCTAATTCAGAGAATCATCTTAAAGATAAAATAAAGCAATTGGACATCAGTAAGCGAGTAGGCTTAATAGAGAGGAGAGAGGATGGACCAGAAATGGGAAGGTTATGAAGATAGGTGTTGTGTGTGTGTTTTGTTTTGTTTTGTTTTGTTTTTGCAGGGCAATGGGGGTTAAGTGACTTGCCCAGGGTCACACAGCTAGTAAGTGTCAAGTGTCTGAGGCCGACAACAACAAAAAGCCCCCTCAAAACCCAGGGGAATTTTTCACAAAAACGAAGATGAGATCATGGTACTATATCTAAGTGGAAGATAGTTGGAGATAAAAGGCTGAAGCTTGGGAGAGAGGTCTTTGTGGAAGATAGAGATTTGAGAATCATAGCATAGAAGTGATCACTGGCTCAGGCCATAGGAGATGAGTCACCAAGAGACAGAGTGCAGATAAAGAATAAGCAGGCCAAGAAAAAAACAAACTGTGGGGAACACCAACATTTAGTAAATGAGAAAAGAGAGAAGTTCCCATAATGGAAACAGAAATAGTCATCAGTAGGAGAACCAGGATAGTATAGATAGATAGAACCAGGAAAGAACCTGTGATAGTAGAGTTTTCAATATGATATTCCATTTCCTTGAAACCCATTCTCCTCTTAATCTCACCCAACTGGGTTTCCAATCCCACCACCATAGTGACCAGAAAGACCAGTCTTTGAAACACCAGATCCTTATCCTCATTTTCCTTTCTATAGTTTTTGACACTGATATTAACCACTTCTCTACATGGATACTTTCAGCTTCAGAGACATCATATTCCTATGAGTCCCCTACCTCTTTGGCAGATCCTTCTTCATTTTCTTCATAGGTTCCTCATTTTTCTGGCCAAGAGTTTGTCCTTGGTCCCCTCTCCTCCTCTCTCTCTGTTTTTTCTAACAGTCTTGTTCACTTCCAAGGTGTCAAATACAAACTCTTTGTGAATGACTCCCAAATTTGAACCTCCTTCCTTGACCTAAGTTTCTAAGCCCCATCACTTCATTTCTACCTGCCTACAGGACATTTCTACTTGGATGTCCTTCCAGGACCTCAAATTAAGCAAATCCCAGCCAGAGCTCATTACTTTCCCCCTAACTCTTCTCCTCATTTTATTATTGTGATTTGTGAACTGCCATTCAACTGGTCTCCGATGCTCGTGATGTTGGGGTTATCTCTGATTCTTCCCTTTTTCTCATCTCTCCTATCTATTTAGCAAGTATCATCCATTCTACCTCCTTATTATCTTTCCTCTTCATCCCTTCCTCTCTATTCCCACAGTCTTTCCCTAATATCAGCTATCATTGTCAGTAAAACCGCAAGTACTTATTAAGCGTCTACTATGCCCTACAAATAATATTCCCAAATGGATTATTACAATAGAGTCATTTTAGGACTCTTACCTTTTTCCATTCTTTCCTCCTATAATCCAGCCTTCCTAACACTTCCAGAATATATTTTCATGTATATGGTTCTAGTCATGACATTATTATGTTCAAAAATCTGTGGCTCACTATTGCCTTCATAGGAAAGGTTCAAACATCTCTGGTATTCATTGATCTCCATGAGCTGGTACCACCCTACCTTTTTAACCTTATCTCATTTTATTCCTCTGAATGGGAAGACAGCTTGGTGGCACAGTAGATAAGGTGCTGCATCTAGAGTCAGAAAGACCTGAGTTAAAATGCAGCTTCAAAAACTTCCTAGTTTTGTGACTCTGGGTAAGCCTCTGTTTCCTCACCTGTAAAATGGAGATAATAATAAAGCACCTGCCTCCTGGAGTGGTTATGAGGATCAAATGAGATAACAGTGTAAAGTTCTTAATGTAGTGCCTGCCATATAGTAGGCACTTGATAAATGCTGGTTTCCTTCCCTTTTTTTCATGTACTCTATGTTCTAGTCGAACTGGAAAACTCTGTTTCCTGAATATAAAATGTCCTCTTACACTGTCAGATCTTTGCTCAGGCAAATTCCTGAATTACTCTTCCTTCTCTCTGCCTGTTAAATTTCTACCCACCCCTTAAAGCCCAACTCCAGTGTCATCTCCTTCAACCCTTTTAGGAAGTTTTATTTAATCCTTCCAGTTGGTAAGTACTACCTTCTAGGACTTTGGAACTTTGTTGAGTTGCTTTCTAGTGCATTTATCCTGGAATATCATATACTAAATCTCTCTGTCTTAATATCTTATTCCCCTATTAGGCCCCTGAGGGCAGGGGCCTTATTTTATCTAAACATTACATCTGTCCCATTATCTAGCACAGTGCTTGGTACACAGTAGGTGTTTAGTAAATATTTGTCTTTGATTTATAATGTACCTAGCCTTTTAAAGATCTAACTGATGGAGCTTAATTATTTTCCATGACTGTCTACTAGCAGCCTGGACCATCAAAACATAGGACACAGGGAGTCAGGAGACCTGGAATATGGTATTAGTTATTAATAAAGGTTTCATTCATTCATTAAGGTATTCATACATTCATTCACCAGTTACATGACTTTGAACAAGTCACTTGGCCTCTCTGGGCCTAAGTTCTTCATCTATAAAATGAGAATTGAAATAGATGATCTCTAAGGCTCTTTTTTTACTTTGTGACTACATATGATTCTATGAATTCACCATACCTTAGGGATTTCTCATTCTTGAATCAATAAGATCAACTATGATCAATATACTCTGTTTACTGAGGCAGGAAACCATGCATACAGAGATATAAATATGATACAATATATTCATGTTATATATGTATTCAAATAACATATGTGTATATATAAAGGAATATATATCTAGACATGCATTCATATGTGTGTACATCAATAAAATCTTCCCTAGTCTTTTTATATTTGTAGAAACTCCTTCCTTTGAGGCAGGCAGGCAGACAGATAGGTAAATAGGTACATGGGTAGGTAAGTAGGTAGATGTTTCCCTGAAACCTTCCCTTTGTAATTTCTTATGGCACAATAATATTCCGTTACATTCATATGCCACAATTTGTTTACCCATTCCCCAACTGATTATCATACTTTCCAGTTCTTTGCCAATATAAAAAGAGCTACTATAAATATTTTTGTACATATGGCTTCTTTCCCCCCTCTGTGGATTTCTTTGAGGTATAGTGGTTGGTAGTGTTGAGTTAAAAGGTATATACAGTTTAGTAACTTTGGAGGCATAGTTCCAGATTGCTTTCCAGAAGGGTTGGATCAATTCATAACTCTCAAGAAGTTTATATTCTTTTTTATTTTCTTTTTTTTGGCGGAGGCAATGAAGGTTAAGTGACTTGCCCAGGGTCACACAGCTACTAAGTCTCAAATGTCTGAGGCCAGATTTGAACTCAGGTCCTCCTGAATCCAGGGTCAGTGCTTTATCCACCTAGCTGCCCCAAGGAGCTTATAGTCTAATGGAAGAAGACAACATATAAAGGAGGTCTGGAAATGGGGTGAGTAAGTGGGAAGTGTATGGTGACATGGTAAGAGCCTAGAAATAGGAGTATAGCAGAGGACTGGATAAGGGCAATGAAAGACCAAAGCTGGCCTATCATATCCCAGAGTAGTTGAAAAATAGGAGACCAAAGTTCCAGTGGGGAAGAAGTGGATATCATGGGGGCAGCACAGGGAAGTGTCCCAGAATTTCAGTGGAGGCTAGGATGCAAGCAGGACAAGGCAAAAGATCCTTTCCAGCTATAAATGTATAATCCTATGAACTCTTTAGGTGGAGCATTGAATAGAGCACTGGGCCTGGAGTTCCGAAGACCCAATGTTCAAATGTGACTTCAGACACTTACTAGCTGTGTGACCCTGGGCAAGTTGCTTAACCCTGTTTGCCTCAGTTCCTTCATCTGTAAAATGAGCTGGAGAAGGAAATGGCAAGCCACTCCAGTATCTCTGCCAAGAAAACCCCAGGGCCTGAAGAGTTGGACATGACTAAAGCATCTGAACAATAAATGACCTCTTGGAGAGTTGCCTGAGGCTCAGAGGGATTACAGGACTTGTCCATGATCTCATAGCTCATAAATGTCAAAAGAATGTGACCGTAGGTCTTTCTGACTCTAAGTCTACCACTCTACCTACTATATTGTGCCACCTGTCTGTAGCCTAAATCAATATATACAGAATATATTGTTGGTTGTATTTTATAGTTTAATTAAAATTCATTTGAACTCATAGCTTTTTTTTTTTTTTTGCTTAACATAGTTTCTTTTAAAACCTAGGTCTGTGGGCCAGTGCTCATATACATGATGTATCTTTATCCATTTATTGCTATTAAGATAGATTATAACATTAACAGATTGACAGTGTTGTGAAATGTTAAAGACCCATAGGAAAACCTCTAGCCTGCTGGATGAATCCTTAGGGAAGATGTGGACAAGAAGTGCTTAGAACAAGGAAGTGTGGATGAGTTGTGATTTGTACTGATGAAATGAGTGCCTATATCAGTGAGATCACTTAATCCATTGAACTATTGGAATAATGAAATATATTACTATTTGATGGAAAATAATATAATGAATCTAAATGGTAGACAATCTCCAAATCATTGAATTTAAGAATAAGTTTTTTTTAATTTTCATTTAAATATGTTCATGTCTGGTATTCTGAGAATTAGAAAACCTTAGCTAGTAATAATATCTAGCATTTATATGGTACTTTTAAGTTTACAAAGTGCTTTACATGTTAACTCATTTGATTTTCCTCACGACCCTATAAAATATCCACTATTTTTATCTCAGTTTTACAGATGAGGAAACTGATATAGAGGTTAAATTAATTGCCCATGACCACACCACTCCTACATGGCTGAGGCAAGATTCAAATGCAGATCCTCCCAAGTCCAAGTTCCACATTCCAACCACCTACTTGCCTACACTGTGATCACCCTTCAGAAGAGTTAGAAAGTGACCTAACTTCTTCAATCTGCCCCACTCTTTGCTCAATGACCAGAATTTTATCCAGTTCGGTTCAACAGGAATTTATCATATGCTTCCTACTATATGTTTCATTGATGTGGTAGGGCCTTGCTCTCTTAACCTGCTTATAGGATCACAACTGTAGATTCAGGATGCTACCACAGAATCATAGAGTTAGAGCTGGAAGTAGTTATTAAATCTAATCCCTTCATTTTACAGTGAGGCCCAAAGAGGTTAAAGAGACTTGCTCCAGTTCCTACATGTTGAAATTCTTGACTTTCTTTCAAGGTTCAGTTCAAATGCCACCTATTCCATGAAGTCTTCCCTAATTTCACCTCTATTAGAAATATTTTTTCTTCCTCAGTTTTTTTAGATACCATATCTGACATATATGTATAGATATTGATAAATGTAGATAGATTTTAGAGCTATTTCTGCGTGTGTTATATATTTCTCCTGTCAGATGGCAGAGACCTGTCTCATTTATTTTTCTATTTCTCCCAGCACCTCTCACCATGTCTCACACATAATAGGGGCTTAACAAATACTTGCTGAAACATTTCAGTGCTTGCTGGCTTTTGACTATGTGCTTACTATAATATTTAAAAAGAAAAAGCCTTGAAATGCAATTCCTTGGAATTAGGGACTATTTCATTTTTACTCATATGTATTTATTTCAAATATATTTCTTTTCTTTCTTTTTTTTGGGGGGGGCAGGGCAATGAGGGTTAAGTGACTTTCCCAGGGTGATAGCTAGTAAGTATCAAGTGTCTGAATCTGTATTTGAACTCAGGTCCTCCTGAATCCAGAGCCAGTGCTTTATCCACTGTGCCACCTAGCAGCCCCTCAAATATATTTCTAATACATTTATTCATATGTACTCTTAGTGCCTGGCAAATGATAGATGTTTAATATATATTTGCTTGTTGATTGATTAATTGATTGATAATCCAAGAAGATCCATCTATAATGTAACTCAGCCTCATAAGTTTTAAAGCTACTGTTTGTCAGGTTCAGTTGGAAGGAAGGAAAACGATGCTCTGCTCTTTGCCAGTTTGGATGTTGCTTCTTTGACACGTTCCCCACAGTCTGCCAGAGCCATTTACCATCTCAGAACAATTTGTTCACTTCACTCAGAAATTACAAGTGTGTTTTGTCCAATAAATCTAAATATATTTTGTAGTAGTCATTTTTCTTAATGGAAGTGTTTTCCAGATGTTGCCCAAGTCTAGTCATCTGGGCTCCCTTCCAATAAATGTGGAAAGTTTGTTTTCATAGGTTGTCACTGTTGCTTTGGTCTAACCTTTGGACTAATTGGTTCATCCCAATATGTTTTCACCAATATATAAAGCATCCAGGACATCAGAGATACACACATGTCCCTTGGCCGGTAAGTCAAGAAATCATTTTGCTTTCTGATTGAGTTCTGATCTTTCAGCTCAGAAAGGAGATGCTTTATTGAAGGCTTTTGGATATTTTTTACATGATAGTAGTTTAGAAGTTTAGTTTTTTAGAGAACCATTTTTGTGGTGTTCACCTCTTGAAGGGTTTTAAAAAATACTAAAATAGAGTATTAATTTGGAATGGTGGAATCCTCTGTATTTATTGTATTACATCTTCTTACAATCACTTATTAATTTTTATCCAGTGACACTATTTAATAATGCTTAAGAGTATTTTAAAATTTAAGTCTGGAGCCACTCTAGTAACAAAATGAAATATTTATTTGGAAATTATTGAGGACAGGTTAAATTGAGATTGCAATTTAGGATTTTTATATTTGTTATTTGCAGAGAACAGTAGCAGATTTAAACTGATCATTTTGATGATAGCCTCATAATGATAATAGCTTGACAATAATGTTGTTTTATTCTGTTTAACCTAAGAACACTAGACTAATTATAGTAAAATGTTATAAAATTAGACAAGGTCATCTCCTCCAGAAAAAAAAATAATTTTAAATGTCTATGGTGACATATCTAAAGAGCTTTACAGTGAAATGGCTTTTTAAAAATGACTGGTCATCACCTCAGAAGTAGGTTAATGTGGTTCTTCAAGCTAGCCATTTAATACATTGATATTGCTTTTCACAGAAGACTCAATACCTGAAAACAGCCATGGAGTGGAAAATGCTTCCTGCTCACCTGTTGATGTTTTGTCTTTTCTTGATTCAAGTTTCTTCTCAAGGTACCTTAACCAACAAAATTTTAAAACCGCGCTTCCTTCTTGGCCCGAATCATCATATGGGGGTTTCCACTTAAGAACTATTGCATAGTTTTCTACCATCAATATTGTGAAAACAAAATTTGCCATTTAAAAAAATGGTCTTTTTTGAGTTTTAACACACTATAAACCCTCAGAACCATGTAAAAAGAATATACAAGCTTATGTTTATGGGAGAGGAGAGGAGGAAAGAGGTGCTCCCTTTTTCTCTATATGTGAAGTGAATATCTTTATCATGGTTTTTTTTTTTCCTCAAGAAAACATTTCAAGATATTTTATCCGTATATATATATATATATATATATATATATATATATATATATATATATATATATATATATATGGTAAGAGGCTGTGTGGTATATTAGACAGATGACAGGATTCAGAATCAAGAATGACTGGATTCAAGTCTAATCTGCCACACAAATAACTTTTGCATGCTTCAGGCAATTCCCTAAGATTGTAGGTAAGAAACCAACCTGTATAAGTGGAGTGGGTTTCCATGCCAGAACTTTGCCATACTATGAAATCATAGATGTGTAAAACTCCCACCAAAGAAAAGGGGGGAAAAAGAAAAAAAGAAAAAGCAAGGGATAAGGTTATTTAAGGACTAAATTAAATCAACCCTTCTTCCCTACCCTGTGGGTTAAAAAACATAGCCCTACCAAACAAACCCCTACCAACTAGGAAGAAATGGTTTGCGACCACAAGAAATGTCACTGAATCAATCGATTAAATAATTGAAAAATTAAGTTAACTATTTTTGGCCAACATAATGGCAAAAAAAAAGTTTGACTGATCTTTTCCTCGAATGAACTAAGCTGACTCATTGTTTTGCCATCAGGTAGACCTGGTCCCAGTGTGGGAAAGTGTTATGAATGATCACTCTTGTTCTAATGAGATAGCATTGTTTAAAAAAAAATTATAACAGACACTCTAGCTAGAAAGAATCTCAAAGATCATCAAGCCCAACCTCTTCATTTTATAGATGAGGAAACTGAGGCTCAGTGAGGTTAAATGATTTACCCAGTATAGTAAGTTATAGAAATAGATTTTGAACCCAAGTTATCAGATTACAAATCCAATGTCCTCAATTTTGTTGAGCTGAATCTGTATCTGCATGCTTTTTGGATGGAGGGTTCTAGATCTAGGGTTGCACACCTTTTCTCATCCATCTGTAATTTATAGTTCTAGAGAGTTGTGTGGGGCATTGAAAGATTAAGTGACTTGCCCTGAAATCCTCAAACCTCAAATGTCTGACTCCTAGCATACGTAGCACTTTGTCTATTTTGCCATATTTCCTCTGATGTGGATAAATATTATGTACTATATTTGGTGTATGGAACACATATCTTAATGTATACATAGATTGGGTCTGCATTAACAAAAAGGTTCATGTTTATGATTTGTTTTTATTAGATTCTTAAAACTACCAGACTTTTGGGAGTTGATTTTTTCCCCCAAGGTGAACAATCTCAGGAAAAAAAATGAGATTGGAAATAATGTAGTGAAATTAAATTCTTAATGTTGAAATGTTATGTACAAACACACACACACACACACACACACACACACACACACACCCCTGAATCCTGATTGTCGAAATGGGAATGCAGACTACTGTGCTAGATATTGTCACAATGATGTTCTTAGACTGATGAAAGCAGATATGAAATACTAAAAATGTCAAGCTGAGCAGGTCAGTGTAGGTGAACCTTTCTGTGCCATGAAAATAAAATGAGAAGGCTCTCAACTCGTGACAACTTAATACTAATTTTCACATACATTTAAAATATAGTAAATGCTTCCTTCCTTTACTGTACTTTATTTCCAATGATTAAACTAAAAAAAAACCTTGATGTGATTAATCAATGATAACATAAAAAGGTAGGACACAGATTTCCTTTGTGAGAATTGTAACTTGCCTACTAAGCTAATTTTGTACCTGTTTCAAAGATCTACCCCCTCACAAATTTGTATGAATCACTTGATTTTGTCCTGTCTGCTGCTCTCTTGCCATCTTTTCAAATTACCTATGTACACACATTTGCCTAAGAGGTTGAAAGTCATCCTAATCTTTGGTGTGATGTTTGTGGGTTTTGCTATTGGTGTTCTGGGTTGCTACCTTGAGTCTTTTTCAGTATGTTTGAGTCTCCCTCTACAGATCAAGGATAATTTTTTTTTTCCCTAGCAGATAAAAGTGACTGTTGCATAACCTTGGCTGTGTGTCTCAAGGAGATTAAGAGGTTTTTCTCCTGTTTGCTGCTTGATCATTGGAAGACAATTGTGCTTATGTTTTGTGGTTATGTTGCCTTGTGTAGTTCTATTTGTTATGTTTATTCTCATGTAAACTATACTTGTTGGAATTTGACTATTCCTCATTCACTCGATCTCTGAGTGTGAACAATTGACTTCCTGGAACCTTAAAGAAAATTGTTCCTCAGCCCAAACCCGTTTTTTTGTAGGACTTGCTGGGGGAGGGCCTGCTGACACAGGCAGCAAATATTTACATGGGAACCAAAAAATGCCCCTTTCCAGTCCTGATATTGAAACTGACATTGGTCTTAATGACTGGAATAAAACCCCATAAATTCCTTTTTTATGCAAAACTATTGAAATGCCTAATAAATTTATTCTCTCATTCCTAAGAATATAACTACCTTCCTCCATATATTGGGATCCTTGAAAGTGATATCATTGTCAGACAATGGAATAGCAACTATAAACTTTTTCTACCAAATATTTTCCTCTTTCAATCCAATGGGCACACAGCAAAATCTGCCCATTCCCCTCTCCTCCCCGCCTTTTTTTTGCCATTCGATGTTTCCCTTGGTATCAAATCAGCTGGTTGGTCATGTTTACACTAGTATTGTATAATTTTAGATTTACCAAGCTGTGCAGGGAGATGTGGGGAAGGGTATACTAGAGATGTCGCCTGCAACTGTGATTATAACTGTCAATACTACATGGAGTGCTGTCCTGATTACAAGAAAGTCTGCACTGTGGGTAAGTCCATAAGCCCAACAGGCCCTCTGGAAAGAAGCACTGTTTCCTGAGATCCCTCCCTGTGGTCCCAGTCCCCTTGTTATTTTTGAACGGGCTTCTGTGTTTCATTTCATTGTTCTATGTCTTTCCCTCCCCTTGCATAAATGTTGCATTGTTGTATCTGAAAATAGAACCAAAGCCTTTGGTTAGTTACTCAGACAAAAAAAAAATACCTGACTCATATAGAGTCTTTATATTTATTTATTTATTTATTTTTGCTGGGCAATGAGGGTTAAGTGACTTGCCCAGGGTCACACAGCTAGTAAGTGTCAAGTGTCTGAGGCTGGATTTGAACTCAGGTCCTCCTGAATCCAAGGCCAGTGCTTTATCCACTGTGCCACCTAGCTGCCCCTCATATAGAGTCTTATGAAGTTAACATCGCACCCTCCTCTTTCCCCAAAGTTCTGTTCTAGATGCGGATAGGAAAGTGCATATAGCTATACTTTGCTTTGTTTCATATGCAAAAGTTCCTATTGATAGTCATTTTTGAAAATTTAGAATGTTTCACAAGTAAAGTATATATTATTCAAATGTTTAATATTAGCTATCAGGTTCCTAAAGAACATTAAACTATAAACAAGATGGTACCCAAGGTGGAACCTCGATTAAAGTTGAGATCTCAAAAGTAATTAGGTTGGAAGCCAATAGCAGGTAATATTGTTCCAACTCAAAACCAAATTTAAACTATTTTGGCTTTAACACAAAATTAATTTCATATTCAATATAGGGAAAATCACCATTGTAACTTTTTTGTTTGTTTGTTTTGATTTTTTGCGGGGCAATGAGGGTTAAGTGACTTGCCCAGGGTCACACAGCTAGTAAGCGTCAAGTGTCTGAGGTCACATTTGAACTCAGGTTCTCCTGAATCCAGGGCCAGTGCTTTATCCACTGTGCCACCTAACTGCCCCTGTAACTTGTTAAAGTTACACTTGGTTTAGAACTTAGATTAAAATGCTTTAAGTTTTAAAATGTAATGTTAGCTGATTTATTATATTTTTATTTTGTTAAATATTTTACAATTACATTTTAATCTAATACAGGCTGCGCTTAGGAGTTTGGTGGGCCACATGTGGCCCTGCAGCCACATTTCTGAAACCTCTGTCCTACAATACAGGCATTCTTGATTTATAAAACACTTGACAACATCCTTTACATACCAACAGGTGGTCTAAGTCACACCAGAAACAGAATGAGACTCCCCTAGAGTCTCCAGGGAGTGGAAAGGTATTCATTTTTCCAATGTCCTTTATGTAGTTATCACTATGGCCATTAAGAGAATGGACAGATGAGATGGAGGAGACACATTTCTGGTGCTTCCTGAGTCACCTAAGCAGAACTTTCCATAAGAACAATGGTATTCATAGTGGTAATGTTCCCAGGACAGTTCCCAATTATCTATTTGAGCCATTATGTCTCTGAACTATGGAATTACTTATGGATTCAAGTGATAATATTAAATGCTATGGTATTTCACAGAATCATAAAATTTTAGATTTAAAGCTGAAATGGTCCTCAGAAGCCATCTTATTTTATAGATGAGGAAATTGAATCTTAGAGAAGTAAAGTGACTTGCCTAAGGTCATTGTTTGTCCTTCCTTCTGGAAGAGGACCAGTGACATCAGGAAGGTGATGTCTTGACTTGCAATTGAATTGGATTTAAGTGAGGCTGGGCTGTGTAAAGTCATCAGTCTCACTCTCTCCTCCAAGGTCATCTGAGTCCAGTGGCAAGATATAGGTCAAGACAACTGGAGATGACCCCAGATGTAGTGAGAGACCTTGGCTTTTTTAAACTAAAGCCTTTCCCAGGTCTCAATTTGTCTGAGGCAATACTCATTCAGAGATTTAAAGGAAGGTAAGAAATGAGGGAAAAGATGGCCTAGTTTGTCTATTATTTTTTAAAAAATCAGATTGGGAGGGGAAGACCCTAAGGTTTCTGGCCAACGTAGAAATAATTGCCTAAGGTCACACAGGTGGTAAATAGCAGAAACTGAATGAGCCATTCCTCTTTCCATTATACAAAATGGTTTCTTCCAACACAAATTATATAGACTTTTGTGGGCTAGCCTGGGAACTTAACCACCATTCATAAAACATTGCTTCTTTGGGAAAAATGCTTTCAGAAGTTCCAAATAAGAAATATCTTAGTTCACTCTAGAATACAACCTGTCTACAAATTGTAGGATGCCTCTGTGTGGCACAATATAAATAAAATTTCATATCTATCTATTGATCTATACACTCACACACAAATATACACATATCTAGGTATAATTTTGATTTTTTTACATTTTGCTCTGGGTAGAGCTTTCCTGTAAAGGCCGTTGCTTTGAGTCATTCGCCAGAGGGAGAGAATGTGACTGTGATTCTGCCTGTAAGAAGTATGGCAAATGCTGTCCGGATTATGAGGCCTTCTGTGAAGAAAGTAAGTGTTTATCATCATTCCAGCCAAAGCTTCCTTCAACATTTATTCACCTTTCCATCTACTTGTATACTGGATTTTTAGCCTGGCTATGATCATTAATCAATTACCTCAGCCATTATCTAAAACCGATCACTTCAAGGCCATAATTTGACCCAACTTGATCCTATTCAGTGGGAATTCTCTTTTACAAAGATAAATTTGAAGAGAAAAATCATCTTCTATATTATAGTAATAGTATGCTATCAGTATGTTACTTCATCAGAATATCATATAAATAGTATACTAATGATAGTATACATGAAATAGTTTTCTGTACTAATGAAATAACAGGTCCAGTCCCTGCCCGTAATCCACTAAGGGCTTTTTTTTTTAGGAAGGAAGAATAACAACAATAACAAAAACTAGAAATACCTGATTATATCTCTTGCCAAGCTATTACTAGCTAAATCCCTTTTGCAAAAACAAGATAGTTTTGGGAGGTGAATAAAAAACACTTATATAATCTTATCAGGTTTTTCCCCTAAACATTCTTGAAACACCTGATAAGGGTCCTCTGGATTCTTTGGAGGAGAGGAGAAAGATAGGGAAACTGCTAAGGCAGCAGAGTCCATGGAGAGCTATTCGCTGCTCAGTGCTTTAATTGGAGCATATCCCCAAAATGATGGAGGCAACACCCTCCTGATTAAACACTTTAGCTCAGAGCCCATGCGGCTATCAGAAGAACAGAGGGTGAGTAAGACAACCTCACTCAGAGCATTAGCATTTGTTTTGGCTGTCATACAAGACGAGGAGAGGGAGGGGAGAATGGTGGCGGGGGTAATGAGGGGGTGGGGAGAAATAAGACATCGAAGAGAAAATTATCTTATCAATATACATTTTTTTTGGTCCATACCTGTGATTTGGGAGGTGGGGGGGGCGGTGTCAGGGAACTCTCAGTGTGGAAAATTATCTACTAAAGACGATGGGCAACTCATATTTAAAATCATAGTAGAGGGTTGCTTTAAGGCCCTATGAGGGTTAGTGATTATTCCATGATTGCCCAGCTAATGTATGTGAAAAGCAAGACTGGAACCCAGACCTTCCTGTCTCCAAAGCCAGCCCTCTATCTGCTGTGCCATGCTGTCAAATGTTTGGCCCAGTCACTTTTGTTCAAGGCAGAATACAATGTAGAAGGAGAAATGGTTAATGTTCTCAGTTGCCTGGCCTGTAGGTCTCATAGAAGTATGCGATGTCCTAACTAAAGAGAAGAATATGTGCATGTGTATGGAAGGGAGCAGGGGATGTGAGAGTGGGGTTGACATCAACTTGGGAAAATACAGTTGTCTGATAATAGAGAATGATTCCTGAGTTGTGACAGGGTTGCTAAAAAACACTGCCAGGAAGAATCTCTTCAAGAGGAAACAAAGAAAAGGGTAAAAGTATATTCATGAAATCTCTTGGTATCAAATACCATTAAAACCAACATTTCTGTAGGGCCCCCATATTTGCAAGCTTCAGTCAATAGCATGCTCATTTCAAGTAATGTTAGTTACAATGGAAATATAATACAACCGCAGAATTTGGACAGCCATTTGTTCATCTTAGAAGTCTCTGACCCATAGCTAATGTTACTTTCTTTTTTTTTTCATCATCATTAGGAGAAGAGTCTTGTAGCATAGTGTTTGGATCCAGTTATCACGCTAATAAAGTAATTTAGAAAGGTGGTTGTACTTACAGTTCTTTAAAAAGAAAGAAATTGTAAGCAGATACTGATTTCTCTTAAATACTTCTCTGCTCAGATGGCTCTCTGGCCATGTTTCTGACAAATGTTATTACTGGCATTTCTAAAGTGGTCTCTTGCAGAGACTGTTGTAACTTAGCTTTGAATGGCTGTTTGTTGATGGAAGCAGTGGTGTTTCATAATGCAGATCAGGGCTTCTTAAACTTTTTCCACTCGTGACCCCTTTTTGCCGGAGAAATTTTTACTCGACCCTGGGTATATAGGTATGTAAAATAAGCATACAAATCAAACGTTTACTACCAACCTTTCCCCAACTCCCACATTCAGCTATGTGACCCACATCAAAGAAGCTTTGTTGCAGACTCTTCTTGCTACAGAATCCCAATTTTCCTCTTCTTTTTCACTATTTGTCACTTTTCCTAATTACCCATGTTTCCTATTTTCACCAGAGTCTTGTTGGCTGGGTTAAAAAAAAATAGCAGAAAAAATATTATTATGCATCCTTTCTAGACAGCTTGGAATCCCACCACCCCTTTATTGTGAGGAAGGGGCAGAAGGGTGATGTTCATGGGACTAAAGGATTTAGTGTTGGAAGCAATTTTACAGGTCGTGTACATTGTGTGAGGCATGACAAACTCAGAAATGGGAATGCCATCCAATCCAATCTCTTCACTGAGCAGGTGGGAGAACCAAGGCTCATCCAGGTTAAGCGACTTATTCTAGCTCTTACAGTTAGGTGATGACTTAGTGAAAACAAGGATACTTATTTCTTAACTCAACAGTGTTCTTCTCACCAATTTAGTTAGGATCATAGATTCAAATTCGGAAGGGACCTTAAGAATCCCTCTAGACCAATCCTCTAATTCTACAAAAGAATAAACTGAGGCTCAGTGAAGTGACTCATCCAGAGCCACATAGATAAAAAAGGATGTGTCAGAGCTGGGATTTAAATTCAGGTCTTGAGACTGTCAAGTTCATGGCTCTATGTCATCAGATCATAGCAGTGATTTAGAACAACCACATTTTTTTTTAGAGCAACCATCTTTAGAAGTGGCCAAGTTACTAATCTTTGCAGACTACATGCTCAGAAATCCATACAGACTTATTTTTAAAAACATTTGTTTTGATAATTAGATATATTCTTAGTTAAGGGTGAAAGGTGTATTCAAAATGAAAAGGAACCCAAGTATAGTTAGGTTGACTCTTAATGGTTACATAGTTTTGACAGTTGTATGGATTGTGAGATTGGCACTAACTGATTGATCTTGTTTGACCTCAGTACATAATCCAACAACACCACCGCCATCTCCAAAGACTCCACGGCCATCTCCAGAAGCTCCTCAAACCGTCAAAACAACAACTAAACGTTCCCCGAAAACTCCTGTGAAGAGGGCCCCTAACAAAGTGGTACAATCAGAGGAAATAACAGAAGGTAGGAAGAAGATGACTGTGACAAAAGGAAGTTTTTCCTGAGTGAATATATGATATATGCAGATGGGGGACTGGTGTTAGCACTCTATCATGGGACTGTGAAAAGTTAGGAATATCAGACACGTAAAAGATGGGTTAAATTGTATGAAAAAATAGCTACTTATGTAGCATTTAAGGTTTGAGAAGCATTTTGCAAATATCTTGCTTAATCCTCACAAAACTCCTATGAGGTACGTGTTAATCATTCCCATTTTACAGAAGAGGAAACTGAGGAAGACAGTAGTAACATGACTTGCTGAGGGTCACAAAGCTTGCCAGTGTCTGAAGTAGGACTTAAACTCAGTTCTAACACTCTTCCTACCAAGCCACCTAGTTTAGAGCCATCTCCATTTAAAATGAACAACACGAAGTTGCCTTTCTTTAAAGTACAGGTAAGGCAGATGCACAATCATCGATCTCTTTGGTTTCCCAAAGCCTAGATTGAAAATAGGTATAAATCAACATAAGCTCCACTCAGGCCTGCTTTGAGTTTGGCTTCTAAGAATGTTGTTCTTTTGAAGAGTACTGGCAAGCTTGGGACGGGGGAGAGAAATTGGTCCAACCAATATCAGTGTGATGCTCTTCTTACATGATGCTGAAGCACATCCTATCATGTGCAAGGGAATCCTTGATGATACTCTTTACTCAAACCAATGCAAGAAATAGACATTTTCTGATCAGTAAAAGGTCCAACTCCATTCTTATTTTATTTGAACTGGATGGACTACTGTGGAAAAGTTACAGTTCACACAACCCACTTCTTTATTTGATTACAGAACATTCTGTTTCTGAAAATCAGGAATCCTCCTCTTCCTCTTCTTCCTCTTCAACTGTTCGGAAAACCAAGTCTTCTAAAAATTCAGCTGCTAATACAGCACCCAAGAAGAAACCCAAAGGTTTGAGCATTGATACACATCAAATGCTATATCAATGCTAAATTAAGATTTTATAACTTGAAAATATTGGGTAGAGGCAGTATGATTTGGTGATTTGTTTTCTAAAAATTGGGGAACAATAACCATTTAATACTGTTTCAGAAGATACTGAATGAAGATTTCTAGAAGTTTTCTTGTACTCTAAATATAGTATGCTTGAATAAAATTAGAAAACATTAGGCCAAGACAAGGATCTTATAGGGAACTAATGACTAACCTCTTATAGGAAATTAACAAAAACAATGAATTTTCTAATCCAATTCAACCCAATCCTTAATGTTTACCGTGTACAAGGCATTGGAGATACAAGAACAAAACAAAAAAATAGTTCCTGTCCTCAGGACACTTATATATTACACACACATATAAATACATATATATACATTTTTTTTTAATTTATTTTTAAGTGAGGCAATTGGGGTTAAGTGACTTGCCCAAGGTCACACAGCTAGTAAGTGTTAAGTGTCTGAGGCTGGATTTGAACTCAGGTACTCCTGAATTCAGGGCCGGTGCTCTATCCACTTCGCCACCTAGCTGCCCCCATTTTTTAGCTATTAAATTTAAAACTTCACTAAATCTTTTGGGATACTGTGTATATGTATATGTGTACATATATGCACATATATACACACAGATATGTATATACATACATATATACATTTACTTACATGGATTACCTATATATATATGAGAATACACACATACAATTATGTCCTAATTAGTGTGAATAATGAATCCCCTGAAATGGTTACATGCATTCAAATTTGCACTATTCAAAGTACTGGTAATGGTACCAGTCCAATGGAAATATGGAAATCTACAGTGTGAATTCAAATAATGCAACTACTTGAGGAAATTCATTATTTGCACTAATTGGGACATAGCTCTGTGTGTGTGTGAGTATGTGAGTGTATGATTGTGTAATTGGAGAGAGGAGAGAGCACAAACAACTAGGGTTCAGGAAAGGATCCTTTAGGAGGTGGCACATGGTCTGAACCTTTCAGAAAATTAGGGAGGGATATACAAATGAGGAGAGAATGAACTCCAGCCTATGCAAAGACATGGAGGCTGGAGAAAGAATACTGAGCTCCATTAATAAGCTGATTTGGATGGAACATAGAGTCTGTGAAGGGGAATAATATGAAATAAACTTAAAAAGTTTATTTATTATGCCTTGAAAAGGCAGGCTGGAGCCAGTTTTTTAGAGAATTTTAAATGCCAAGTTGAAGATTTTGTATTTCACCCTCAAGATGAGGGAAGGTTTTTGTGAGGGGGAGTGGCACAGTCAGATTTTGCTCTCAGAAGAATTTTATTTTTGGCAATGGTGTAGAGGAGAGATTAGCACTGAGGAGAGAGTGGTAATCAGGAGTCCAGTTCAGAGGTTGTTGCAAGAGTCTACAAGAGAAGTGATAAGAACCTGAATTAGGGTTGTGAGTGAAGTAAAAGGGTATGGATACAAGATGTGTTGTAGAAGTAGAATTGACACTACTTAGCAACTAATTGGGTACCAGGGGTAGGAGGGGAGAGGGGAGGGACAATTGTTCTTACTGGCTCTTGAGTTCTCTCCTTTCTTCCAGTCCCCAAACCTCACCTACCATTCCTCACTCTATTCACTCCCCTTACTCTTTTCTCTGGTGTTCATATATACCTCTCTTCCCAGTTAGTGACTTTGCCCATGAGTTTTATTCTCTCCTGTCTTGTGTTCCTAGAATCTTTGGTGTCTTTCCTCACTGAGCCCCATATTGACCATGGGACCTTAAATCTATTCCATATTTACCTCAGGGGTATTCCCTACATAACCTGAAGTTGTAAATATCTTGGGAAAACTGATGGGGGGATACAGTGTTTGGTCTTCT
Organism: Dromiciops gliroides; assembly: GCF_019393635.1. Taxonomy (NCBI): domain Eukaryota; kingdom Metazoa; phylum Chordata; class Mammalia; order Microbiotheria; family Microbiotheriidae; genus Dromiciops; species Dromiciops gliroides. Next base: position 80,032,357 of record NC_057864.1, read on the forward strand.
TTTTTTTTACTGTAGAAGACCATGTTGTCCTTATTATGTGTAAGAACAGAGTGGGGTAGAGAAAGGATAACAGCTTATAGGCATATGTGTACAGGAAGAAAGAACAGAGGCTGAGGCAATATTTCTTGAGAAAACAGTTAAGGGAACTGGGGTTATAGGATGATGAAGATTGAGAGAACAGATGAGAGGAAGAAACATTAGGGAAAGGAGAGTAATAGTACCAGAGGGGATGGGCATTTCTATTTCCCCCCAAATTCCATAAGTTGCCCCTCACTGTATAACAAGTATATGTTATATTTTCATAATGCTTTTTTCCCTTTTCATTCTCCTCTCTGTTGATATAGATGACAGGATTATGAGCCTGGGAGTATAGGAAGTTACACCATCATTTTACTTATATGGAAACTGAAGCCCAAAGAAGTTGTGTGACTTAACCAGAATAACACAACTAGATAGTGAGTGAGGCAGGACCTGTATGTGAAAGCATGTAAAGAACATTCAAAGAATAACTTGAGATGTGCATTTTTCCATAGCTAAAGATTCAAAGAAGAAGAGAACCCCCAAAGACAAGCCTACTCCAGCACCTCCAGTTGTAGAAGATGCAGGAAGTGGATTAGACAATGCACCTTTCAAGCCCACTGCTGCTCCTGACAATGATGTTCCTACCTCCCAGCCCAATAAAGTCACCACAACAGTCAAAATGACAACAGCAGCGCCACCAGTAACTCCCAAGGAGAGTAATAAGGTCACTTCTAAAGAGACAACTACAACAACTGAAAAGGAGACATCAACAGCTGCTAAAGAGACATCCGTTGTAACGAAAGAGGTGACTAGTACAGATAAACAGACCTCAACTACAGAGAAAGAGATAACTACTTCAGCAAAAGAAACATTGACTACAGAGACAATGACAGCTGCTAAAGACCCTAAGCCCACACCCAAGGACTCTGAGCCTACACCTAAGGAACCTAAGCCCACACCTGAGGACCCTAAGCCCACACCCAAAGACCCTAAACCCACACCTGAGGACCCTAAGCCCACACCCAAAGACCCCAAACCCATACCTGAGGACCCTAAGCCCACACCCAAAGACCCCAAACCTACACCTGAGGACCCTAAGCCCACACCCAAAGACCCCAAACCCACATCTGAGGACCCTAAGCCCACACCCAAAGACCCCAAACCTACACCTGAGGACCCTAAGCCCACACCCAAAGACCCCAAACCCACACCTGAGGACCCTAAGCCCACACCCAAAGACCCCAAACCTACACCTGAGGACCCTAAACCCACACCTGAGAATTCTAAGCCCACACCCGAAGACCCCAAATCTACACCTGAGGACCCTAAGCCCACACCCAAAGACCCCAAACCCACATCTGAGGACCCTAAACCCACACCCAAAGACCCCAAACCTACACCTGAGGACCCTAAGCCCACACCCAAAGACCCCAAACCTACACCTGAGGACCCTAAACCCACACCTGAGAATTCTAAGCCCACACCAGAGAACCCTAAGCCCACACCCAAAGACCCCAAATCTACACCTGAGGACCCTAAGCCTACACCCAAAGATCCTAAAGCTACACCTGAGGACCCTAAGCCTACACCCAAAGATCCTAAAGCTACACCTGAGGACCCTAAGCCTACACCCAAAGACCCCAAAGCTACACCCAAGGACTCTGAGCCCACACCTGAGGACCCTGCACTCTTCCCCAAAGACACAACTTCTGCACCTACTACACCTGAAGTGACTACAATTGCTAAGGATAAAGTAACTGAAAAAGATATGCCTACTACTCCAGAAATTACAACTGACCCACCTAAGGAGACAAGTACAACCACTAAAGTGACAACAAGATCAGTCAGTTCACCCAAAGTGACAACTAAAGTGACAACTACTACAGCTAAAGCAACAACTACTGCCACCAAAGTGACGACTACTACTGCTAAAGAGACAACTACCAAAGCTGAAGAAACAACTACTTTATCAGATGATAAAACCCCTCCTCCTAAAGTGACAACTCCTACACCTGAAAAGCCAACTCCTAAAGTGACAACTACTGCCCCTAAAGTGACAACTACCACAACCAAAGAGACAACTACCACAACCAAAGAAACAACTGCAGTACCAGAGGAGACTACAACTGCCCCCAAAGTGACACCTAAGCCTAAAACAACTACTACTGCCCCTAAAGTGACAACTACCACAACCAAAGAGACAACTACCACAACCAAAGAAACAACTGCAGTACCAGAGGAGACTACAACTGCCCCCAAAGTGACACCTAAGCCTAAAACAACTACTACTGCCCCTAAAGTGACAACTACCACAACCAAAGAGACAACTTCTGTACCAGAGGAGACTACAACTGCCCCCAAAGTGACACCTAAGCCTAAAACAACAACTGCCCCTAAAGCAACAACTACCACAACCAAAGAGACAACTACCACAACCAAAGAAACAACTGCAGTACCAGAGGAGACTACAACTGCCCCCAAAGTGACACCTAAGCCTAAAACAACAACTACTGCCCCTAAAGAGACAACTACCACAACCAAAGTGACAACTACAACAACCAAAGAGACAACTGCTGTACCAGAGGAGACTACAACTGCCCCCAAAGTAACACCTAAGCCTAAAACAACAACTACTGCCCCTAAAGAGACAACTACCACAACCAAAGTGACAACTACCACAACCAAAGAGACAACTGCTGTACCAGAGGAGACTACAACTGCCCCCAAAGTAACACCTAAGCCTAAAACAACAACTACTGCCCCTAAAGTGACAACTACCACAACCAAAGAGACAACTTCTGTACCAGAGGAGACTACAACTGCCCCCAAAGTGACACCTAGGCCTAAAACAACTATTGCCCCTAAAGTGACAACACCTAAACCAAAAAAGACCACCACGACAACAAAAGAGACAACCACAAAAGCTAAGGAAACAACCGCTGTAACAAAAGACAGAACTACTCCTTTGGTTCCAACACCTGACCCTAAAGTGACAAACAAGAAGACTACATCTGCACCTAAGGAACCAGTAACTACACCTAAAATCACAACTACAAGTGAAAAGACATCAGCAGTAACTGAACCAAACTCTACACCATTGCCTGATTCTATCCTTCAAACCATTCCTGGATCCAACATAAGGCCAAACTCAGAAATAACAACCTCTCTTCCTAAAAAAGAAGTCACTCCAAATAATGAAGATTTAAATATTTTTGAGCAGGAGAAGCCTTACCTGAATCCTAGGCCTCATGTAGTTATTCCAGTTCCAGGTTCTAGCATCTATGTGGGAAGACCCAGTCAAGGCATTAGTAACACTCCAATGTATTCAGGTAATTTGAACAGTCTGATATTCTTTTTTCTGATTGCAATGATGATATGTCTGTGGTATTATCTGAAATGGTTCGTTTTCAACATCAGAAAAATATACATTCCATTAGGATAACCATGATAAACACCAAAGGAACGATGATAAGGTAGAACATCTGGAATTGGTTTACTTTATTATATTTGATAGAGGTCATCACCTGAAACTGGGAAATTCTTTAAAAGAATTAGGAGACTGGTAATGATATTTTGATACTTTGATTTTTATGTGACACATATGAGAGAAAATTATTACCAATTTATTAAGAGTTTAATACACCTTGTCCAACTTTAAAAATGGTAAAAACAAGCAAACAAACAAACAAAAAATAAGCTCACTGATACTCCAAAGGGATACTTCAAAAAGTCTGTTACATAGGCACGAGGACAGTTCATTAGTTTCAGTAGTCTTGAGTTGAAGAAACCTGATTTTCTACTAGCCACTCGAGATATTTCTGGTATCTTGAGGCTGTCCACATTTGAAATGTTCCTCTAGGTGAGCAGACATCTTCAGCCTTTTGAAACCAAGAACTAAGCGGTATGATGACCATTTAGTGAACCAAAAAAGCTTATTGTGAATAAATGGCTCTTTAAGATCCCTACATTTCTTATACTGTCCAAAACAGTTGGTTCAATTTTAGTCTTCTGACTCTCCTTTAAACATTTCATCTTTTCAATAATATATATTTTTTGTTTGTTTGTTTGTTTTTTGCGGGGCAATGGGGGTTGTGACTTGCCCAGGGTCACACAGCTAGTAAGTGTCAAGTGTCTGAGGCTGGATTTGAACTCAGGTCCTCCTGAATCCAAGGCCAGTGCTTTATCCACTGTGCCACCTAGCTGCCCCCTGATAATATATATATTTTTTAAATCTTCAACCTGACCATAAAAGGTGAAATGAAAACTTCAATACTTAATACTTAAAAAGATCTTTGAGCTGGTTGATAGGGGTAGACCTTGGAACCCACCCATGCTTTCTTTCTCTATACAGCTTTCTTTTCTCCTTGTCCTCCAGTAAATATTAACAAGAAGCCTACCCATCATTCTGGAAGCCTTCCTATAGAGGTCTCTAGATATTATATGAGTACTTTTGAGCACACAACTTTTCTCTTTTTCTGCAATCTCTTCATCTCCCCTTGACCTAACATTCCCCCTCCCCTTAGCTGTTTTCTAATTCGAGTTCTGAGATAAAAAATAAAATCATTTTTGCCATTCCTGGCAAGGGTATCTGAATTGATCACCTTATTATTCCAATCATCATTCTCTATGACTTTTCTCTGCAAAACAATATTCCCGGGCCACCTCTCCCCTATGTGTGCTATCTTATATTAGAATGTAAGGTTCTTGAGGGCAGGTTGTTTTACTTACTTGTTTTTTTATTACTTGCATTTACCATGGTATATAGTGGAATATGGACTGGATCAATGATTTCATTGGTATAGGGAACTAACTCTTGGTGAGGAAACTTCCTCGACCTATAAAGGTTGGAACTTCTGTTGCATCTTATATCTCTAGAGAGTTACCCAGCATAAAGAATGAATAAGTGCCCAGGGTAACATAGCCAGTATAAGTCAGAGTTCTTCCTGTCCAATTTCTATCTACTATGATATGCTGCCTCTGGTTAAGTCCTTAATCAATGCTTTTTCTTTTTTTTTAATTCATTCATTTTCCTTAGCTCTATTCGATTCCCTTTTTTTTTTTTTTTTTTTTTAGTGAGGCAATTGGGGTTAAGTGACTTGCCCAGGGTCACACAGCTAGTAAATGTTAGGTGTCTGAGGCCGGATTTGAACTCAGGTACTCCTGACTCCAGGGCCGGTACTCTATCCACTGCGCCATCTAGCTGCCCCCTATTTTTTTTGATAATTTCTTCTATGCCACTTCTTGCATACACTTCTTCATTGGTAATGTGTTTAGTCTACTAAGATGCACTACATAACTGTCTATTGGAATAACCTATAATTATGGTTCTTTGGAGATAGCGATATTCTATGACTAGTAAGGGAAACCTATTGGGTTTAAAAAAAATGTTTTGTTTTATTTCGGTTTGGTTTGGTTTCAGGGAGAATCTTAGGGTCATTTAGAACAATGCAAAATTTCCCAAATGCAATCTAGACCACTATTTTCATTCCTTTTCAAGTCTAGGCCTAATTTATTGTCCGTCTGCAAAACTGAACAACAATGACAACAACAAAAGATTTTCCACATTGGGTTAAAGTATCCTCATAGAATCACAAAGTTTTAGACTTGGATTCAGAAATCATCTAGAGGTCCAAGATGCTCATTCCATTGGAGGAAACTGAAACTTAGTGGTTATTTCTCCAAGGCCACATAGCTAGAAAGTACCAGTCAGGCCCAGAACCCAGGGCTCCTGACTATAGTTAGATTCCATGAAAAAGAGCTTTAAACTCACTTAGTCTGTTAAGTTTAACTTTAGTGGAATATTTTCTAAACAGAACAGAATTATGAAATATATGATTGTCTTATCACCTTTGAAATTCAGTCCTATCCCTTCTGGTTTTGAATAATGTTATCTAAAAGCAGAAATTAGGAAGGAAAAAAAAAAACCACAACTGTTTGTAGTAGAAACTAGAGGAATGAAAAAAATTACTTTTTTGTTATATTTGATATATTCATTCCCTTCTCCACCCCATTGTATACTTTGTACTAATTATTTCAGATGAGACTAACTTATGCAATGGGAAGCCAGTAGATGGACTGACTACTTTGCGCAATGGGACACTGGCCGCATTTCGAGGTGAGCTGAACATTAAAAAATCCTCTTTTCTCACTGTTTCACTTTGTGGCATTTATGAGAATACCACAGTTGTGAAATATTGTCTTGGTTATGGGGGTGGGGTGTTGGATTTCCTTGTTGGAAAAAGACTTATATGATGCTTTCAGACACTGGGATTTTCAGATACTGTCTTTGTAAAATATGCTATATGAAACATGTGCTTGCCTACCTAGAGCCTGAAGAGAAATAAATGCATTGAGATGCATTCAAAATACTTAGGCAGGTAGGATATTTCTTCTCTGATCATAAGGTTGTGCTGGTTTCATTTCATGCTGATTTGTAGGACTTCAAAATTCCTATTCCCTGACTTTCTTTTGGAAAGTTACCTTGTTTTTGAGATATCACTAAAGCTTGATGCAGATGTAGGTAAAGGACAAAGGAGGCACATGAATTGTTCAAGGTCACCACTAGATGGTTGTAACATAAATTTCTTTTCTATCATAATCCTTATTCCATGTATTTGTCCCTCAGTGCTTGCTTCACAGATGCATTAGTTTTTCCGATCTGGGTATATTCTCCTACACAGGCTGCCACCCTATTCCACCTTACTAGACAATCTTAGTGAACTGATGTGACTAAAAATGCCATCACCTTATGTCCAACTTTCTGGGCTTAGACCTCTCTGAAAAGAACTATTTGTTCCTTGGACAACTGATGTAGACTGTTACAAGGGTGGTACTCAAAGCCTTGACAACTTGGTAGAACCTACTAGGGCTTGAGTTCTGTTGGTATTGCTTTCAAGGACCCAGGGTCACCTCCATATCATGACTCCACACAAGAGGTGCTGGAGTTGGACTTTAATGGTGTGTGGTTTAAAAATCTAAGTGTGGGTTTTAATTTGTTCCTCCGGTTTTGGGGGAAACTGGCTAAAATCATTGATAAATTCACCAAGAGTTTAGGCTTTTAAGGGTTTATTAAAAGATATAAGATAGTAAAGAGAAAGAAAGATCGAGGACAGATTCCTTATAGTATGGAAATCCTAGCCTTCCTAACTGCCCACGTGAAGTCCTGCCACCAAACCGATGTCTCGAACTAAAGAGAAAGATTCTGTCCACCAACCTCCTTCCTGTCCTCCTCCTCCCAGAAAAGGGAGGTTCTTCAAGTTGATTGGCTGAGAGCAGTCTCCTGTTGATGTTGAAGTCCATAGCCTCTAAGAACACACTGACCTCAGGGTTGGCTAAAATCTAATCAACTTTAAGTGGGTACTTAGTAGTTCCTCATTCATACCCAATTCAAACACTACTAAGTCAATCAAGTCAGACTCCTGGGCCTACCAAATTCCATTATCTTAACACATTCCCCACTTTGTTTCCTTGATGAAACAATGGAGAATAGCCATATTAACCTTGTAAACATCAGATTCTTTCAAATCAAGAGATATAAACTATCAATCCTTTTTGGAAAACCCATCAAACTTATTTCTTGAAAAATTTTAGTAACTGTGCTAGTATCATTTTGAAAACATTTTTTTTTCTTACATTGGACAAGAATTCCCAATAGTGCTAATACTGCTTATTCATATGATTTTTATTTTTCCAAAATGTTTTCATGCATACAAGTATGGCTGCCTTGAAGAAGTTCCATTTGTATACTGGCCTTTGGGATAACATTAAGTGACCATGTTTACTCTTGTCTTACATCTTTAGGTCATTATTTCTGGTTATTGAATCCACACACTCCACCATCACCAGCTCGGAGAATTACTGATGTTTGGGGCATCCCTTCTCCCATCGACACTGTCTTTACAAGATGTAACTGCGAAGGAAAAACTTACTTCTTTAAGGTGAGGAAAATAACTTAACCAAAGGAAAAATGGCAGCATTGTATTCACTGATGTATCATGAGGATTCAAAAAGATAGGCTCATGTTAAATGCAGCAATCCTACTCTTATGTTCTTGTTAATGGATATTTAATGATAGGAACAACAAAGCCTAAAGATTACACACAATTAATGGACTGTGTGTTTCTAGATTCTTTCTCCTCTGATTTATAAAAAAATGAGCTGTATTTGTAGGCATAGAGTTAGATTTTTTTGAGGGGGTGAGGCAATTGGGGTTAAGTGACTTGCCCATGGTCACACAGCTAGTGTCAAGTGTCTGAAGCTGGATTTGAACTCAGGTCCTCCTGAATCCAAGGCCAGTGCTTTATCCACTACGCCACCTAGCTGCCCCTCATAGAGTTAGATTTAATCTCTTAGTAGGCACATATTTAATGATTCATCAGTGTAGGCTATTCCTCCACCAATGATGACTGAAAACCTTCTATACTTTAGTACATACCCTCATGAATTTTTCTAGCCAAAAATAAAACAAATAATACATGTAGTTGTAGAAAATTTGAGCCTCTTTAAACCCAGTGAGGCAGCTTCTCAAGTGGCATATATTCACTGGACCAATACTGGGCCATATCTAGCTTGGTAGGAACCACTGAACCTGTGCTCTGCCCCCCATGACTCCTATCTATGACTACCCTTCCAGTAATATTTTGTATTTCTTTTCCCCTCTCTACCTCCACCCTTTTCATCTATTCTTCATTCTTGTCAAATTAATTTAACTATTCCCCATATATGAGTCTCCCTCTTTCTTCAGTCTCTTTGCACAAATCCATCAGGTCCAGAATGCACCCCTTAACTCTATTTTATAGCATTTTATAACAACTCAGATGCTACTTCCTAAATGAGGCTTTTCCTGACACAAACCCCTCCCTATTACTAGGTATAAGACTTTCTCTTGATGCTTCTATTAACGTTATATTTATTTGTCCATGTTTACATTATATAACTAATAGAATGTAATCCCCCGAGAGCAGGAACTAGTTTTGTCTATTTCTCAACACCTACCTAGCAGCATACAGGCACTTTACAGTTATTTAATGTATTGAAATTGTTGAGGGCATCATGCTTTAGAAAGGGTATTGGATTTCGACTTCATTACCTGGCTCCTTATCTTATTACTTGTTTGACTTTGGACAAATCACTTAATCCAGTTTCTTTATCAATAAAATGAGAGGAGTTGGACTAGTTGACCTCTAGCTACTGTCAGCTTAGATCTATGGTTCTGTGATCCTAAATGAATTTGAATTACCTTTGCACCATGATGGAACAGTAGTAGGAGATAACTTAAAAAAATACTTTCCACCAAGTTAAAGGTTTTACCGTAGGCATTTAATTTATAAAGTATTTATTGAACTCCCCCTCTTCCCAACCCCCCAAGATCAATTCATGTTTTGTTTCACATATTAGAATTCTCAGTTCTGGAGGTTCACCAATGATGTAAAAGATCCGGGTTATCCTAAACCAATTGTCAAGGGATTTGGAGGTCTAAATGGAAAAATAGTGGCAGCTCTATCAGTAGCAAAATACAAAAACAGACCGGAATCTGTGTATTTTTTCAAGAAAGGTATGTCATGTTTAAATTATCTGCAGATTTAATTATGACACTTTTATAGATGGGGGAGTACTAGCTTGGAAGTCTCAAAAGGATTGGGTTCTAGTGCCCAGTTATACCACTAATGTGTTGCTTGATTTTTGTAAAATTACATAACATTTTTAGGCTTCAATTTTCCTGACTCATAAAATGAAGGGGCTAAAAGTTGAATTAAAAGCTCCTCTGCTAATTATTTTAATTATTGTTTTATGATTTTACTGTAATGACTCTTGAAATCTTTTTTGGGGGGGAAGGTGCTTAAAACATATGAAACATGAATAATAAATCAGTTCATACTTTGAAAGCTACTTTTTTACCTTTTCCTAAACGAACAACTTTCACAATATAATCTATTTCCATAATAGGTGGCACCATTCAACAGTATGTTTACCAACAGGAGCCAGTTAAAAAGTGTTCTGGAAGAAGATCCACTATAAACTATTCCGTTTATGGAGAACCCACTCAAGTCAGGAGGCGTCGCTTTGAGCGAGCTATCATTCCCTCCCAAACACATACCATTAGAATAAGTTATTCACCTGCCAGAGTCACTTATCAAAAAGGTAAACTGCACATTTTCTTACCTATTAAGAATGAAGAAAGTTTAAATGATTGTTATTTGGCTTCACATAAACAACTAAGCAGTCTGAATTGGCCGGGGGTGGGGGGTGTTCCTGGAATTCAGAATTATGCCACTCTATGTTATTTGGTGCAAAGACTTTACTCCCAGTAATTACAGAAAGGCCAGTGCTGTATTGGATCTACCTCACTTTTCCTTTCTGGGAAAGGTTTCCTTTACTCAAGCAGGTTCATGGTCTGATTTAAGGTTATGTGTTACTTACTCAAATATCTTTTGTGATATAAAAAAATGTGTCACACACAGGTTTCCTTCATAATGAAGTTAAAGTGAATACAGTTTGGAGAGGCCTTCCAAACATGGTTACCTCAGCTATAGCACTGCCTAACATGAGAAAACCTGATGGCTATGATTACTATGCCTTTTCTAAAGGTAAGTGATTAAGATAAACCTAGAGCTGACTATTCAACCATGAATAATTCAAAGACAGATAATTCTAAATATCTTTGCTATAATCGTTTAAATTCAATTTAGGTATAAAAGATTGTATCCTATTATTACTCATCTTAGAACTGAGTAAATTTAAATAAGAGTAATCTGAGTAAAATTTTATAGCTTCAACCTGACATCTGTGAAGCTTTACTGTAAACTTTATGATAGAGTATACAAGATTTAACCACTAAATTCACTTAATTAGCCTAAGAATTTTCCTCCAGCGTTTCATTATTTTATAGATTAGTACGGATACTTTTTTGAGGAGTTAAATAATTTGACATGTGACATATAAATGAAGTAAAAAAGGATTTCTCTTGATGGTTTAGGGTTCGAATCCCACCTTTTACTTTATTCGCTTAAGTTGGGAAAATCATTTAACCTATCTGGGCCTCAGTTTCCCATCTATAAAATGACACGGTTGGAGCAGATAACCATAGGTTTATATGACTTATACTTTTGAAAAAAATTCATTTAGAAATTATTAGTAGTATCATATTTGAAATATAAAAATTCATATTGCAAACTATTGGGTTTTATTTGTCAGAAAATTTGGATGTTCAAATGAGGGAAAAGGGCTTCAGTAGAATAATAAAAGCAAATTATTCCTATTATTAATTATTTTTCTTTTCATCTAGATCGCTATTATAACATTGATGTGCCTAGGAGAACAGCAAACTTAATCACCACCCGTTCCGGACAGACATTATCTAATGCCTGGTATAAATGTCCTTAAATAAGATTTCAAAAGAAGATATGAAAAACTTAACATTTTGACATGGAAATGATTTTATTAATAAAGATGTTGAAATGTGTGCATACCAATTTAAGTACAAAGCACTTTTAACCTCAGCAATTATTACACTAAAACAGTAGCAGATTTGACAGTCTTATTCACAACTACAACAATAGTTTACAAAGCTTTTAATTAATATTTCCTCTGTTTAGTCCTCCTCTGCCTCCCATTGCATGGGTCACCCCTGTAGGAGGAAAAAAAAGAAGTAAATATAAATGTTCCCTTTTTAAAAAAATCAACAAGGGCATCAGATTTTTCACTATTTTTATGATGGGTTGAATGCAAACTATTTCCAGTTTTTATTACTATTACATATTTAAAAATGAGTTTTACATTTTTATGACACTAACACTTAGTATACAATTTCTGTGTAGGGAAGTAGGATAAGGGAACTATTAAAACAGACTCCTCCATTTTTGTATTAGTTAGGTGGAATCACCAAAAAATGCTTTTTTTGGGAGGAAACAACAGATACAATATTTTAAGTTTTCCAATTGTATTTTAGATGAGGAAAGAACATGATTAAATAATGCATTGTTAAATGTAACATGAAGCAATAAACCTCTTCCCCCAAATTAGTCCCTGAAAAGTACATATTTGGTAGATGATGTTAATTTGCTCAGGTTTAGGACACTTGTTCTGATTCATATGAACTACTTCTCCCTCCTCCCCCCCTTTGTCCCCATCCCAACCATATTCTTAGTCATGGGAGAATCTTACCTCTCTGTCGGTTAAACTGACGACCCCGGACTCCTGTCCTGAAAGTCTGAGGCTGAAGCCTAACCCGTCTGAAAGGTTTAGGTTGACTACTGCTAGTATCTGAGAAGAGAAGATAGCTGAGATTAACTAAGTTTGTTACTGAAGCAAAAGCTAATTGCATGAATGTCCTTTAGATTCAATGTTTTTAAAAACTATTTAGTCATGTAACATGGTGAATTTTTTAAAACAAATAAAAACCTCAGAACAAAGTGCTTATCTTTTTCTTTGACTATTAAATATTATTTAGTCAACTGAATATTAATTTAATTTCATATTATTAAAAAATCTCAGACTGAACTATTTTATCTATCTATTCTAAACAGTTAAAAATTATTATTGCTATTTCTCAAGTCAAAATAATTTATCAAGAAAAACACTACATTTTATGCTTCACTTATTCTTTGATTAAAATATCTTAATCTTAACAGTTCCCTTTTCTTAAAGTAAAAGTCTCATGAAAAGGAAAGGACTCAAACCATTACTATGAACTTTACATGCTACATATGGATAGCTACACTTTTGAAGTTTACTTCATATTTATATTTCTTAGGGGAAAAAAAACCTCTCAGGAGGAGGGTACATCAGAAAAGAATCTAGGGGGCAGCAGCTAGGTGGTGCAGTGGAAGCACCGGCCCTGGAGTCAGGAGGACCTGAGTTCAAATGTGGCCTTAGACACTTGACACTTCCTAGCAGCTGTGTGACCCTGGGCAAGTCACTTAACCCTCACTGCCTCACCAAAAAAAAAATTTTAAAGATAAAAAAAAAAAATCTAAACTCATATATTTCTCAACTTTGGCAATAGAAAAAAGCGTTGATGGTAACAGAAAATTTCAGACAGACTACATTAATACAAACTAGGCAACAGTGTTTAGGAGAAAATATGCTTTGAATTTTAGTGTGGCTAAAAAGTGTCCTGAATTTCCAGAAGTGAGTGCCACTTTTCATGTAGGGGTGAGTGAGTGAGTGTGTGTATGTGTGTGTGCATGCACACACGCGTGACAGAGAGAAAGAGAAAGAGGCGAGCACGAACACTAGCTGTTGTTGGGAGTTAAGAGACACAAATTCAAGCCCAGCAATATGAAATTTACCAGCTATGTGACAGGGTAAAGTCACTTAACTTTTAAGTACCTCAGTTTTCTCATCTGTGAAATGGGAATAATACTCATTTTTCACATTCTTACAGTGAAGATAAAAATGAGAAAATACATGGAGAGTACTTTGTAAACCTTAACGTACAATATAAATATCAGTAATTATGTTTCTCTACTATAGAAAGTGCTATCCTCCTTTCCTTGTAATTGGCCCAGAAAATTCTAGAAGGAAACATTACAAAACCTGATGATTTGTTTTCCCCTCTAATGTTGAATAGCCTAACAAAGAGTGAGTTTTGTGACACAGCAAAATAAGGAGGGGTGGGGGTATAGGTGTTTGGCTTTGGGACCAATAAAATAATCCAGAGCAAAAAAAAAAAAAATGCTCTGAGCAGATCATTGGGGGATCAATATATTATTATATCAATGATTGAAAACTTTTGTAACATTGACTTAAAAATGAACTCAATATTCCTCTACTTAAAGTTGTATATCTATATACATATGCAAACTTACATCTATCCGTGTAAACACATGCAAAAGTAAGTGACCCTGTGATAGAAACAGTATAGGTATATTAAAAAGATCTTTGATTTGGGTCTGAGTACTGCCTCAGACACTAATTGTGGAATCATGAGTGAAGTCACTTAACTTCTCAGAACTTTCCTTGTCTTTAAAATTTGGAAACGATTCTTTTCACCGTACCTCACAGGGATAAAGTGAAGAAAATATTCTGAAAGCCCTAAAGCACGTTATAAGTAAATATGTGTTGCTATTATCATTAATTAGAGGAGATGGTATTAAGAACAGACTGGTTGCACCTATATTCTAGTCAAAGCAACAGAATGTACCTGCAGAAGAGCTGGATGGAGGATCTTGGCTGGTAGAAGGAAGATCGGACTCATCAGACGCCTGAACAGGCTCTTCCTCCTGTTGGCTATCAATCTCTAGGCCTGCTTCTGAACTAATTCTAATGAGGAAAAAAGAAAATCCATTAGGAACTACAAAAATGTTTCTGGTAGTAAAATGAAACTTCAGAAGACCATGGAAGTAAAATAGAAATTACTCAGTTGAATTCTTTTAAAAAACCACAGTGAAAACCTTTTACTTATAGTCAGCTGGCATCAACACCATTAATCTTCAAAGAACAAAATGTAAAATTTTCATTGTATTCCTCTCCTTTAAGAGGGCCAGATCTTTGCAAATTAGACATAGGTTAATACACCAAAACACATTTCTGAAAGTCTAGGAGCAGAAGTGGAGACATGGTGCAGTGAATCAGATTTAGGTCCAATAAGCCTTAACTGGTTTGAAGAACTTACTTCAGAAGCTCCTCCCCATAATTATCTAGGCCTTTCTTCTCTCTTTACCAAATTCTTATTCTCCTTAATAAATGCTTAAAGGTCTAACTCTTGTTAAAGCTTACAATTTATTGGCGACCACTCATTAGATATTTTAGACAGAATAGCTAGAATTTTAGCCCTTAACAGATGCTGATAACTATAACTAAATGCTGATAAATATAAGACAAAATCTTTCTCAAGCATACAGAAAGGCCTCTTTGCTAGGTGATCACTAAGGCCCTTTCCATTCTGAATTCTGTGATGCATATAATGGACGTTCATTTACAAAATATTAAATCCTTAGGGAAATTCCTCTAGATTTTCTTTCAAAAGTAACAAGACAAGGAGTAGCTTGGCTAGTGGATGAAATGCAGTTTATCACCAGATAGGTAGGTTATTTAACTTTTTAGTGCCCCAGGCAACTCTCTAGGCCTCCCCCAAGTTGTAAAGCAGCTGCTGATCTGTATCAGTTAAGAGTTTTCCACAAAGATGGTTTGGAACTGTGGGGACCAATTTTTAATTGGGGAGTGTTAGCTAAGCGGCTCGCCACAATATTGGGGCAAGGAAGGAGACTCGCAGCCTTCCTCAAAACAGAATAGGATTTATTTTAACAAGAACGAACTTAAACAAATAAACACACACACACACACACACACACACACACACGATCAGTAGGATCAAGGGAAAGGAAATAAAATGGGGGAAGGGAAATTATACAACCTGAAAAGATACCACAGCCCAGGAATCAGCTGAGCATAGCAGCTGAACTCCTGTCGCCTTTCCTGCTAGAATGCCCAATTCTCCTCCCCCAATCCCAGAAAACTCCCACACAGCCCTAGCCAATGGGATGGCTGCTCTGACAGTCATATGACTGCCCTCACTAAGCTTCCAATCATTATAATTTTTCCAGGCCTATGCAGGCATCAGCGAGTGGTGATGACTTGAGGTGCCAGCGCCATGGCATCAGCTACAACCTGTGGGTGGAGCACCATGCAGTTTGCGGAGCCTCAGGCCAGTGCTCGGAGGCATAAAAACCTCAAAATAACAATTAATTCTGGAACACTAATGCATTGTTGGTGGAGCTGTGAGCTGATCCAACCATTCTGGAGAGCAATTTGGAATTATGCCCAAAGGGCGATAAAGCTGTGCATACCCTTTGACCCAGCAATCCCACTTTTAGGTCTTTTGCCCAAAGAAATCATGGAAGGGGGAAAGGGACCCACATGTACAAAAATATTTATAGCTGCTCTTTACGTGGTAGCAAGGAATTGGAAGTTGAGGGGGTGCCCATCCATTGGGGAATGGCTGGACAAGTTGTGGTATATGAATACAATGGAATACTATTGTGCTGTAAGAAATGATGAGCAGGAAGAGTTCAGAGAAACCTGGAGGGTCTTACGTGAGCTGATGATGAGTGAGATGAGCAGAACCAGAAGAACATTGTACACAGTATCATCAACATTGAGTGTTGACCTACTGTGATGGACTATATTCTTCTCACCAATGCAATGGTACAGAAGAGTTCCAGGGAACTCATGATAGAAGAGGATCTCCAAATCCAAGAAAAAAAAAGAAAGAACTGTGGAGTATAGATGCTGATTGAACCATATTATTTCTTTTGTTTTGGGTGCTGTTGGTTTTTTTCTTTCTATTTTGAGGTTTTGCATCACTGCTCTGATTCTTTCTCTTGTAACAGGATTAATGCAGAAATAGGATTAATGTTATTATGTGTATATATATATGTGTGTGTGTGTGTATGTATATCTATATCTATATGTATATGTATGGAGATATATAGATATAACCTATATCAGATTACCTGCTGTCTAGGGGAGGGGGGAGGGAGGGGTGGGAGGGAGAAAAATCTGAAATTGTAAAGCATGTATAAACAAAAGTTGAGAACTATCTTTACATGTAATGGAAAAAATAAAATACCTCATACATTAAAAAAAAAAAAACAAACAAAAAAAACCAATTAATTCTTTACAGGACAAACTGTACTCCAATCCCAATCCCTTCCCCAAAGTTTCTTTTCTTTTATCTAGTAAGATTTCCTAAGCTTTGATTTTTATTTTTTAATTATTTTAACATTAAGCCATGTTTTCCCTTTCTTTGAAACTACACAGGCTTCAAAAGGAAGTAATAAAAAATTGGTTTACTTATCAGGACCAGTATTTTACAAAGCATTTTAGTGTTCTTTCAAGTGCTTAAAGACATTCTTAGTAGTAAAGAGATGACCATATAGTTTGTGGATTACCAGAATCCTTGCTTCTTTTTCCTTGGGCTTTTTGGTAATTTGAATGCTTGTTTGCACCCCCAGGCAGAAATAAAATGCCTTTAAATACTAAGCAATGACTTAAACTTCTGGTAACTAGCTCTTAATGAAGAAGTAGCAGATTTTCTTACTCAAACATGATTTTTATACTATCCATGTATTTAAATTATCCTTCATTACCACAAATAAACAAAGCTGGTTACAACTAAATTTCATACTATTTTTAAAGCTCAAACCTATTTAGTTAGTACTAGCAGCACTTTTCCATCACCCAAACCATCAGAAAGCTAGGCTATAGAGCCATTTTGCAGGTGATAAAAATGCTATTTTAAGATTTGAATTTAATGGTCCCCCCCCCCATCCTGCCAATAGCATACAAAGAAATATAAACGAGAAATATTTGATCATGCACTGAAATTGGGTTCTGATAAAAAACAAAAAAAATTGAGAGCATCTAAGGGAAATTTCTTGTAGTTTGCTTTAGTGGGGACTCCATTAAATCATCACTGTTAAGATGTCCTTAAAAGCAACAATTCCTTTTCATAGAGGCAATATTCAACATCCTAGGGAGCTATGTAGTGATTTGCTGGGGGGAGCTGAAGGAGGTTTAAATATGTGTCCATGAGGCCCAAATAGTGACTTACTCATTTTTAGTCAGAACATTCAGTACTACTAGTGCCCAACTTTCATAGAGTTGACAAACTGTGACAAAATCAAGTTCATTTTCACAGCTCTTTTAAGAATGTGAATCTGCCAATTTTCATCAAAGTATGAGAAAAAAATATTCCATCAAAATTTTAGACCTCAAACTTACTTTAGAAATCACCATGTTCACTCCCTTCATTTTACAGATGAAATGAAAGTTAACTTGATCAAGTCCTTCCACTGAATTACTGGAAGAACTGGGAACTCAAGCTGGGACTTTTCAGACTGCATTCTCTGGACTTTCACTACACTGCCCCTTAGAACTACTATGTAAAAAACCAGGATTACTAATATGTCCTAAAATAAATCATTCTAAATGATTTTTAAAAACCATTGTGGTTAGCTTAATGATGAAATCAACTATGTTTTAAAGTTTTTAATTTTGGTCAATAAGGTGAATGTTTCCAACAACTAATTAAAATGACTCAATGACATAAGTATTTAAAATGGCATTTCAGAGGTAACCAGTAGTTACAGAAATGAAATTGCTCTCTTGAGTCAGAGGGTAATCACTTGATTTTCAAAAACTTCCCTTCTTGTAAAGGCAAATCTCAATTATCCAAGCTAATAACACAGGGGAATCATTATTCAGTATTTTGTTGGCACACAGGAACCAACAACATAAGAAAGGGACTAAGAAACTTGCTTTGTGGTAAACAATTCAATCTGGAAATAGTAAATTCTTATTTAAAAATTCAGACAGGAATAAATTTCATCCCACTGTTATTTACCCCACTAGCACCCAAAGAAAGCACTATTTATCAAGTAAACATATTACCCTTCAGGCTCTGTCTCCACAAACACTTCATCTCCATCATCACCTGTCCCTGTTTCTGCAGTTGTGGATAAAGTGCCAGTAGATGTTGTCACCATTGGAACAGACTGAGATGCATGCTCAGAAGTATCAGAAGTAGTACTTTCGGTAAATACAGTCACTTCAAAAAGACAGGAAAAACAATTTAATTTTCTAAACCCCTCAGCACACAATATTTAGGAAGAAATGGGAAGGGTCAGACAACAGTTTCCATTTTTGCAAGAGATTTGTTATACACAATTAAACCGACTACTAATCCCAGGCATCTGGCATCATGTTTTACAGACTAAAACTTACCTGGAGCTGCAACTTGTAGGGGAGTGGTAGGAACACTTCGGCCACCAGATTCTTCTTCATGTGCTAGGAAGAGGGGTGTTTCATACATACCTAAGCCTAAAGACAATTGTATTAATGACCTCACTAAATGCCTATGAGAAAAAAAAACAAGACTCCTGAGCGCTATTAAGGTGAAAATGAAGTTATCTATCACCATGTAAAGCCTATTGAAATATTCAGTTGGGTCATTTTTAATCAGCAGATCAAGCAGAAATCATGATTCTTTGGAAACATTTAAAGTTCTAAATATAGGCTTTATTTTTTCTTATATTTGTCATAAACAGTCCCTTTTATTAATATATTTTTCTCAGCACCAAAGGGAAAGAACTGAATTTAGTTAAACATTTAGTAAGCATCTATATGCATGAAAGATACTGTACTTGCTACTGTGCAATCCTATATATTATCCATTTAATAGTTATTAAGTACATATTATGTATGAGGCAAAGAAATAAGATACAGTCCTTCCTATCAAGAAATTTACAGTTAAGCTGGTAAATAAGACACATGAAAGGATACCAATACAGAGCTATATATGTGAAGCTCAGAAGAGCTTCCAGCAAAAGCAAGCCTAAGGACTTAATTATAGACTAATGACACACACACGGCACACAAATCTTTCACCAAGCTCTGGTGACTTACCTATCCCATTATTTAGAATATGAAAATTCAGGTGATTTCAAGGTTTATTTACCTCCTTGAGATGCAAGCTGACCAAGATCTGAGTGGCTAGAACTTGTTTGTGGCATATCTTCAGGGGGTCCAAACCGGAACCTAGGAACACCAGCAACCTGAGGAGAACTAGAAAACAAATTTCTAGCTGAAATTTCGCAAAATCCAACCTATGGTTTCTTTTGTCAAAAAGTACGTTATTTTAAAATAATTACAAGTGAAAAAAAAAGAATTTCAAGTCCAGAAATGAACACGTTATTCCAAGTATCATTTATACTTGGTTTACAGAAAGCATTGTGTATATTTGAGGGGCATAAACTGATGTTTTAATCATGTTACTATTTAAACTAATTTGTATTTCTTACACTCGCTGAAATATAACAATTGATGCTGAAGAGAAACTATTTAGAAGTAAGCTGGATAATAGGAATAAATTAGATAATTGGAATAAATCAGGTTGGGAATAAAAAGTATGGGTATGTATGGATTCTTTTTTGGAATTAAAAAACAACACATCCAAAGAACTAGAATTTTTTTACTTATATCTCAATGTTTGTAAATGAATATATAAAATTCTTATGAACAATTAGACAATTTTATAAGGAAAAAAGGAGGGAAAAGGAAAACAGGAAAAAAATTAATTATTCACATCATGACTTACTGAATTGCTTCTGCAAATCCATCTGTACGATGTGGTACCACAAGAGTTGGGGTACTTGGCACAGTTCTATCTTCATCATCAAAAAAGTGCTGCTGCTAAAGCAAAGACTAAAATTAAAAGCTACACAAGTATTCAGTATTTAGAACAGGGCGTGCATGTAGAAGGTGTTTGAGGATCAAGCTGAACTGATAATTTTCACCTTTTGCTAGATCTGAACTGCTACAGATTCCCCAAGTTTCCTTATGATTCAATCAAAGTGACAAACTATTTCCAACAGAAAAGAGATAAAGGAATTGACAACCAACAGAAACTCTAGCCTTTGTAGACTGGTTGAGGATACTGGCATCATTATTAAACCCATTAACTCCATATTCAGAAGAACACAAAACTTCTCTCTGTCAGGTACCACACTAGGTGCTGGGCATACAAAGACAAAAGTGAATCAGTCCCTGCTCACAAGGTCACACGTAAGTACACATATAAACAAGTACCAAATATATACACTAATATATGGGGTACAAGAATATTAAAAACCAAGGGGTCAAGAAAGGTCACTTATGGGAGACAACTATCTGAAAGGAAAGGATGAAAGAGGTAGAGCAAGAATGAGGGTGGAGTGGAAGTAGGGAGGTGAGGGGAGAGTTGCTCATAGGTGTCTGTACAAGGGCATGGAGATGAAGTGTTGTACACAGAGAACAACAAGTTGGCCAATTTAGTTGGATTATAGAGTATGGGGGCTGGTGGAGGGGAGAGGTAATGTATCATCATCTTAAGAAAGATAGGTTGTAGCCATATTGCGAAGGCATTAAATGCCAAGCAGAGAAGTTCAAATCCTAGAGGCAATACGGAACCATTGGACTTTGTTGAGCAGGAGAATGGAATGGTCAGACTTGTGCATTACAAATAAAAATGTGGTAGCTGTGGAGAGACGCTGACAAAGGGAGATAGTATGTTAAGTAGGCTATTATAATAGTACAGGCAAGAGAGAATGAGGCTCAGATGTGAATATAACATGGAGAGCCAATTTATGAATATTTTAATTTAACTCTGGAAGTTTTTAGAAGCAAAAGCCATTGAATAAGGATATTGCTCCCCAAGGAAAGAATTTTATTTTGCCACATGCTTCACTTAAAAAAAAGATAACATATGATTGCTATTTTTAAGTTATCTTACAAACCAGAGTTGGACATGCTTTTAATCCCAATAATATTTTCTTTAGTAGTTGTTACTTACCATGCCACCTATCCCAGGAGTCAGTTGAAGCCCTCGTCCAACTGACTGTCTTCGTGTCATCTGGATTCTCTGTGTGGTAAGGAATAATAGGATGTTCTTTTTTCTTTCTTTCTTTTTTTTTTTTTGCGGGGCAATGAGGGGTTAAGTGACTTGCCCAGGGTCACACAGCTAGTAAGTGTCAAATGTCTGAGGCTACATTTGAACTCAGGTCCTCCTGAATCCAGGGCCAGTGCTCTATCCACTGCACCACCTAGCTGCCCCTAGGATGTTATTTTCTAAGGGATTTAACCAACCCCACCCCTCAAAAAAAACCCCAGTAAAGAAAAATAGAAGCAGCTGACTAGCTAATCACTGAATTGCCAAAATTCAAACATTAGTCTTTAATCACATTAGGAATCGTGTAATGATCTGGATCTTGGATTAAAAAAAAAAACAATAAAACCCATTAATTTGGACTAAGGATAGAGAAAGCAAATATAAATGAAAGTGTAATTAAAAAAAAATGAAGCTTTCTTTTCAAATGCACATTAACTAATTAAGCTAATAAGTTATTACCAGACTTGTTTTTACTAATAGTAAAGATATTATATAATTCTATATATTTTCTATAATTAAACTAAGGCTTATGCTTATTCCTTTTTCTATTTAAAGTCCCAGCCCCTTATACTTTATGGCTCTAAATAACTTCTGACTTCCGAAGAAGTTTATAGGTTCTCTATGGTAAATTTCCATGGTTACCACATATCCTCTAGTCAAGTATTAATGTCATTTTTGTCCACGATGATGTCATTTTAAACACACTCACCCACCCATACCCATCCCTCACACACTTTCTCTTTCTCTAAATAGACATACACAGAATTAGTAGATATCATGGGGTATAAACGTGGAATACAGGTTCACCTTTAAACCCTTGTTACTACTATTCAAAACTAGCTACTAATACCTAGATTTGCCCAAACCCACTGCAGCTAAAAAGCATCAGACTGAAATTCAATACAAAACATACCTACATAATCTAGAAATTTACAAGTATGAGTATGCAGGTACAAAAATACATGAGCATAAATAGCAAACCATATATCCTTAAGAAAACAAAACAAAACTGAAGACTAAGATTTCTTTTCCTCCAAAGAAAATGTAACTAGTTGCTAGACCAAATTTTATTTGAAATTCAACCTAGTCAAAATTTTGCTTTTAACAATGGAAATAGTGACCAATTTTTTCTATCAACCATGACTACAGTAATTCCAAATTACACCCACTCACTGTTTTGCCTTGTTCTTTCTAAAATTCTCACCACTTACATAAGCCAGCAAATAAATCACTGCCATATTTGAGGAAGAAGAAATCCAAGAGAAATCAGTTGTTTCAGTAATTTAAGAATATATTCGATACCAGTAAATGGAAAAAATATTATCTAAAAAAAAAAAAAGTGAAAAATAGAAAAAGCTAATGTATTTTCTACAAGTCAGATCCTTAAAAAATATATAGCCCTTTTTAGTACCTGGACTGGGGGTCCCAACTCCTGAGGAGGGGCATGGATAGTTAGCCGTGGGGGAAGTGGGTGAGGTGGTCTTCGGGGTGACTGAGGTGCCCGAGGACCCTGTCTTTCAGATGCTGATGACGGTTGTTGTTCTCTAGAATTCTCATGGGACAGAGATGATTCTGTAAGAGAAACTCCTTCACCTTTAGGGAAAAGAAACAATACAAAATTGTCACCACTGGCTGAACAGACATTTTTGATTAAATATTCCTGTTAGCAGTGTTTTAACCATCTGAATAAAGTAGTAAGATACATTTCAGAATATCTGAGAGCAATCAGATTAGTCTTGAAAAATAATGAAACCACAGGCCTTGGCTTCTACTTTAACACTTTAAGGACTGATCTGTAATTTTATTGCTTTGTCCTCTATTAATAAAGATTACAACTCCTTTACAACTCAGTAGGTCTTCAGGGGTTTCTTGGGCATAAAATCCAACACCCTGTAACCAATCTGATAATGAGACTCTCCAAACTTTAGTTTGGTCCTTGGTACAAAGGACATAGTTTGGCCTGGATCCATACACAAAGAAGCTTTTCTGGCTTGGAAGGATCTGTCAGTATTCATGCTCTGCTATCAAAGCTGCTGAACTAGCTGCTGAGATGGGATCACTTCTATACCACAATGGAACAGCATGTTAGGGGAGCCTTTCTTCTAAGGTAAATACTTCACTTATTGTCTTTCGCTGTTTGGTTCCTTCAGGTAGTATAAAGATGGAAATATCCTGTTATGGAAGTTAGAACAGGATTTTACATTGTTGACTGGACCAGTGCTTAGAAATTCCACCAATCAATTCTGAAGTATAAATCAACCTATAAATGAAAATTACATAACCTCTCTATACCTTGGTTTTCTTATCTGTAAAATGAAGAATTAGAATAGATGACTTCTGAGGTACCTTCCAGCTATAAATCTGTGATGCTGTGATTTTCATTACAAAATCACAAATTCAGACATCTTTCACATATGTAGCTTAGCTTATTATTCCTTTAGAAGCTTAGACTGACCCCTGCTGGTTGCAGAAGACAAAGGAGAAATTAATAGCTTTGTTGTTTTTTAAAACAATTCCACCTAAAAACATAAGCAATGCAAGAGAGCATTAACCATTATTATACCCATTCTGATGTATACTTTTCAAAAATTTCACATATTTTCAATTGACCTTTACAGTCTAGTGAGGTAAGGAACTTATCATTTCCACCTATTTATACCTATGGAATTTGAATTCAGTCCACTAACACATTAATTCTCTTTGAAGTTATAACCTAAATTACGGTCAGGATCAACCCGTTTTGTACAAATCAGCGATGTATTTTGAAACAAATCTACAGTAAATTCAGAGAGAAAAAGGTTCTTTTGTTTTTGCTTTAAAAAACAAGTGAAGGGCAGCTAAGTGGCACAGTGGATAAAGCACCAGCCCTGGATTCAGGAGGATCTGAGTTCAAATCTGACCCCAGACACTTGACACTTACTAGCGGTGTGACTCTGGGCGAGTCACTTAACCCTCATTGCCCCAAAAAAATTAAAAAAAAAAAACAAGCGAAATATAATTCTCACCCCCATACTAATAATAACCCCCCCCTCACCCCGGCCCAAACAAAAAACACATCTTTTAATCTTACCACCATTCTGAGAATCTGCAGCTCTCTGGTTACTTTCCCCTCCTGTACTTTCTTCTGTTTCGGTACCTGGATCAGTACCATTACCACCCTGAATATAAAACCACTCTGATGACTCAGTACAAATGAATAGCATTTAATACTATAGTGCACAATAAATTATCTAGAGTGAAACAGGAACATATTAACAAATGGAATAACAAATAAGCAATTTTAGGCAGTAACAAATTGACATCTGATTTCAGATAAAGCTGGCAATTTAAGACCACATTTCTATAGATATGTCCTTGTAATAACACAAAAACAAGAGACACTGTGATACGCTAGAAAGAACACTGTACTAAGAGTTAGGTAACTGTGTCCTTGTCTACACTTGGCAGGAATTAACTACTTGTGTTTAAGTTACCACCCTAGTCTGAACCTGTGACTGAGTTTATAAAATCAGAACTGAACTAATGTTCTGATCTACAAGGCACTTTTCAGTTCTAAAATTTTATTATTTTTAAGTCCTTTATTTTGTGATACATTTGCCATATCTTCAGAAATACAAGAGTAGCTATTAATCTAAATATCTAAAATCTCAAGAAATAGTTATAAATTTAGTAATAACTTCAATACAAATTTGATTTTGAAATAATAGACATTTTACAGAGTGCTTTAATGTACCAAATTTGAAAACTGCACAAGTCTTGCCAAAGGAGCTACTAACAATAATATCTTGCATTTTTATCATGCTTTAAGGGTTATGAAGTTATGTTTTTTCATCTGTAAAATGGGGAGTTTGGACTATGTAGTCCCTAGATCTATGACTTCATTTAATCCTTAGACTAACCCTATGAAGTAGCGTTTTATATAGCTATCATTTCTTTAAAGCTCAGAGAGCCAAAATAATTTCCCACTTGGTACTGTAGGTATTACATACTGGAAGTAGGATTCCAACTTCAATATTCTTTCTACTACACTATAATGCTTCTCCAAGTTTAACTCCAATTAAAATATCCAAGGAGGTCCCCAAATAATCTTTCATTTAGTCCAAAGCTGAAGAATATAACATTAATACTACTTTGATTCACTGAAAATATTGTTATTTCTGTAAGACTTCAAAGAGTTTGTAAACATTCGTGAACATTTTTTAATAAATTCAAAATTTCTGATAAATTTGTTGTCGGTCTATAATTTATGCCTTTCTAGATTGTTTGGAGCTGGAGAATTTGAGTTTAAAGTCAAGATAACTTTTAGAACAAGTTATGACTACTGGAAGATACTAAAAAAGAGCAGATGAAATTGAAAACTAAGTTCAAAACATTCAATGCATTAGGGTATATTAAATTGGCTTCGGATTACTTGTGACAATTTTTGCATTATTGGTAATAACTTGTTCGAGATAAGACATAAGACACAGGATAATTTCTCTAAAGCAAAGATTATGTTTTACCTCAGCATCATCAGCTTCATAGGCGTCATTGCCATCTGCACTACCAGTGCCTTCATTACTATCTTCACCTTCATCTCCCATCCCCGTGTCTTCATCGTCATCATCGTCATCCTCGTCATCATCATCCTCGTAGTCCTATTAGGAAAAGTCCAAAATTGCAAATAAAAAACGTTTAGGTAGGCCAGCTGAGGTGCCTATTCTAATACACAGTTAATTCAAATGAACAGGTGCTGACCAGAAAGAATGAAGTATTACAACTGTAGTATACTGGTAAGTTCAACTACAACATACTTTTTAGAGTTAATGCTCAAAATGAAATTCATTCCTTTAGGCCATACTACCTATGAGAAATACCTTGGGAACAATAAATGCTTATGGCTTGGTCTATGTAACAAAATCAGACAGCAAACAAGGTATCCAAATGAGACCTCCCCACCACCCACAAGTCCTCAGGTACTCCATTTTACACATAATAACATGTGTAACTGACTTGCTTTTTAGAAGAAGGTATAGTAACATCTATAAAGAATTATAGATGACAAAATCTGTTAAAGGAATAATGCTAAATGTGTAAAAAACTGCCGATTTCATTCTCACCCTAATCTGCTTCTATGTAGCAGACCAGAATTCCCCATGACCTCTAAGAAGAAGTAAGTTAGGCTTAGAAAAAAATAAAGTTCCTTATCCAAAGAAGCATCACAGAATCTCTCTCTCCTCCTACAGGAAAACCTAGGAAGGTGCCACACTGCCAGGGTAACTTTTTTTCAGAAGGAGCAGGGCAAGATGTCCTTTCAGTCTTTTCCTTCAAAAGCACTGAATGATAGGGTATCTCTCTACATTAGGTGGTCAGTCTAGTTACACAAGTAATGGGTCCCCGAGGAACCAAGAGAGCTTGAATATCTCCGATAACAATTTATTAAAAGCATTAAGTTGCATTGTTCAGAGTAAATACCCAAGGATCCTAAAGCCATAAAAAAAAGAATTAAAACCTAACTGCAATTATATCTTACTAAACTTTATAATGTTATAAAATATGAAGACCAAAAGCTCAGAAAAGGGGTAAGAATACTTAACCAGGCATGGGAGAAAATTAGTATTTATTCATAGAATTTATATTGCATCATCCAGACTAAATAGAGCCTGTGATTCTGAGCCAATTCCACACCACCTTTACCTCTTGTTCACCATCATTTTCATCATCGTCGTCGTCATCATCATCACTGTCTATAACAATGACATCATCTCCTTTGGACTGGGCATCCGGGACAGATGATGACGTCTGCTGATCTGACTGCAGGGGTCCAAGATCAATTTGAAGGGACTGAGAGGTTTCTTCACTGTCCTCCATAGGAGTATAATCTCCCTGAGTGACTCCCTTAAAAAAACATAATTAAATATGCTGAAATAAGGAGTGACTTTTAGGCTATGCTTAGCCAAAAGAAAACTAATAATAATAATATCTAAATAAAAAATATCTTTCAAATGCCCTAACTTATTTGATCAATATGTCTCTCAAAATAAGCCATGGCAGCTGCTACAACGTACCATTAACTACTTGCCACCCAAGAAAAATAACATTCATCACCATGGAAAAAAATTAAAAGGACGAAATATAATCAAAATGTGTTTCTTCTAAAATCGCAGCAGTCATTTAAAAAAAAATCAATTCTCTGATCTACAGGTTTGGCTTAAAGTCAGTATACTAGAAAAAGAATTGTTTACTGATTCAAAAAGTTGAAGGACAGATCAAAATGCCTTTGTGAATTACTTCAAAACCAACAGTAGAATTTGGTCTGCCTAAGAAAAATTGTTTTCATGGTAGGTGTAAAATGTGAAAATGGAAATTCACACATTACCAATTATTTTCTTTTAGTTCTGACACTGAAACATAATGGTAAAAGGATATAATTCGGGGCAGCTAGGTGGTGCAGTGGATAGAGCACTGGCCCTGGATTCAGGAGGACCTAAGTTCAAATCCGGCCTCAGACACTTAACACTGACTAGCTGTGTGACCCTGGGCAAGTCACTTAACCCCAATTGCACCCCCCCCCCAAAGGATATAATTCTCCACTATCTTTGCATTTAAAGGTTTGACTTGCTGTATCTACTAAAGGAAAAATAGAGTTGGCAATTGAATCTCTTACTTCAAAGACAGTTAAATTAAGCAAAAAATTTATTTGGACAACAAATTTAGTTAATTATTACTTGGGAACAAATCACCTAAAAATTATGACTTCTCTATTAATAGAAAAGCTTCACAAGTCTGTTTTGAAAAATAATGTGACAAAATAAAATTTAGACCCCATTTCCAGAGCTAAAGCCCAGCAGGCAAGCTGCTCCCTGAGCCTGGTAGGACAACAATCTTTTCCGATCACCCTCTGGATGATCTATCTCCCTGCTCTGGGTTAAGTCACATAATTCACCAGGTGTTCTCTGATCAAAGGCAAACAGTGGACAAACTCGGAAAATCCTGCAATGAATCAAACTTGCCTCATGCTTGCTGTTCCCTCATTGTCAGGACTACAGCTCACTGGGTAGCCACTAGTGTTAAGTATTGAGATCTCTCCACACTACCTGCCCCCGGGTGGGGCCCCAGCACATGAGTCTTGCTCCTTGCTAGGAAGCATTTTTCCTCACTCTGAAAATAACACTTTATTTCTCTGTTTAGCTCCATTCAGAGGTTAGAGTCCAGTTCTGATCCAATTGATAGATGTTTTATGAAAACAAAAGAACCAATAAGGCAAAAGAAGTCGGGTCATATAACTTCAGTTAACCTTGATGTTGAATCCCAAATGCTGGATAATAAAGCCTTTTCTCTATCAGTTCCCTGCGGCTATAATAAAATTCACCTAATGTTGGGGATAATTTTGGGGGCAAGTTTTAGAAACTAGTAAGACTGAGCAAAATTGCATATCGAATGAAAAGGAAAATCATAAGAAATTTTTTAAATTCCCAGATGTTAACCTTTATAAAAACAAAACTAATTCCAAGTCATTTGTTACTTTATTACTTAAATTCATTTGTACTATACTTACTTCTCCAATAGAATCTTGTGAATCCTGATTTACAAGGGGCTCAACCTCCCCATCATTGCTCTCTTCTGCCATAACTTCCTCCTGAATCATCATGTTTAGAAAATGAAAGATAATGTTTTGCTTACAATTAACCCTTTAGGTATTTGAAGAAGATGATAGTCTTAAGAGTCTTAAAATCTAATAAGTATATTTAAGCAATATTCCACTATACTAAAACTATCAAATATAATAAGAAAAATTTACTCTAAAGGAGGAAGATAAAAAGGATAAAAAGCAAGATTTTAATTTTAATTCAGATTTAAAAGGTCTAATATCTAGACTGTTATTAGTACTAAAGTCATTAATAATCTAGAGGAAATGTGTAGCATTTGGCAATTATAGAATTATAAGTAAATGACCTAGAAAGAAATAGTTCATCTTTTTATATTCTTTGCTCTAGGTTCATAATCATTTTTGTGTCAAGGAACCCTTTGGTAGTTTGGTGAGGCCTGTGGACCCTTTCAGAATGTTTTTAAATATATAAAATAAAATATATAGATATATAAAGGAAATTATATTTATTTATATTTATTATATATATTTACATATATAAATATAAATTATATTAAAATACAATTATTAAAAAAAATCATAGCTCACCCTCTTTTTCTCTCCCCCAAACTATCTATGGATTCTTTAGGTTTGGATATAAAATGTACACAACTGTTTTTAAAAGAGTTACTTAAGACTAAACAACATTATTATTTTTTCTTTGGTGTACATAAATCAAAGCTTATTGTTAGTACATGTTGAAGGCACAAAGAAAACAAGCCACTAGAATAAATATAGGAGTTTTGGGTATGTGGGACTAAAAAGCCATTTCATTATATTTACACTTATAAGGCAGTTCATTATCACATGAAAAATAAAATAAAGGCCCAAATTCATTTTAATATTTTATGGCACATTCTAAATTTATTTGTTGTATTAGATCTTTCCTGTTTAAAATGATTATGGTTCACAATTATTTAGTCATTACCTCAGGATATTTCTTATGCAGAGATTTTCCTTGCAATTTACTCTCTTTCTACATCCACCAACATCTAAATCAAAATTAACTTGCGTCAATGAACCCAAATCAAATATTCACTTCCAATAGGCAAAAATATCAGCAAACATTAGAACGCATTATTTTGTTACAAACCTCAGGCCCTACAGGGGGTATGCTTTTTAATTTCTTCGAAAGAGGCATCTCTATTGGTTCTTCAGGGTTTTGCTCTGATGTCTCTATGGTGCCATCATCTTCCTCTTCACGTGCACGTTTAGGCAAAGATGAGCTTGGAGTAGCTGAAACTTTGAAGTCAAGTCACTATTTTAAAAATTATAATAGTAAACAGTGCTTAAACAGAGAGCATATACAATTTCTCTTCCCCCTTAAACTGACTTCTGTCCCATTCATTCATAGCACTGGACTCTATCATGTTCCCAGAAAACCTTGTCATTAGGCATTTCATCAACCTGCCAGATTGTATCAGTTTTGGTATTTTCATTTCAGCAGTACCTTCGGCACCCTTTGTCTCTCTGATTGGAGGGAAGAACAAAAAACTCCTCCCAAACCTCCACTTAAAAAGGGCTTCCAGGCAGGCATCTCTTCATTTCCTTCCAGCTTGTACTCCTTGGACTGGACTCCAACATGCTCCTCCCTGCCCCGACCTCCTTCATGTGTTGCCTTCCCCTACTAGATTCTAAGTTCCTGGGGGACTATCCTTTTCATATTTGTATCCCTAGAGCTTATTAGCACAGTGCCTGGCACATAAAGTGCTTAGTAAGTGTTTAGTTAGTCATACACGTGATTAGTTTGGTCTATATTTTTGGCATTTGTGATTTATAGCGTTAAGATGAATTTTTATTGTAAATTGGTGAGAGCTTACTTGGGGTTATGAAACCTACCTTCCAAGGATTACATTTGTAGCATAAATATTTGAAAAGAATTGGCCCTTTGGTCTGGTCATGAAATTTTAAAAAAAATAGTTTTTAGGTCTTGCTAGGCACAGTGGATAATGATGAACTTGGAGTCAGGCAGACTCTAGTTTAAACTTTTCTTTGGACATTTACTAGGTTATGTGAACCTGGACATATCACTTAACTTCTTTCAGCCTTAGTTTCCTTATCTGTCAAATGGTGGTAATAAAAGCATCTATCTCCCAGGCTTGTTGTGAGGAGTGCAGATAAAATAATATTTGTAAAGCACTTTACCAACCTGAGTAGTACATAAATGCTAGCTATTATTATTACAATGGAGGCAGAATTGACAGGACTTGTGACTGACTGGATATCAGAGTTCACATATAGTAATGTCCAAGATGGCAGAATTACATGATCTTCAGGATTTGAGGCACAAATTACTAGCAAAGATTTTTATGAGCCTGTTTCCAAACTAAGTAAACTTTTAGGAATACATTCTAACATGCCTCAAAAAAATAGGAAGTACCTAAGTAAGGGATAGTACATTTAAAATACTATAAAATCATAGCTCAATGTTCCCATACATAAAATAAAAATTTCTGTGACAAGGTATTCAGATTTGAATGGGTAAAGTCCCCAAATTCACCAAGTACTTGAAAATGTTAACAGTCTGGAGAAATCATCTTTATCATCATATCAGGGTGAAGAGTGTTTCCCACTATATTATATAAAGTCCAACTTTTATTTAGAAAATTAAACTTACCTGTACCAAATACTGCTGTTGAAGTGGAGGGTCTTTCAATTGGTGAACTTTGAACAACTTCTACAATGTTGGGGGATGGTTCTTGGCTAGCTGGCTCAATCTGAGGATGACTTTGTTGAGTGGGCTGCACAAAGGCTGTAGCCTGTGTTTGTTGCTGAACAGTTAAAATGGGCTGAGGGATAGAGGGCTGGACATTGGGACTGGTAGAACGAACAGACCCACTTGTGCTTCCAAAAACTGGAACATGATCCACAGGTCCTTCTGATTGCATAGCTGAAAGAGAAAGGATTAAAATTTAGTTAAAAAGAAAAAAAAAGAGCCAACTATCTTCTACTGTTCAGACCTTTCCAAATAATGATTTTAATTTTTTTTAGGAAGGCATGGCAAATGAGATGCTATTAGTAATAATTGATAGTATAGGAACTATCTCTTTCAGATATTTTCCAGAGTGTATCAGCATCACACTATGTATAAACGCTTCTTTGCCAAAAAGAATAAATACAAACCTAACATTCAACAAGTTGAAATAGCAGGCAATAAAAACATCACAGATGTTTGTATAGTATTTTACAATAAAATACTTCCTTAAAATAACCCTGCAAGACAGGGAGGACAAACATATACCCTCATTTTAACGAGATTCTGATAGGCTAAGAGCATGTTTGAGGGTATGCTATAGTGGAGTCAAATACAGTGGGTTTCAAATTCAGGTTCTTCTGATTCTAAATGTTTCTTCCACTTTAACATGCTACTTGACCTCAAATAAGCAAGTACATAAATGGAACTTAATTTAATTTGTCCGAGATGTTAGAGGTATAAAAACAACATAGCACATGCCTTGCTACAATGTGTTAAAAACATTTCTTCCATTCCCTCTTTATAACTTTTTTTTTCTAGCAACAAACATTTATTTTATTTTCCAGTTACATGTAAGGGTAGTTAACGTTCATTTTCATAAGATTTAGAGTTCCAAATTTTTCTCCTTCCCTCCCTCCCCCCCCCCCCACAAGATCACAATCAGGTTATATATGTACAATCCACAAGTGTTCTTTTTATCAGTTCTTTCTATGTGGGTGCATAGTAAGCTTCCTTGGGATTGTCTTGGATCATTGCATTGCTGAGAGCAGTTAAGTCATTCACAATTGCTCATTGAACAATACTGCTGTCACTACCCACAATGTCCTCCCAGCTCTGCTCCCTTCACTATACATCGATGTTCATTAGTCTTTCCAGGTTTTTGGGAGATCATCCTGTTTGTCACTTCCTGTAGCACAAGACTATTCCACTACAATCATATAGCACAGCTTTTCCCATCATTCCTCAATTGATTCTCAATTTTTAGCCTCTACCAAGAGTTGCTATAAATATTTTTTGTACAATTTTTCCCTTTTCTCTTTTTCATGATTACTATTGTTAACTGTTTCCCTTCCATCCTATTCCCTTCCCCATGATATTTATTCTATCTTCTTTCATCCTAACACTCTTCAAAAGGGATTTGCTTCTGCCTGTCCCCTCCCCCACTCTGCCCTTCCTTCTTTGGCCCCTCTCTCTTTATCCCCTTCCCCTGCTATTTTCCTGCAGGGTTAGAGAGATTACTCTACCCAATTGAGTGTGTACATTATTCCCTCCTTGAGCCAATTCTGATGAGTGTTAGGCTCATTTACTGCCCAGATTAAATAGATTATTCCACCCAGTTGGGTATGTCTATTAGTCCCTCCTAGAGGCAGCTCTGATGAGTTTAAGATCTTTGAGCCTTTTCTGATGAGTGTAAAATTAATTTACTGCCCTGTTCCTCTCCCATCTCTTCCCCCACTCCATAAGGCTTTTCCTGTTTCTTTCATGTAGGATTTCACCTCTGCCCTTCCCCCTCCCCCAGTGAATTCCCTTCACCCCTCAATTTAACCCTAAAGATGTCATCACCTAGCTAAGTGACACAATGGACAAAGCATCACCCCTGGACCCAGGGGGATCCCAGCCAAAACCTGGCCTCAGACACAAGACAACTAAGTTGCCCACTGTACGACCCCAGGTATGTCTGTCAGCTCCAATTTTTTATGGTTCTTTAGGGTCTTGTATTTGAAAGTCAAATTTGCCATTCAACTCAGGTCTTTTCGCAAATATCTGAAAGTCTTCTTTTTCATTAAAGTCCTATTTTTTCTGCTGAAAAATTATGCTGAGTTTTACTGGGTAGGTGATTCTCGGTTGTAATCCCATTTCCTTTGCCCTTTGGAATATCATATTCCATGCCCTCCAGTCCTTTAATGTAGAAGCTGCTAGATCTTGGGCTATCCTGACTGGGGCTCCATAGTACTTGAATTCTTTCTTTTTGGCAGCTTGCAATATTTTCTCCTTGACCTAAGAGCTCTGGAATTTGATTATAATATTCCTAGGAGTTTTCTTTTTGGGATCTCTTTCTGGAGGCGATTGGTGGATTCTTTCAATTTCTATTTTAGCTTCTTCTTCTAGAATTTCAGGGCAATTTTCCCTGAGAATATTTTGGAAGATGATGTCTAAGCTCTTTCCTTGATCATGGTTTTCAGGTAGACCAATAATTTTCAAATTATCTCTCCTGGACCTATTTTCCAGGTCAGCAGTTTTTCCCAGAAGATATTTCACATTGCCCTCTATTTTTTTATTCATTTGTATTTGCTTTATTGTGTCTTGGTTTCTCATAGAGTCACTGGCTTCCACTTGTTCAATCCTAATTCTTAGGCAATTATTTTCATGAGAGAGCTTTTGTACCTCTTTTTCCATTTGGCCAATTTGACTTTTTAAGCTGTTGACTTTTTTCTCATGTCTTTCCTACATCACCCTCATTTCTCTTTCCATTTTTTCCTCTACCTCTCTAACTTTATCTTCAAAGTCCTTTTTGAGCACCTCTATGGCCTGAGACCAATTCATATTTTTCTTTGAAGCTTTAGATATACCGGCCCTGATGTTGGCATCTTCCTCTGAGGGTGCTCCTTGGTCTTCCTTGTTACTGAAGAAACTTTCTATGGTCCTCACCTTTCTCTGTCGGCTCATCTTGCCTTTCTTTTACTAGACTTTTAGCTCCTTAAAGTGGGGCACTGTTTCCAGGCTGCAGTATCCCAAGCTTAAGAAGTCCCAGGCGTTATGATTTAAGGAGGATCAGGTTCTTCACTTCCCTGGTCCATAGATGACCCCAGACCAACTTGCTAATCAACCAGCTTTGTGTGTTGTGGTTGTTAGCTCTGATGAGCCTGTGCCCCTCTCCCACCTGGGCCACTGCTACTCGAGCCTACCTCCTGGTTCTCAGCAGGAATGTAAAATCCAAGTTCTGCCTTAGCACCAGCATACATCCCTGTAGTCTCCACCTTGCCCAGGGCTCAGCCAACACTGGTGCTTCAGCTGATTCAGAGGCTCTGGGGGTCTCCTTCTTTGGTGAGGCCTTCCTAGGACTGGATCTGTGTCAGGGTGACTGTGGGGTTGGGCTCAACTCCTGTATTAGCACAGCAGCTCCCTCCTTCTGACCTTCCAAGCCATTCTTGGTTAGAAGATGATTTCAGCACATTCTTCTGTGAATTTTGCTGCTCTGGGCATTTTCCTATGGCGTTATTTGGATGTTTTTTGGAGCGATTGTGTCATGAGTTTGGGAGCTCACTGCCTTTCCTCCGCCATCTTGGCTCCACCCCGGAAGTCCCTCTTTATAACTTTTAAGGATTTAGTTTGCTTTACTTAAAAAGCAAAACATATGACATATGACAAATGAACCTTTGGAATGTGTTGTTGAGAGCACATGTATTGATTTGACAGTAGATCCTCCCAGTGAGAGTATATTAAGTAAAGATAATATTAGATTAGACTCTACATTAAATTGTGATCGTTTGGAACATAATGAAGTTTCAGAAAATGTGCAGAAAAAGCGAAAAAACAATTCTGATGTAAATTATTCCATTAAAAAAACAAAAACAAAAAAACAAGAATTGAAACAAAATTATCCAGTGGAGAAAAGAAAAGTACTGAAAGTTCTGAAGAGAGTGATGGGGCTCACCAAAAGACATTTGATAAGAAAAAAAGCAATTACAAATGCCTTATCATCAACTTTTCCCTCTCCTACAAGTCTTTCAGCAAAGAATGTTATTAAAAAAGAAAGGGAGAAGTTGTGATTTCATGGACAAGAGATGATAGGGAAATACCGTTGGAGTGTCAGAAAAGAAGACCATCAGAAAAACTTTTACTTTCCTAGCCACTAAGTTGAACAAAAGCCCAAATCAGGTTTCAGAAAGATTCCAGCAATTAATGAAGCTCTTTGAAAAGTCAAAATGCAGATAATTTGCTGAATTCCTTGGAGTCATAATTGATACTTTGTACTACATGGAAGTCCAGAATCTTTGTATTTTTAATAAATCTACTTTTTTAAAAAGTAGGTTTTAATTCCTGTGTCATTTCTATATTATTTTCATTCACTGACTGATTCACTTCTATTTTTTAGTTATTTCAACAGCAAATAAATCTGATATAAATCAAATAATAATAAAAAAAATGGGGGCAGCTAGGTGGCGCAGTGGATAGAGCACTGGCCCTGGATTCAGGAGGACGTGAGTTCAAATCCGGCCTCAGACACTTAACACTTACTAGCTGTGTGACCCTGGGCAAGTCACTTAACCCCAATTGCCTCACCAAAACACCAAAACATAACCCTCTCTGGCCTTTGCTTGTGCCTTAAGTGTGGTGAGAAGTTGTTTCTTCTAATGATGTCACCATGTTCTAGGTGAATGACTTAGTGGAGATAATACAGAAACAAGAAAGCAGCCCACTGAGTCCTGAACAGTTTACCTGTTGGTCTACTCACCTTCTTGAGATTCCACCTGTGTTGTGGGCATCACTGTAGCGGTTGGAGTATTGGTTGGGTTTGTAACTGTTGCAGGTGTAACCATTGGTCGGATACTAGCTCTAGGTGTTGACTTATTCCCAGCTATGGCAGCAGCTGTCACTTTACTTGGAGTAGACACAACAGGAGTTGGCTTGATATTGGCTGTTGGTGGATCTGATGTACTAGCACTAAAGATAAGATATTTTTAAAACGAGCATTTGACAAACAAATTTTAAAATCTCATGTTTTTCTATTTTATACACACCACTGAGGAATATGTGGCATTATTTTTAAAAATAACAGTATTATGCAGATTTTCTGGAGTGAAAAATTAGGTTTTCATTAAGTTAATAAAATAAGGCACCCTAAAAAAAAGAACCTCTTCAATGCTAACTGGCTTTAATCCTCAATGTTATGAATATTCTTTTCTAAGGAAAGATATTTTATAGGAAAAAAAAAATCAAAAGAATCCTATTTGGCAAATTTTCCCTATGATAGTGAAAAAAGTACAAGAATCAAAGTCAATGTGAAATTAATGAAAATTTGAGATTTTGTGTAAAGTTCACATATTAGTTCTACAAAAAGCAGAATGCAAATGAGCCTCCTGAAATAAATGCTAAGAAATTTTAACCTTCTTCCATCGACTCAAGAATCATTGTTTCCAAGATTGGAAATGGGAAGATGATAGCAAGGAGAATTTTTAAACTCATTTAAGAACTGTCAAAAAAATAAAATTCAGCTACTTTCCTTTAATTAACAAGTTTTAAATCAAAGGGGCACAGGGGCACAGGGACAGGTAGGTGGCCCAGTGGACAGGCCACCAAACCTGATGTCAGGAGGACCTGAGTTCAATTGGGCCTCAGACACTTACCAGTTGTATGACTCTGGCAAGTCACTTAACCTTCAAGTACCTCTCCCTGTCCCCCAAAATGAAAGGGGCACAAATTAAAAATTTCAATTTGCCATTGATAGAACCTCTCTCCATCAAACCCAAAGAAACAAACAAAAAATTAGGATATTTCCCTGATTGTTTCAGAATTTTGAACAAATATCTGAGATATGAGACAATCCACATGAATTCATTTGCTTTTTGCTTGCTGGTGCTACCAATGTCAGATTTCTCTCATTTTGCTCACTGTTGCTACTGACACCTACTTTTTTTTTTTTTAAGATGAGTAGCAGCCCATCTTTGTTGGAAAGAGGATAAGTAGGTATACAAGCTATCAGAAGAGCTGGTAGAGAAACCTTAGTGCCCAAGAGTCTCTTCGTAATAAGGAGAATATAATAATCAATGAAAAAACAAGAACATGGGACCCATAGGTAAGACATTCAAAACATGTGTCAGGGGAAAAAAATCATCATTCTTTAAAAGGGGCATAATATAGGATTTCTCTTTCTGAATCTCTTTCTAGATTTCCCGGTAATAGAGAAGTCTCCTTCCTATATTATGAGGACAACTTAATATAACTTAATATAATAGGAAAAATGAACTCACATTCCTCTTTCACCTGAAGCTGGAGTTGTTTTGAGTGTGATCTGTCTTTGTTGTTCAGTGACCTATTAAAATATAAGTTTGAGTAGATGAATAAGCAGTCTCTCTAAAATACCAAAAACAAAAAAAACAGCACTAGCACCCAAATATAAAAAAACTGACAATGGTAATTTTTTATTTTTTAAGTGAGGCAATTAGGGTTAAGTGACTTGCCCAGGGTCACACAGCTAGTAAGTGTTAAGTGTCTGAGGCCGGATTTGAACTCAGGTACTCCTGACTCCAGGGCCAGTGCTCTAACCACTGCGCCATCTAGCTGCCCCTGACAATGGTAATTTTTAAGAACGCTTACATACAAATTGTTCAAAGTCATTAACAGAGTAAAAATAAATAAGATAGGAAAATAAAAATCATGGAGACTCTCAGTAAAATTTTAAGATTAAAAAAAAATCTCACATTATTTATTTGACAAATGTTTATTCAAGATCTATTATGTGCAAGGCACAAATTTCTCAATGAAGTTATAGTCCATTACACAGGAAGATATAAGACAGTAACAGATAAATACATGAGAAATGTAACAAATAATAGCTCATAGTGAGATAGCACTTTATTTTTTACATATGATCCCCTCAAGAGGCCTGTGAGATAGGTAGTCCTAAGTATTATTAACCCTATTTTAAAGATGTGAGAAACTGAGCCTCAGAAGATTTAAGAGATTTGACCACGGTCACAGTAAATAATGGTGTTAGAAACGAAATCTAGGTTTTATGACTGAATATAGGCCCTTTCCCATTATACCATGCCATGAAAAAGAGGAATAAAGAGTGCTATAAAATTAAATGCAGAGAAAGTAATTGAGTTACCAGTTACCTTGCTAGTGGTTTCCTGAGGCTCATCTCTTTGCTCAAGATGCCTTTCTTGTTGTTCCCTGAGTTCCCGTTCCAAGCGGCTAATTCGACCTTCATATTGTGATTTGAGAGCAGTCATACGCACGTCCAACTCATCCTTCTGTTGATCTAACGCACCATTTCGTTGTTTAAGCTCCTCATTTTCTTTAGTTAACTGATCTTTGACACCTGAACAAGTAACATCATAAGTTATAACTTTTGTACTAAATGGGTTAAAAATGAAGAGCATTAAAATGATTGGTAGAATTCAATTCCTTCAACATTCAACAAGTTCCAACTTCTATAGGACTTTTGTACACTTTCGCCAAGTTACTCATTAAATATAGGGATATTTTTTCTCTAAATGAATAGCTGGCTCATCTTTCTTCTATTTATCTCTTATTAGCCAAGAGTTTAATACCAATCCACTTTTGTTTGAATTCAGCAGACAATTCCATATTAGTATGCTTGTTTTCAATTCGAATATTTAAAATGCAAACACACACAAAAGACCTAAGTCTTCAGCATGGGAAACTAAGGTTGGGAGAATAAAGACTGTAATCTATCTATACCCTGGGAGGCAAATCTTAGGAAGTTCTGTGAGGCACACAGATCTAACTGATTGACCCAGGGTCACAAGAGCTGGCATATTGACAGAGGCTAGATCTGAACTAACATCTTTGTGACTATAAGCCCAGTCAGTACTCTATCCACTGTCATGTTGCCTCTTTAATTAATACAAACCCAAGAATAAAAGTATCTAAGTAGCCAGGAAGAGCTGAAACAATAAAAACGATGGAGATAAATATATTTACATATTAGGAAGTTTGGTGGTACAGTAGCTTAAGCAGTGGGTCTGAAGTTAAAAAGACCTGGGTTTGAATCTGGCTTCAGAAACTTGGTAACTCTGTGAGATTGAACAAGTCATTTTACCTGTCTGCCTTGGTTTCTTCACCTACGAAATGGGAATAATAATAGCACCTACCTTTCAGAGCTATTGTGAGGATTAAAAAGAACATCTGTAAAGTAAGTTTTAAATCACAAAATACTACTTATTATTAGACAAAAACTGCAATCCCATTCACAAGGCAAAAAACTCAGTTTCTGATGAACCTGACTGTATATTACAACCTATTATATTCGAAAAGTCTCTCTTACTTGTTCTTGTGGAGAAGATGGAGAAATTTGGGCTAGATAACACAATTAGAAGGATTCATTATAGTAAAGTAAACAGTGAGGTTAAGATATAAATTTTAAATTTTATCATCCCCTAGCTAATATTACCTTCAGAAGTGATCAATCAGAGAATTGGTTTATCACTGAAAAATCTAAATTTCTCTAAGTTCAAATTTTCAGGAATTAATACAACTTAATTATCAATTAGAAAACATTTATTTGGCAAGTGCTATGTGTGAAGCACTATCAATTCTGTACATGTGACATTCTGATTATGTTTTTATCAAGAAGGGATAGTTAAAAATCACTTCATCTTCTACTTTCTTATCTCCAGTCATCATTTGAAATACCTAAGCTCTATACCAGTAAAATGAAATTACGATAAACTTCAAGCATCAATAAATACAGGGATATGTTTACCAGCTAAATGAGCCAACTTTGCTTTGGCTGCAACAAGAGCCTTTCTCGTTTTGTCTTCCTTCTCAGTCATATGTTGCCGCAGCTGTTCCTCCTGTGTAGTTCTGTCTTGAAGATCGTGATGAAGACGTGAGAGTTCAGACTGAAGCTGTGTTATCTGTTCCTGAAGACTTCTACCTTCTGCCTCTTTTTCAGATACTATCTAAAGGGAGGAGAAAAAGAACTTTAACTAGAGAAAAACAAACAAACAGAATCACCAAACCTTATAGAATTACAAATCTTATAATCGATACAAACTATAACTATGTAAAACGAACATGTTGTCAGTACATGTTTAGTGTGTGTATGTGTGTGTGTGTATGTATGTATGTATGTATCTGTGTGTGTGTGTATAAAACAATACAAGTAATTATACAAAAAAAGCTTATGTTTTTATGCAGTGGAGAACTGGACCTGACCTAGAGCCAGACCACCAATTCCAGATCAATTGTAGTTTTGTGACTGTGGGAAATAAATCATTTTCCATCTTGAGGCCTCAGTTTCTTTATCTGTAAAATGCAAAGGCTGAACTAGATGCTCTTTAAGGGTTTCCTCTAAATCTAAAATTTAATGACTCTACATCACTATTTTATGAAATAAGGCCATGAAAAATGACAAGGCTTATGATATCTTTATGAGGTAGATAGATTACTGTCACCACTGTCTACATAACCATGTACTCCTTACGCTGTCAGGCAGAGTTGGGACTATAGCTCCAATCTACTGCTCTCTCACACCTACCTTATGAAGGTTCTCTATTTGATTCTCTAGAGATTTTGTTTTTATTTCAGCTTGGTTCAGAGTTTCTTTGAGCTCTTGTACTTCGTGGACAGTTGCCTGCTGTTCCAGTAGTTCTCCAGAAGACTGAGAAGTATCCATTACCTAAGATTATAACACTGTTTATTAAGCATCAACAGTACACAGAATAAAGTACATAACAAAGGGAATATGCCTATGCTTCCTGACTTTGGAGTTTAAAAACAAAGTCTAGAAGCAATTCAGATACAAATGAAATAACAAAATAATAACAGGCATTTCTGTAATACTCAGATTATGTTCATTTCATAAAGTAGCAGATATTAAACTAGATTACATTTCTTCACAGTTGTATATATATAACTACAGAGACTTGTTTGCATGTGTGTACTACAAGCTTAAATTTGCAATGATTTATAAGGAAGCAAATTTAATGGCGGGATAAAACACTCAATAAATGCTTTCAAAACTCCTTTTCTGAAATATTATTTGCACCTTTGATTTATGATTCTTTTGATCACCATTCAAACAAACAAACAAACAAAAAACCCTCCTGTTCATTTAAGTTTGTATTTTCAAGATAGATCTGAAACTATTGACTAATCCATGTATTTCAATCAATAATACATAAAAACTGAGCAATTATATTAAACTGAGTATATATTTTTAAAATCACCACCTGAAACTTTACCTTATCATGCTGTGCCTTAAGCTCTTCGTACTGAGTCTTGTATCTTCGTCCGATTTTCTTGACTTGAGTAATAGTTTTGACTTTTTCTTGTATATCAGCTGCTTTGACGTCTAAGTCCTTCTGAAGAGTTTCTTTTTCAGTTCTCATTTTATTTAATTCTTCCCTTAGGTTCTGGATTAAATTTTGGCTAGTGGTCAAAGATGCATTTGACCTAAATGAAAAAAAGTAAAACAAAACCCATAAACATCTTGTTGGGAGAAAGAATATAAAAATAAAACCAGTGTTAAGCAAGTTAACTTAAACTGTTCACCTTTTTCTGTTGTATAATTTTAGTAGAAGTTTAATAGTTAAAGCATAACACTGTCTTTTTTTTTTTTTGCAGTCACACAGCTAGTTAAGTGTCAAGTGTCTGAGGCCAGATTTGAACTCAGGTACTCCTGAATCCAGGTCCGGTGCTTTATCCACTACTCCACCTAGCTGCCCCACACTGTGTCCTT
The DNA here is from genome assembly GCF_019393635.1 of Dromiciops gliroides. Taxonomy (NCBI): domain Eukaryota; kingdom Metazoa; phylum Chordata; class Mammalia; order Microbiotheria; family Microbiotheriidae; genus Dromiciops; species Dromiciops gliroides. Next base: position 80,074,838 of record NC_057864.1, read on the forward strand.
TTAAAAAGCGTGTTTTATTTGATTAGCTCAGGGGATAGTATAATAAGTATGTAACAGCAGTAAGCACTAAACAGTGTATACTTTAGGATACCAGAAGAGGTTAAATAGTAAAAGAAAACTTGAAGGTATAACATTGCTTAGCTCTTTACTGCAAAAGATGAGGAAAGCAGGAGTGCTATGCCTTTATTTTCTCTTTAGAAAGATGTATTGTTAGCAGAGAGGGGCCTAGACAATGGAAGATAAGTGGCATAAATTTATTTTGAAGGTTTTTTTAATAACAAGTTAAACTTTGAACTTCCACTATACCTTGCAATTTCAGCTTTAAGTCTTCCAGTTTCTTCAGTTAACTGCTGAATGCGTTTAGTATTTACTTCCTTCTCTGAAAGGAGCTTTCGACATTCTTCCAAATCTGGCTCTTTCTGCTGGCTTGCAAGATGCTGAAAAAGAACAAAACTCATAATCATAGTGTATTTTTTACCAAGCAAAAGTCACTTTATTAAGTGCACACTATGTGATCTAGGTAAGTCCTAGGGACTGGACAAAAATCAAACAGTCCTTGTCCTCAAGAAGGTTTCATTTTACTGGAAGTGACACGGTGTACATTTAAGTAGACTCAAAAAATATACAAGACAAATAGAAGATAATTTCGGCACAGGGACGAGCAGCTGGGGAGATCAGTAAAGGCCTTATATCTGTTTTGAAGGAAACTCATGATCATTAGAAAGCAGAGGTGAGGGAGGATAGAGGTGGGAGTCAGACTGTGAAAGTAGGGGCGACAAAAGAGGGAATGTCATGTGAGTTGGGTTTGGCTAGACCATAAAGTTGGGTGATGAACAGCCTAAAAAGCCTGGAAAGATAAAGCAGAACTAGGTTTTGTATTTTATCCTAGAGGTAATATTTTCATGGGGAAAAAGAAAAAGTGCTACTGATAATGGCAGAAGAGTTAATTGTCTACACAACCAGTTCCTACCCTCAAGGAGCTTACATTGTAAAAGAGAAAAATGTGTATAACTAGGTACAAACAAGATACATACATGCATTCATGCATATATGTGCGTGTGCATGCGCGCGTGTATACACACACACACACACACACACACACGCACACACACACGCACGCACGCACGCACCCACCCCTAGTATAAATGGAAGGTAACCTTTGAGGCAAAGGCATTAGCAACTGGGGGGACTAGGAAGGGCCTTCTGTAGAAGGTAACTAATCATTTGGCTGAGCAAGTTTCTGTGATTACTGGTCAGGGACTTTATAAGAAAGGATCCTTATACTGGATAAGGGGTTGGATTAGATACTCTCTAATTTAGCTCTTTATGATGAAAGATTATTATAATCTACTCTTATTGCAACTGCTTGATTTTCTTAATAAAAATTCTGTATCCAACAGAGGGTAAAAATAAGTAGTCTATATTAGGTAATACTGAAGTCACATTTCTACCACTGGTCTGATTATGCCCCCTCAAACACAAGGCAAACAGAATGGATTTATTATTAACACAACAATCTATATCAGTTAAACATCATACTTGCCAATGATCATCTGATTTAGCTATACAATATTTGTCTTTAATTCTATGGATAAAGGAGCTAAAAGGTGTAAGTTTAGTGTGGAAACACTGTAAGAATTCAAAGAAATATTCCAACTCAAACTGTCAACAAATATCCTACTCTAAGATATCAAAGATACTACAAATAGCAAAAGATGTGTGTCTGAGTATATAAACAGTAAATGAACACTCCAAGAGTGCATCCTCGCTACCTGAAAAGAATCAGAGGAAGGGCTTGCATAACATGGTGTGAAACCCTACAAGAGAATTTAGAGGAATATATGGCTGGGAAGGCCTATGGGTACTGTAATTTGTACCACCCTCAGGAACTATCCATACCAATTAAATCACAGATCTAGCTAAATGTAAGAGGGATTTTTTTCCCCCTTGGGAAAGAGGGTATCTGGACCACTGATTTCATAAAGTGTGGGGGACTTTCAGGGTGGAGAATTATTGTGAACATTATCTTCAATAATGCAGATGGGCAATTTGTAGGGGAGTACCTGAATTAGGTCCTTAAGGAAAAAAGGAACTTTAATAGGGAGAGAAGTAAGGATTTCAATAAGAGACAAAGATATGAACAAAGGTCCAGAGAGGCAAAAGGACTGACTAATAATAGGGGACAATAGAATTTGGATCAAACATAAAACAGTGCCAGATACGGCACATAAAACACAGGCTGGAGAAATCAGTAGGCAATTGGCAATACTTAAAAAAGGTTTTCGAAGAGGATGACATGATCAGAACACTCCATGTGAAAGACTACATAGGAAGTACTGTGAAGAATATTACAGATGGAAAAGGCTGGAAAAAGGAATACTGGTTGAGATGTTATTACAATAGTCTTTTTAAGAACTAGGCTGAGGGAACGATACAAGATATTAGGAAACTGATTGGTCTGAGAGAAAGGGGAAGAGTCTCAATGACTCCCAAAGCACTGAGCTTGGTACTAGTCCCATCCTTATCACTTACGTGTCTGTGTGACCTTCACCAAGTCAGTTAACTCTCTTAGGCCTGTTTCTAAATCAGTAAAATGAGGGGGTTGGATTAGATCCCTAAGATTATTAACCTAAGATAGACAGCACTGTATGATAGTGAAAAAAGAACTGGAACTGGAATAAGAAGACTAGAGTTTGAGTTGCAGCTCCCTCACTAGAGCTTGAGACCTTGGACAAATTCCAATTTCCTCCATACCTCGTCTGACCTACAAACTGCCTGATCTACGTACCTTAGGGTGTGGGGAATCAAAGGATATAAGATAAAATTGCTCACTAAATATAAAGTTATGAATACCATCCTATTAGTAGTCTTAAAGGAATTACCTTATGCACCAGTTCTTAATGTCTACCAATCTGTCCAGTTACGTGAGCAGAGACAGTGGTTTATTTAAGCCTTGAACTTCCTGTACACAGTGCCTTGAATCTAAGTGCTTGCTTTGTGGAATTAATGTATTTCATGAATAGAGTAAAATAATGTATTTCATGAATAGAGTAAAAACCAAAGGCAATTTGGGTACTGGGGGACATTAACAACTCTTGGGTTAAGAAGAAGAAAAAAGTGCAGGCTAAGTTTGAAGGAAAGGACTTGATATCTGGCATAGACACAAATCTGCACGATCATAAGTAATGCTATACAAGGCTCTCATTGCATAAATGTGTAGCAGAAATACTTTTCGTTATTGTTTCTCAAACAATTTTACTCCCTTAAAGTAACTTTCTTTTATGGGGGGAGGGGGAAAGTGAGCAGAAGGGGAAATGGACCAGTGATTTTATGAGCATAGTGAACCCCTTGTTTAGACACCTCCACTACCAATACAATTATGCCAACTGCTTGGCAACTTAAGAGCCTTATAGACAGTGGTGTCAAACACATAGAAAAGGATACCTGCAGGCTGAACAGTGACAGAAAACTACAAATTAAGATGATCTCTATTGTTTCGTATTTTTTATGTTGTTAAAACATTTTCAAATTATACTTTAATCTGTTTCCCTGCATTTAGGAGTCACTTGAACCAGCTGGCTAGAAGTTTGACACTTCTTTTCTTACAGAGTTACCTGGCTCAGAGAAATGACTTGACCATAGTCACATAGCTAGTGTGTATCAGAGGTGAGTCTTCCAGCCTTGAAACCAGGTCTCTATTCACTAGTCATGCTACTTCTCCAAAGTTAATTTTAATTCTCTAAATTATTTGCTGACCAAGTCTGTGAATGGGACACTTGTTCACCTGGTTACGTGCTTTCCAGCGTTTGATATCTTCTTCTAGCAACTTCTTCTCTGCTTGTAACATACCATTTTTCTCACTCAGTTCAGCATTTGATTCTTGTAATGGTAAGATATCTAACTCCAGTTTCCTGACCTGGAAAACAAAACATCCTAGCAGTACTATTCTGGCTGATAGAAGTGAAAATAACATTTAGAAGACTTTAAAACCACACACTCCTCCTCCTGCTTCCTTCATGCCCGAATTAGCAACTTACAAACCTTTGCTTGCATCTGCTGTAGTTCTTGTTCCAGCCTTTCTTTTTCTTCCCTCAGCATCTTGTTGGTTTCTATAACTACATTCATTGTTTCAGTTTTTTTCATCAGTTCTTCATGCTGAGCCATGGTTTTTGCAGTTACCTAAGGGTTAAAAAATAAAACCCAGAAACCCCACAAGATTATAGGCATCTTCTTGCTTGGGGGAAGAAGGTGGGAGAGGGAAGAGTTGGGGAGTGCATTAGTATGTAAATAATTTATTCCTAATCAGATCTTGCAGTGACATTATAGTGGAAAGGAGTTAACGTTATAAAGAGTCTTTCTTTTTATAACATATGATTTATATTTCTATACATATGTTCATTTAAGTTTGTAACCAAGCTTGAGAATGGGAACCAGTACAAAACAAATGGTACTGTTTATTTTAAAGCTTAAAATAAAAGAATCCATGTGAATATGCATAAAAGAAAGACTAATTTAAAAGGTAAAATGCCTGTTCTAGTAAAAGATTTAGGATGGTGGGAGTGTGGTAGAAGTTGTATAATTTTGTTTTTAAAGTAATATTAAAAAAAAAAAATCCAAAATCACTAAAGGCATATACCTGGACTTTCTCCCTCTCAGCATTTAGACTATCCTGCAGCTCCTGAAGCTCTCTTTCCAGGAGTTCTACCCGTTGTCTGTAACGCAAACTTTCTACCTGGGCTACTTCAAACCTGGTTTCTGCAATTTCTTTTTCTCGCCGTATAAACCTGCAGCAAGAAAGACATTCAAGATATTTATGAACTATCTGTCTTTATGGATCTTATCTAAAAGTGCTGACAACCCTGTGCTTCAAATCTTTAACGGCAAGAGAAAAACTAATATAGAATTTAATTACTGTACAGAACATGACCAAAAACATTTAAAACAGTGGCAAATCATTTTACTTTCTTCCTTGTGAATTCAAAGACTCATGGATAAATCTAGATCTAGACCAACACATATGTGAAGCATGAACTCTCTAAGATATATGTCCAACATCCAAGTCAATAAAAATGAAGAACGGAACTTTGCTTTGCTCTCTAAGGATACAAGGACTGGGCCTGTAAGTTCACTGGCATGGGCAACATCCTCTAGCAATGCAGGTCAGCACCTTCTCTTAACAGAGAGCTGCTCAGAGTGCTGTATGATGTGACTTGCTCAGGGTTACAGTCAGTATTTTAGAAACATGACTACAACCTGGGGTTCCTTGGTTTTGAGGCTAGGTCATTATGTGAAGAAATACTAAAAATGGTATGTTAAGCTGAGGATCCTTTAATTCTTACTTCAGGTCAGAACCTAAAAATATATTTAGCTGAAGCATAAAAATGCTGACAAAAATGGGTGGGACCTGTTTTGCTTATAAACAATTTAAGAGAAATAAATCTTACAGTGAGAGTATATGAGACTAACTTGTTACCTGCAGTAAATTAACCTTTAGATAGAATATGCTGCATTACAAACAAAGAGTATCAAAATCTTCTCCTTCCATTTCCTGTATTTTATTAAAAATGCACAGGAAAGAGCTAAGACAATTTAATCCTTGAAGAATGGATTTATTCTAAGGCACAGATGCAAATTATCTGGAATGTATTTAATTTACCTGAGAATTTCTAATACTTGTTCTTGAGATTTGCCTTCTTCATTTAGAGATACATTTAATGAACTCTGCACACCTTCCTTCACAGAGGTCACCACCTTGTCACTTAATTTTTCCATCTGATCATGAAGTAATCTATTTTGTTTCTCTAAATCTTCACAGCGAGAGATACTCTTGGAAGCTTCATCCTGTAAATCAAAAATGTGTTGTTATCACAACTTTTTTTTGGTCTTATTGACAACAGTCACTTAAACAACAGCCTTAAAAATAACATTTGACATTTTCCCATCTACAAACGAATGTACCTTTAACATTCTCTCCCTTTCTTCCCAAGAGGCTTTAGACTCCAACAACTGTGATTCTGCTTTCTGAGCTGTTTCTTCCAACTGCTGACGCACTAATGAGCTTTTAGAAACTTGTTCTTTGGCAGCCTGCAAAGCTTCCACATCAGCAGCATGTAGCATCAGTTCTCGTTCATACTTATTCTGAGCTTCTATTGCTATTTTAGCCTGCAGTAAGTTACAAAAAAGTTAATTAACATCTATAAGGCCATCTTGAGTTCCTTAGAAAGAAAACATGTTAATAAAAAGCCATTGAATGTTTTATGGCTCCCTACTTTTGAAGTAACTTTTTAAAACCATAAATACTAACTTGTTCCTGACAATCACGTCTGGCTTGCTGCTCATTACTCAAAGCTGTGCTTGCTCTCTGAAGAGCTTCTTGAACTTCATTTTGAACACTAGAGAGAGTCTTCTTTAATTCAGATAGCTATAGCAGGAAAGAAAAAAAAAATCTAAATTAATTGTATACTTGCTTTAAAATTACAAAAATAAAATTTAGAAAACTTTCACAGTATAAAGCAGTAATTTCATTCTCAAATAGAAATGGAGACATTAAACTGTACTAAGGATCCCTGCAAGGTTCCATACTGACTTAGAAAATCCACACATTCCATTCCTTTCATTAATTTCTCAATTACATTTTCTGGTTTGGGCTCCACTGATGTTGCTGGCAGATCATACTCATGTTTGACACTTCTGGTGTAAAGGTAAAACAAGAATACATTTATAACAGCTGGTGATTTGAAACAAATCTCTTGTATAGTTTATAGCTAAGTAATAAGTCTTGATAGTTACAGCAGGGCTAAAAACAAAGGACCAGATGGGCAGTGTCTAAGTGCAAGCATGAAAGCTGCAGAAGTAAAGTGGAATAAAGCAGCAAACCAAATGAAAGCTAGTAAGAGAAGCACAGATGAAAGAAGTCACAATTTCTCACAAAGGAAACAGGCTGGTGGAATCAAATCTACCTGCTGCTCCATACTCTCAACGGATCTGCGCTTTTCATCTTGAAGTTCTTGTTTTTCTTTCTCTGCTTCCATTAGTTTTTTTTCCAGTTGTGCCTGATACTCAGCTGAGTCTTTTAAACGAGCCTCAATATTCTTACGCACCTCTTCCGTCACCTTGACATTAGACAACAGAAATTAAGAAAGTTGTACAATTAATTTTAGGTTCTACCAGGCTTGAAATCCTGAGACAAAATTAGCATGACCTCTGTGAAGGTGAAGGGTGTGACAGTCTACTTGTCTTATGGCTCCATAAAAAATTCTTGTGATCTGTAGTCCTAAAACTGACAATACCAAAAATCCCTTCCCTGACCTAGTGGTCCTCCCCCAACTCCCTAGGTGCACCAAAATATCAGCCCTAGCTCTCCTTATGTCCCCATCTGTTTCAACTCTATTCTTCTCATTATGTCTACTACTTCATATTGTTAATGAACTTCCCTTTGAAATGGACCTGTGCTCTCCCTCTGCAACTTACTTTGTATCAATTTTCTTTTTAATTTCTGTTTTTCCCCAATGTAATGTAAATTCCTTGAAGTTAAGAATTGTTATAGTTTTTTGGTTGAGGATTTGAGCATCCAATCACTTAGAGAATGTACTGAGGAGCTATTTATAGTTTTTACAGGGATGCCTGGGACAGAGAATAAGTGACTCTCATGAGCCCAGGGTCACACAGTATGCGTCAGAGATGGTCTTGAATACAAGTATAATCTGTCTAACCTGTGACTAAAGTAGAAATATATGTATACACTGATTTGACACTGACTTCTAAAATGGTTAACAAGAAGGAATATTAATTGAAAAGGCTCAATCAATACTGGCAAGTAACTCAAAATTGAATGAAAAATCAAAGTCAATTAATTTACTAATAAAAGTACAATTAGGGGCAGCTAGGTGGTGCAGTGGATAAAGCACAGGCCCTGGATTCAGGAGGACCTGAGTTCAAATCCGGCCTCAGACACTTGACACTTACTAGCTGTGTGACCTTGGGCAAGTCACTTGACCCTCACTGCCCCACAAAAATAAATAAATAAATAAAATAAAGTACAATTAAAATAAATCATTGTTATATACATTAAGTACACATGCCGAATCATCAACAGATTTTAGACTGTCGTTGTGCTTCACATTATATTGCTTACTTGTTTTTCCTTGTTTAGGGATTCTTCTAAGCTAAGAACCATAGCCCGATACTGTTCCACATTATTGGAAGTTGTTTTGAGTCTTTCCTTCAGGTCATTAATCTGCTCTTCAGCTTGCCTTAGTTGACTTACAAGATCATCTATGTCTTCTTTAGTACTAGGCTGACCTAAAAAAAGGATACTTGAATTAAATATATAAACAAAAAATAAGCAGTATGTTCCTTACAGATATTTCAGGACACAATGCAATTCAAGATGTTTTAAATGTCAAGTATGTAGTCACGGTTGTAAAGTTAATGAAACCTATAGAAAAACAGCACCCAAACTAAGAAGCTTATACTCACTCTACTGGGAATAGTCTCTGTGTGAAGGCTCAATCTGTTCCCATCTTTGATCCCTTTCAGCTTTAAAAAGTTCAAAATAACACCTGAAGTCTTCTTTAACCACCCCCTCCCCAAATGTTTTGTTTTTAAAACTACTGTAATTATAAATATTTGTCTTTGGGTCTTATTCTCATCCCTTTCCCAACAATTGGACTGTAAGCTTCCTGAGGGAAAGTCTGCAATACTACCTCTAGAACTAAGCAAGAAGTTTGTTACACAAGAGGTATTTAATCAATGTTGAACAAACTAATGTTTAAAGAGATAGAAGTCTAAGTATTATTATTTCTGCTAACAAACTCTTGCCCAGAAGAAACCTCTCAATTTCTGAATCTATTACTTGACTAACTTTCCACTTTAGTTACACTATTTAGTGTTAAAAGAGACTTTAAAGATAATTTAAACCAACCCCCTCATTTTACTGATTTGGAAAACTGAAGTCTAGGAAGTCATTCTGGCCAGAATTGTTCTGTTTCTAAAATGGATGTCACCTCAACGACAGTCCATATTGATTTATATGTGTCCATTTTCTAAAGTTAAAAAATATATCTGGCAACCACTATCTAAAGATGATTTTTGGCTTTGTGAACTCATTAATGTGAAGCAAAACGTCCTGAAATATTATCTTTCACCTAGGACCTTCTTATTAATAATACAGGGTATTCCTAAAGTCTTAAGTGCAATTTTAGGCTTTAATAGCTTAAAACTATACTAAGACTCTTGGGACATCTTCTAGAGAGTAATACTATTCTATTCAACTGAATTATCTAAAGTGCTTTTTAATTTGACCCTGTCATTCTTATCTGTTAAGTGTTCTTACCACATGGTGCAGTGAAAAAGCACAGAGTTTGCTGTCAGAGGGTCTGAGCTTGAGTTCTGGTTCTGCTACTTATTACCTGTGTAGTGTGACTTTGAACAAATCACTTCATTGTGGGCTTTAGTTTCCTCAAGTGCAAATTGAGGCTGCTGGACTGGAGGACTTTTGACATTCTATTGAATGCTTTCAACAATCGGAAAACAAATTGAACATATTATGATTACCTACTCAGGATACTTTACGGACTCATTATTCAACTTCCCAGAGAAGATCAAATGGGTCAGGGTAAACATTACCATTCAATCCTGATTTTATGCAGGATAAAAAATATTCACAATGATTACAACTACCAACCTAATACTCTAAAAATTATAGTAAGTACCTCCTCTCTTATCCATAATTGACCAGTCTATAATGTAATTCTTGCAATAGACATATAATACAGATCATGAACTTAAACAGTTTACCTTTTCCAGGTGCTCTCTGTGCTGACTGGGAAGCAAGCTGGGCTTCAACATTACTGAGTTGCTGTTTCAATGTAGCAGTTTCCTTTTGAGCATTTTTTAATAGTTCTTTTGTATTAAGGTGACGGTTTATTTCGGTCTCTAGCTGTCTCTTTGTGTCTAAAAGATGAACCTGTTAAAGATGATATAAATACATCAACTTACTATGACACCAAATTTCAAGAATGTTTTTAGTTTAAACCCGATTTAAACCCAAATTTCCTTTCTTATGGTCACTTAAATGGCTCAAAAGTAAACATTTATTAAGCATCTACAACCCTGTCCTAGATGATGGCAGTATAAAGATGAAACAAGACACAAGCCTTGCTCTCAAGCAGTTTACAACCTAGTAGAAGGGAACAAAATAAAAGCACACAGATAATGGCCGTACAAATTATAATAACTGCAAAAAGGGAGACCTACACAAAATATTAAAAAAAATTTGATGGGGCAGCTAAGTGGTACAGTAAAGCACTGACCCTGAATTCAGAAGGACCCGAGTTCAAATCTGGCCTCAGATACTTGACACTTACTAGCTGTGTGGCCCTGGGCAAGTCACTTAACCCTCACCGTCCCCCCTCCATTACCCCACCCCCCCAAAGATTTGAGTGACTAATGCTATTTTGGGGAAATGTGTAAAGGCTTCATACAGACTGATAAACTCATCTGGTCCTTGAAGACAATGGTTTCAATAGGCACAATATGAGAGGAGAGATCATTCTAAGGCATGGGAAATAGCATTTATAAAGGCACTGAGGAAAGAAGGGAAGGAGGAGCATAGGCATGATACACTCAAACATGAAGGTGGAAAGTATTATGCACTAAGTTAGGTCAGGAAATTTGTAGCCAGAGGCCCTGGCAGCTAATAAATGCCTTGCCTAGGTTCACACAGACAAGATTCAACCACAATAATTATCTATTCAAATACACTCACATCTTGATTTCTTGTAAGTGTGTGTCTCTGTTCTACTTCATTTTCTAATTTCTTCTTCAGTTGAGATATTTCACGTTCAAGCTTGTCTATCTGGTTATTAAGTCTCTGCTTAGTTTCTGTTTCAGATCTCTCCAATATTCCCTTAAGAAAAAGAAATGTCAGAGTTTTAAAAAGTTAACAAAAACACATTTGACAGAAACAGCACATACATATACAAAATATAGAAAAAATAAATTTGGGAGGTGGGGGGAGAAGAGATAGTAAGTGGAGAGAAGTCAGTATATGGAAATTCAGCTGAGGTCTGAAGAAAGCTAAGGGTGGGGAGGTGGGGGAGAGCAACAGTGAGGAGAGAGTGAATCAAAAATGCCCATTAAGATTAAGTATCATTAGCTCTTTAGTCTACCACAAAGAAATAGCCTGCTAACATAAGTATTTTTAAAAATACAGCATATGCCTACTTGAACATGGCTAATTACTAGACTACCTATACTAAGAAATTATTTTCAGATCTTTCTCACAGTGAAGCACTTTGTATGTCACTACAGAGGAAAATAGCAGTAAAGACGATTCAAGATTTTGCAATTATGTAAAGAACAAAACGATTTACATGGATTTGGCCTTATTTTCAAGAAACTAAAGATTTCATGTTCAGGATGCTAAACAGGTAGTTTTACACATTTCTCTCATAAGTTAGAGATAAACTTCTAAGCAGAACAATAAGATTCCTTTTAAAGTTTTAGTCAGAAAAGTAACATTTTAAGGTCTCAAATTCCATGTTTGTGAAATTTATGAAAACAAACGTAACTCATGAGAATGAAAAGAACAATACTCCGCAAATATCCCTCTAAAATTAGGATTCTAAACTTTTTTGTGACATGGACTTTTTCCTATCTGGCGAAGCTCACAGACTCCTCAGAATGTTTTTTAAATGCATAGGATTTTAAACCAGTTTTATTGAAAGTTATCAAATTTTAAAAATAAGTTCACAGAACCAAAAATCCCTAGAATTCATATCTATTAACAAAATATAGAAATCACTATTTATTTTATACAGACATCATGACCCCCCACCCCCCAACACATTTTAATGTAATACCTGAATTGTTTGCAGATTAGTTAGTAGTAAGTTTTGTCCTCTTTGTTCAGCTAACAAAGATTCTCTCTGCTGAGAAAGGCGAACTTCTGACAGTTTCAACATTTCCTTTTCCTTTTTCAGATTTTCTGCTCTTACCTTAAAGATACAAAACCCAAAACAAAACAATGATAAGCTTTGTGGGGAAAAATTGAAACTACAGAATTCCTATCTGGTCTAAATATAAAATCACAGAGGTTATAAAATATTTATAAACACTTTACTGCCAAATTTAATGCTAAACTTATATAACATTTAAGGTTTGTTGCATAAGACATATATGGCTCTTAGGATTGATCAATTACATATTCAACTCAATAAACATTTTTAGAATCTTTATCATGCACAAAATATAAATCCTAGAAGATGTTAAAGTATCAAGAAAAGTAATCATAAGAAACAACTGATGTGGGGCCACTTAGTGCTTCCAGTAGGGTCAGTGGGGGATGCCATTACCAACCCTCTCCCTGACCCTATTCCACCAGGCTCCCTAAAGAGAGAGAGACAAGGCCACAGGGTCTCCTTATAACTTTACTTAACCCCTTCCTCCACATGGACCAAGATTCCCAAAGTGTAGAAGGGGAGTAGGGCCAGGGGAGGGGAGAGTAATCAGCAAGCTACCCCTTTTATACCTTCTCACCTGTCTAGACCCTATCATGGTGCTTACACTACTTGGATAAACTCTAAGTCATCAGCTACAGTCTTTCTGATGAGAAAGAAGACCATCAGGATTTACCACTGGCCCTGTCACTAATATGCCCTATGGACATTGCCTTTCATCTGCTGATTTACACTATGGAGTCCTGGGCTTTATCATCCTTCTTTCCTCTCAACTCTGAGGATTTCCAAGACTCTTTATCAGCCTTGCAGCTGAACTCTCATATATACTATCTAAGAGATGAGTGTGACCTTGAGAGTAAGAACAGTATGACTTTTCTATAGAAACTCCTAGCACTTAGCATAGAGCTTAATAAAAGCTTTCGCCATCCACCCATGGAGTCCAATAAACTTGTTTTGGAATTACTTGGAATACCAAGAGCCAGGAGAAGCTTAGAGGTTTTAAAACCACAATACTTTCTTATCTCCCTACTATGGAGAACACAAGCTACAAAAATACTATAAAGATAAACCTCTCTATATATTGCTCTAGGCTGGTTTTTTGCCTGAGTCTAAGAGTTGACATTTCCCATTCCCAGAAATGAAGTGAGGTTTCTATGGCTCTAAGAGGGGAAATGTCAATAACTTCCCAGATTTCTCAGTTAAAATATTTATTTTTATCAATAGAATGAAAGCCTCTTTAAGGAAGGGAACATTCAATTTTTAATTTTTATCATTTCCACTCCTCACTTTCACTTACCCACCATGACCTAACTATTGCCAAGGCCTGTTGATTTCACCTTTCCAACATCTCTTGAATATGTCCTCTTCTCTCCTCTGACACTGCCTCCTCTCTGGTGCAAGCCATTATCATCTCACACCTGGACTATTGTAATAGCTGCTGGTGGGTCTACCTGTCTCAAGTCTCTCCCCACTCTAATCCATTGTCATTGGTCCATTCAGCCACTAAAGTGATTTTCCTAATGCACAGGCCTGCTCATCAAACTGCACCCCCCCCACCCCCAAATACAAAATGCTCTGTTTGGCCTTCAAAGCCCTTCATGACCAAGCCTCCTCCTCCTTTTCTCCAGTCTCTTTACACCTCACTCCCACTCCCCAGTACAAATTCTTCAACCCAGTGATACTGGCCTCCTACCAGTTCCACAAACAAGATATCTGAGCTCTCGGCTCCAGGAATTCTTGCTGGTTGTCCCCCATGCCTTGATCACTCTCTTTGCTCTGACTACTGACTGACCTCCCTGGCTTCCTTCAAGTCCCCACAAAAATCCCATCTTCTATTAGAAAGCTTCTCTAACTCCTCTTAATTCCAGTGCTTTTGCTCTTTTAATTCTTATTTATTCTGTATATGTATTTTCATGTTGTCTCCTGTACCCCCAGCCATTAGTACTGTGCCTGATACATGTTAAGTGTTTAGTAAGTTTATTATTTGACATTCCCCCTACCCCCAGTCCTTGTACAATGTCTCCATTCACATTGAAGGCTGTCCATCTGAATCAGATAGTTACTACAAAAATACATCCTAAAGTTAAAGAAATGACTTTTTTAAATGATCTGAAAAGTCAGACTGACATTACCTGCTTTATGTCCGGATAATAAAAAAACTACATAATAGTTTATTCTTTTTTTTTTAATTCCTTTTTTTTTTTTTTTTTTTTTTTTAGTGAGGCAATTGGGGTTAAGTGACTTGCCCAGGGTCACCCAGCTAGTAAGTGTTAAGTGTCTGAGGCCGGATTTGAACTCAGGTAGTCCTGACTCCAGGGCCGGTGCTCTATCCATGTGCCACCTAGCTGCCCCATAATAGTTTATTCTTAATGGTTGGCTACTGATAACCAGATGGACTTGCTCTTAAATTTTGTCTTATTGGAACACTAGTAAATGTTAATTTCCAACTTAGTAAGCAGCACAGCATAGTGGATAAGGAGCTACTCTTAGGGCCAGGATGCGCTAGATGCAAGTTCCTCCTCTAATTTGTGCTGACTACATGACTGGGTAATTCACTCAATCCCTCAGTGCTCCAGGCAACTCTCTAAGCCTCTAAATTTCAGAAAAGGTTCAGTGGAAGACGGAGTTTCCTCATCTGAGAGTTTGCTTATATTAGCAATCGTTAAATATTTTGGTCTCAGGACCTCTTTACAAATTACTGAGAACTTCTCTTCCCCAAAGAACTTTTATTCATGTGGGTTACAACTATCAATGTCTATAGTATTAGAAATTAATATGTCTTATTATTGTTTTAAAAATGGTTTTGGCCTTGAGGGCGACACTTTGAGAACAACTACCCTCTACCAATGAAAACACAGATCTAATCTTCAAAAAAAGGAAATGAGTACTTTTATTTAAAAATCTACAAAAGGAAAATTAATCTCACTTCTGCAACTGCCAACTTCTCATTTGCTCCTCTCAAATCTTGAGTCATTGTGTTGATGATCTGTTCCTGCTTCTGAGTTGTTGCAGTGAGTTTCTGGTTTCTCTCATGTAAGGAGGTAATTTCTCGACGGTATCCCTCGACATTATCTTGTAGCATTTCATAACTTGTATTATAAAAAATAAAAATAGTACATATATAATCCATAACAGATTGCTTTCTGTTTTGGGGAGGGGAGAAGGAAGGGAGGGGAGGGAGAAAAATTTGGAACTCAAAGGCTTATAAAAACAAATGTTGAAAATTATCTTTATATATAACTGGAAAATAAAATACCATTAAGATTGAAAAAATACATTATAATTGGAGTATTAATAAACTCAAACTAAATATAATGACTTCGTAAAATACCAACTTTTATCTAAATGGAATGCGGAAACATACCATGTAGTTCAAAACTAGGATCACTTTTCTCCCAAATTTGGCTTGAATAAAACCTGAATGTAACCTATAGTTACTATTATTTTGCAATATATGACTATATATTTTTTCCTTTTCAAAGAGATTGGATTTTAGGTGGGAAGTCTATGTTCCAACCAAAAGAGTGACTAATGCCTTATTCCTTATCCTCCTGTCAAAATAACAACACAGCAGATGCTCTATGTTAAGTGACCAAACTGGAATTTACTTACAATAAACTTCATATTCATTGTGCCAAAATATCAAACTATTCACTTTCATATGTCAAATCCTTAATATTTGGTTTGTTAAAACAAACAAAAAAACAACCACAACCTCCTAAAAAGTCACAGTGAATCTATACCATACTCTAATGAAATAGAAAGGCACTCTTTGTATTACACCAATCTCTGAACAAAACAGCAAATTATTAAATGACTTTTTCAGCATAAATAAAAACTGATTTACCGTTTGGAAGCAAAATCTAACTGAGTAGAAATCTTGGTATTCTGTGACCGTAAATCTGTAACTTGCTCTTGAAGTTTCTCAGCTTGCTCATTTTGAATTTTATCATTTTCTGTCCTTTCTTTTTTGTAGTTTTCAAAAATTTCCTGCAACTAAATATTTAGAGTAATTATTGGATGATGTTTAAAACTTTCAATCTTAAAACCTGCCCTAGGGAAAGAAAAACAAGACTTATACCTGTTTAAGTGCAGCCTTGGCTTCTACTGTCTCGGTTGACTCAGCTGTGGGAGCTGGAGCAGGAGTGGAGATGGTCTGTGACACACCTGAAGAATGTTTTAGTGTGGACATCAGGGAAATATCCTCTAAGCTTGAAGCTTCATAAAAATAAAATGAGAAGACTATTTATCAGAGTTGTTTTTAATTTCCTGCATGTCTTTGAATTTACTTCATCATAAAAAACAAAAAACAAAACAGGCCCAACATGCTTGAATTAGATCATCAAGTTTCAGAATTTGGTACTGTAAGAGCCCTTCATTGTTTTATTCAGTGAAAGATGGAGAGGCCACATGAGTCAAGCTAACAAGAATAATTTAGGAGCATGTGAATTTCTGAAAGCAAAGAATGGCAAGTGAACATAATAAAAAAGTAAAATTCTTCTGTTAGCACCAGATTTCTTATTTCTTAACATAGATTTTAGGAACACATTTTTCCCCCAAAAAATATTTGGAACCTTAAATAACATGTGCTAACCTACCTTGCAGTGGAAAGACAACTCCTGTCGTCTGTGACAACAAAATTCGGTACATGTCACGCTGACGGACTATTGAATCAACAAGTTGCATCTGATGGTGCCGTGATTCACGAAGTTGTTCCAATTCAGCAAGGGCACTTTCAAGCTGAATTTGCAGCTCAGTAATTCTGCAGGGGAAAAAATGGTTGTATATTTTAGAGAAATGTCAGTGACTACATTTTGATAGTTCTGCCAGAAATAAATACAGGAATTCATATTGTTATAATACTCTGTATAATGTCATACTTATCTTCTTGTGCTGGAGGGTGAGGAAAACACAGTCTAGATAAGACATGGTATATTTGTTCTAGAATTTATACTGTAATAGGGTATATGAAATATATACAAATAAAGAAAATACAGTATCAAGTGCAAAACAAAATTTTGGGGGTTTAAATGAAGATAACTGTTTCATAGAGGCATTTGAGATTGACTTTGAAGAATAGGTGGGGCAGCTAGGTGGCGCAGTGGATAAAGCACTGGCCCTTAATTCAGGAGGAACTGAGTTCAAATCCTGCTTCAGACACTTGACACTACCTGTGTGACCCTGGGCAAGTCACTTAACTCTCACTGCCCAACCAAAAATAAATAGATAGATAGAAGAATAGGTAAGGTTTTAATGGGTAGGTAGGGGTGAGGAAATCTCAAGCATATGAGCATAGGGTATGCAACACAAAATATAAATCAAAGTGATACTGAAAATGATGGGTAATTTTCAATTCACAAATTTTTTTCTCTGGATATTTTTACTTAATCCAAACAATTTGAATGCTTTAAAAATTCATTTAATGCCATTGAGCACGCAAAGGGTATCTAGTATTTGTTTAAACAAAGTAAGATTACTACATGATTCGTTTTTTATTATATGTGCTATTTGTAGGGAACTGTGGATGTTGATTCCCAACAATCTTTGTTTTTGTATCCCCAGTGCCTAGAAGAGTTTTGTACCTTCTAGGTACTTAAACAAATGCATGCTGGATCTAATTTTAAAAATTTAAATCTAGAAATACTATATCTAGAATATTCTTGTCATGTCAGTTTGGTAATCCACTGGGAAAAAAAAATGAAAGATGATTAGACTGGCATAACCTATGTTGATGATAAAAGTAATGATGGCTCTTCTATATCACTATTTCCATTTCTAGATAAACTGATTCTTCCTTTAATTATTTCTTCTAGAATTTTGTCAGAAATAAAAATGAAGGCCACTGACACATACTTTTAAAAACTCCTATTCTCTTTTTATTAAAAACTGGGAAAATATTTACCCCCTTCCAATCTGAAGTACTGTTTCCTTTTCTATGACCAGTCAAATATCACAAGAGTACTGCAACAATGCTATCTGTTGGTTCTTTTAGTACCCAAAGATATAGCTCATCTGGGCCAGATGATGAGATGAAGGTGGTCTTTCACTTTCTCCTTGTTTATTCTGTCTATCAATTTCCTAATTAAACATATTATTCTGTACTCATCACTTAAAAGATCATCCTCCTCTGTAGTCAAAACAGAAACTAAATATGAATCAGACAACTCTGCCTTCTTTGTCATCAGTTACCTTCATTTCATCTACCCATCTATCCAAGCCCTTCTCTGGTCCTCTGATATGGTTTAAAAAACCTTTTCAGGAAGGTGACAGGAGGGGGAATAGTAATTTGCCACAAAGGGATTTAATTAGAAATTAAATTTAAATAGAAGTTTATAATCTGAAAGTATTTAAACAGACTATATCTGCCACACATAATTTAGTCACAAAATTTCAGTCTTCTGTAATATTTTTTAGTTTTCTCATTATTATTACTATTATTTTCATTATTATTGAATACATGCAAATATAAATTATATATTCTTTTAATTACATTTTCCTATGGTTAATATAAAAAAATCATAAGACAGAAAATCCATCACACAAATCAAAGGATGACCATCTTACTACTGCAAAATATAAAAACAGATTTTAAAAGCTCTCAACTTTTTACCTTGAAGAAGTTGTTTCTTGTTCTTCTCTTTCTCTTGTCTCCCCAAGCTCCCTAAGTGCTACCAGAAGGCGCTGGTTTTGTTGCTGGAGTTCTTCAATATTCCTGTAGGAGACTAGATGCTGTGATATAACTTCAGATGAACTACTGATATCAGCAGAACTTACTTCTTCATCTCGAATTACATGATTGCCCCTTGCTTCTTCAAGTTCCATCAAGAGAACTCTAATCTAAGAGAGAATGCAATGTTATTAAAGCACTGCTGATTTGGGATCTGTAAATAATGTTTAGGGCAGAAAGCAAATTTTTAAAGAGATGATTCTCATGTACTTGTTATTTTTAAAACTTCAGAGTGGGAAAAAAAGTTAACAAACAGCTAGTTAGCACAGCAGATAGAGCAGAAGACTTGCAAGGAAGATCTAAAACTGAGTACTGATTCAGACTCTTATTAGATGTGTGACCATGGGCAAGTCATGTAACCTGTGCCTCATTTTCCTCATTTATAAAACAGGAATAATAATAGCACCTATTCCATAGGATTGCTATGAGGATTAAATGAGTTATCTTATGTAAAGTGCTTTGCAAACTTTAAAGCACTATGTAAATGCTAGAGATTATAAGCAGTAGTAGCACTTTAATCACCTAAAAAAAGCCTTCCAGCTTATCATTTAGATGTCGATGCCTTCAGGGTAAGAAACATTTTTGGTTAAGTCCAAGCAATTTTGATATAAGTAAAATTGCATTTATTATCTAAAAAGCTTTCCACTGTAATCATAAATTATTTTTTCAAGACACTCTTTAGAAATAGCAATCCTGGTTCCCTCTAAAGAAGGACTTATTAACCAAAGCAACTACTGTGAAGGCAGTTTTACCTTTGGGACACTGACCCCAAAGGCAGAATTCGAGGAGGACCAAAATGTCAAAATTAAAATTTTCTAACCTGTTGCGAAAGGTCTTTCACTTGTATTTCCATTCTTTGGTTGTCCCTTTCAAGCACAGATGAATGTTTGTTGGCTTTGTCAGTGTCCTCTTGTAATCGTTGAATTTCCTATAAACCAGAAATAGGCTTAAGGTTTATAAAATTCAGTATTTTGCTCTAAGACAAAAAACTTTGCTTTAAGAAGTTTGAGACTACTATTATCATAGAGTACTCAACAACTACAGCAATCAGAATAATGTTAAATAACACAAGAGAAACATTAAAAAGGAAAAAAAAATCTTTTGAAATTAACCTTTTGAGAAAAAACCCCAACATACAATACTGACATCTGACTATTAACTGTCATTCATAATTGGGTTTAAATTCTAAAGCAAGTAGGAAAGATGGGTCTGTTCATTCTGATTGAAAATTTCACTCCTTTACCCTAGTCGAATATCCACACAGAATTCTTATTGTATAGCAACAGATAATGGCATAGAAACAAATTACAGACACCATAGTAGTAGACATTGATATCCTCATAGTGATGGTCCATGACTGTAAATATAATTTCAGATGGAAAAAAAATGGTCAATAACACAAAGGAAATTTGAAAGATACATCATAGTATGCATGGATTTAAACCATGTCCTGACCCCAAACAGAACATTCTTTACATTATACCACTGAGTTAGTTGTTACTATCAATTTAAACTTTTCATAAAATGTAAAAGCAGCTAATGAGTGATGTTTCATCTATCCTTGTTCTCTAGATTGGTCCCAAGAAGGGAACACTCACCTTCATTGCTTGCTCAAGCTTAACAGATAAACTGGCCACAGCTTTTTGGGCGCGTTCATATTCCTCACGTTGGCGTTTCAGAATTGGTGCTTTTGCTTCAACTTCTTTTACTATTTCATCTAGATATTTATTAATTCTCTTGTTCTCTAGTTTCTCTAAAAGCAACTGATCCTGTGTTTCTACATAAGCATTGTACAACTGTAAAAGAAAATGTACCATGTCAAGTCTAAGTACAATATTAAAGGGAAAGACCACCAACAAAATTTAAAAGGATGTCAATAGATTGTCATTTCACAAAACTGCATACTCCTAGCAACATTCTATTGTAAGCATCTTAGAGTTATAAACATTTTAGATGGAAATGTGTTGTAATATTCCAATTAAAAAATGGTCACCTCAGTTAGTTTCATTCCAGGCTTCACTATCTTAGCTACGGCTGCTGCAGTCGGAGACATAGCTGCAAGCTCCTCTTCAGATAATATGGCACCTGCACACATAAACACAACAATATTCCATTACTGAACAAGCTCAAAAATATAGTTATTGAGTTTTCAACACATGTCGAAGGAGTGATATCTCCATTTTAAGTACCTTTCCAGTCTTATGTCACACTACTTCCCCCTTCGTGTTACATTTAGCCCAACAAAATTACATCCTGAATCATGCTTCAAATGTTGTCTTTTTGATGTCTTTCCTCATGATATTCCTGGGCCTAGCATGCCCTCTCTTCATCTGTGTATTGGATTAAAAGCTGTTAGAGGTCCAAGTTCAAATCCTGCCTTTGTCACCCTAGTTATCTGACTATAGGCAAGTCACTTGGTCTCTGAGCCTCAGACTGGTACTGGTTGGTAAAATCTTATTGGGGGTAACATTGATTGTCAAATAAAAAGAAACTTAAATAATTTACTTGACAGTTTCTTAAGGGAAATACACCTCCTGATATATGGTCAAAGAACAACAGTCTCTGTGTTCTAAGTCACTACAAACATTTGTATGCAAATATCATCTCTACCTTTCCGTTTTGTGGCTGACAGTAGGTCATTGGCATTCTCTAGTTCTCTTTCTAACTTGCCGATCTTCTCTAGCATTTCTTTTTCCATTCGGGCTTTTGATTCTTCCACTTCCATTAAATGGTCTTGTATTCTTTTGTTAGCTAAAACATAAGACAAATTTTATTTTATTATTTTTTTTTCTTGAATAACATTTGTATTTTGGGTGCCATTCTATTGTTATTGCAGATGGTGCTGGGAGGAGCTTGAAGTACATTACAATTAAAATAAAACACAAGCTGTCCAAGACAAGGATAAGACAAATTTTAAAAGAAATCATATTATGCTATAGAACAAAAATCTATAAGTTGCTATATTTTAATTTGCTTAAATCTCTGTTTTTAAAGTTGTATTCAGGGGAAGAAATGACTATACCTTGTATCTATTATTTTTCACTCAAAGTTTCTCTTTCATCTGAACTACATGAAATACTCATGTCTTTGGTTCTTACTCTCCCTGTTTTTATCTTGGTCCCCTGATTGTCTCTCCCTCTCTCCCCAATAGATGTAAAGGGGTTGTAATTCAATCACTTGACTTCATTTT